>NW_015090933.1:1024232-1161073 GCF_001431845.1 Calidris pugnax
ACTGTGAAAATAATACAAAAAAAAAAAAAAGGGTGCCAACTTATTACAATAATGAGTTCTTATTTTTTAGACTTACTTAGCTTTTACCTTGTTAACCTTTGCTCTTCCATGTATTGTTACTCGTTATCTTGAAAACGTCTTCCTGCAGCAGTAATGCTAATTGTGTGCCACCACGTGCACTTCTCACTTCTTTCAGTGTAGCATTACCTTGGGAGCTCACTTAAAATCAAATTCTATGGCTACTACATTGGTTGATACAGTTGCTGTACGGTGTGCCAGTCAAACTCCCATTGGCAATAACTTGTGCCAATTGTGCAAGGACAGAAATACTCACTGAATAAGAGAAGCCACTTAAAATGTTCTCATTTTTCTTTCTTCTTTTTTTTCCCCATTACCCTGACCTAGGAGCACACAGCACTCACCTGTCTTTTCACTCTCAGAATGTTTCTCAGATTCTCCCAGATGTTTCATGTTGGCCACTAACAGCTTCACTAATTTATTCCATTCCCTCCCCACGTAATGCTGCTTTTTCCAGGGGCCCTGTGTAACTGTTTGATGCAGACCTGTTTGCCATTTGCCTAATCCTCAGCCACCTTCTGTAATTGCCTCATCCCATCTCATTTTCCCCTTGTTCTTCCTAGCCCTGTGACTCGCTCCTTGCCTTCCACTGTCAGTGGCTCCATGGTCCCTGTTGCCACAGGGAATCTGCTGGGAGGTTTGCCTGTCAGCCCTGGGAATTTACAGGGTGGTTTTGCAACATCTGAGGACTACGACTATCAAAAGCAACCCTGGGACCCTGAGCCCAGGTCCAGACAGTTTTCTCAACTAATTGCTAAAGAAAAATAATTGAGTAACTTAAAGAATGGCCATCAGCACTGTGCAGTGCAAAACATCTGGAAATTACATCTGGGAAGTATGTCTTTATATCCTGACAAGTAAACCCAGGATCTCTCAGTAATTCAGTCAATTAAGGTACTGTTGGTCATGGCTGTGGCCACTGTTCTTTACTGCTGTTCTTTACCATTCTTCCAGTAAATGAAAAGCAATCAGGAAAATTAGAATCAGGCTTGGCTTGAACCCAAAGGAGTTACAGGATTAGTTTAGCACGGTTCCTGTCCATTGAAAAAATAAACAGAGGAGTTAATTTAACAATTAAAAAAAAAAAAAAGTTCAGTTTTCAGCAGTTTACTGGTCATTTGTGGGAAAAAGTAGGTCACTTTGTCAGGAGGTTGCAGACCAAGGAAAAACAAATAAAAGCTTGTAGAAGAGATACCATTGTTACTAAAAATTAACTTGATGTCAAAAAAGTGTTGGTAGAAGGTGGTAAGGCACTGGGAACTGTAAGAGTGTGAGAGAGACACAAATACTGTTGGCTTTACAAGTTCGTGGACATTTAAAAATTCTATTCTAGGTCAAATACTTTCATCTCCTGATGCTGGGGAAATAACACATTATCACATTATCTCTGAAATTTTATAGTCAAGCGCTTACAGAATTGCTAAAACCTGCTTTTGATTTGTTGTGGGTTTTTTTTTTTTTTGGCTTTTATATAAGATGGCGTTTGTGTTCATTAACTTAAATGATTCACAGGCCTCTGCTCGGCTGGGCTGTCTGTTCCATGTGCTGTTACTGAGGAGCGGGCCGAGGACTGGCCTTTCCTCACAACAGGCTGCTTGGTCCATCAGCAGGCTCCGTGACGTGGCAACACACGCTTTAGCCAGGCCAAACAACTCGTAACGCTGTCATCGGGCATGAAACTCAAGGAAAGCTACAAAGAAGCAAGCGTTCTCATTGGAACATGCTGGTTCAATTCAAAATATGTGGAAGTCGTTCTGTATTTAACTATCCAAAGCAATGTTAGGAACCAGCTGGAAGAGCTGGAAACCAGCCCGAGTGTGTTTCCCATTTCTGATCACTGACAACAAAGGAAGGAGTCATCTGGAGGCACGATGCGGGCAAGAATCCCATCAGTGTGAAAATGCAAATACACCTAAAACTGCTGAGACCTAGAGGAAATAGTTATAGAATTGCGCCTGGACTTTCCTACTTCTGTACTTGGCAGCTACTCTTAAAGGTAATGTTTCACTGAACTGTTTTGGGGTTTTTTTTCATGCAAAATTATTTTGTTGTTGAAGAAAACTTCCCTAAAATGATCTCTTATTTTAGAGCTTTCACATTCCAGCAGATGCTTTTGTTACTTCCGACTTAAAAATACTCTTTCTCTGTTTAGGAAGGCCACTAAGTTCCAAGACAGCCCGACAGCGTTGTTTGGACTGGTTTGGTAGAAATGCGTGTTCTAAAAGAGCAAAGCTCTGAATGAACCATAAGCCTCACAGGATCCAAAATGGAATAGCCCCATTTATCATCCCCAACTAAAAACTCCTGTTGCACCCAGCTTTTAAACTACATACCTGTGAGGAAGCCAGGCCTCTCCCACAGAAAATTCCTCTAGGAGCTTATCCCACTCCTGAAGAAGCCCAAACATGTCTGGTTGCACTAGTGGGATACTTATGCACTGTTCCCATCCAGTTTCAGCTCTGTGAATGCCCTCTTCGTTGTAATTATACACCACACCTGAAAACGAAGAGCAACAGATTGGCAAGGAATCTCCAACAAATTGGAAAATCACATTTATATCCTTTTTCTTTATTTTAAGTGGGAAAAACTACTACTACTAGTTTTCCACGCTGCCATTCTTCCTTAGACTAGCTATCCCCTAGCTTCCCATCACTGGCCACAGAGTAGAAAATGCTTCTAATCAAAAACCTGTTCTTTTTTACAGTGTAATTTCAAATGTCTTTTCATAAGGAAAGCAACTTAAGGATGACCAGACCTCATTTTTAAACCCACAAATTAGACCACTTTTGTATTAAATAAACATCTCAAGTGAGATTTTACAAGGTGGGCCTACTCTAGGAGAACTTGATGTGATTTTTAATGTGCTTTTTTTTTTTTTTAATGGGGGGATTTATTTTTTAAATTAGGGGTATTTTTAGAATTAGCAAAAAAATTTGTTTAAGTCAACATTTCCTGAAACTTCTTTTTAAAAGTAGGCTGCGTAACTTTTTTATTTCCCTGTGTCAGGAACAGAAGTCACCTCTCAATTCCATTCTGTGCAGCTCCTCAGCACGAGAGGAGAGGTCTGTGGCTTTGATTTGAAGCTCTGTGAATTTATCTGTGGGATAAATTCTTGTATTTGAGACTTTCTGATCTTTATGTGATGCTGTTTTGTAGCGAATGGCTAAGTTCCTGGTTCTGGTACCCGCAGCAGGCTGAGGAATTACGTTCTTCAACAGCAAAGCATCAGATCCTTGGATGTTGCAGTGTTTTTAAGAGGTACCAGGTGCTGCCGCAGGAGCTGAGGTGGCTCTGAAATAACTGCCATGTAATTCAGTGATCATAGGCGGAGGGGGGAGGCCAAAACTGGGCGTACAGTCTAA
This sequence comes from Calidris pugnax, assembly GCF_001431845.1. Lineage (NCBI taxonomy): Eukaryota > Metazoa > Chordata > Aves > Charadriiformes > Scolopacidae > Calidris > Calidris pugnax. The sequence continues at coordinate 1,027,673 of NW_015090933.1, forward strand.
ATATGAGGTATGGGAGATGGGCAGTGCTTTGAAAGGCAACTACAAAGTGTTTTTGGCAGTGCTAGATTAATGGTTGGACTCAACGATTGTAAAGATCCCCTCCACCCCAGACGATTCTACAAAGTGTTTTTTACCGTGACTGTTGGTTATTCCAACGTGAAGGTCGGATTCCCCGTCGTATCCTCTGAAAGACAGAGAGTGGTGCTGGTGATGGACCTGAGCATCGCTCGGCCCTGTCTCTGTCTCACAGCAGGTGCTGCCTGGGGAGGCAAAACTCTACTGAAAACCTGGAAAAGCCGGGTTTTATTTCCAGAGCGGGGCCTGGCGGGTCAGTTCCCGGCTGGGCGAAGGCCCTCGACAGGGGGGCTCCCCACAGGCCCCGGGGCACACAAGGCGGGAGCCGCCTTCCCGCCAGGCCTCCCCCCGGTGCGGGCCCTACCCGAGGAAGGAGCCGGCGGTGGGCCGCAGGAGGAAGGCGCGGGGCGCCTTCCCGCCAGGCCTCCCCCCGGTGCGGGCCCTACCCGAGGAAGGAGCCGGCGGTGGGCCGCAGGAGGAAGGCGCGGGGCTGCCGGTGGCCGTATCGGAAGGGGCTGGGCAGGCGGAGGGGGGCGGCGGACAGCCCGGCGCCGCTCAGGGGGAGGCCGCAGGCGGGGCAGCGCGGCGGGGCCCGGCGGCAGAAGATGTCGGCGCGGCAGTGCCTCACCCGCAGGATGGCGGCCTCCGCCATGGCCGCCGCTCCGCCCCGCCTCTCCCTGCTGCTGGTGGCGGTGGCGGAGGCCGGGCGGTGCCGGGCCTGGGCCCGTGAGGAGGCGGCGGCGGGACGGGCCGGGGGGGGGTCACGGCGAGGCTGGGCCGCCTCCAGCCGGGAGCTCCGCTCTGAGGGCCCAGCGCCGCCGCCCCGGGACGGGAAGGGGTTTGCAGAGTTCCCCCCGGGACCGACCCCCGTCCGTGTCCCCCCTCCGCGCTGAAGGGGCTTCTCTGAGCCGCCTCCGGCCTGTCCGAGCCACACGGGGCTGGATTCCCGTCTGAGGCCTGGGAGAAAGAACTGCACTTTTGGAAGACCGTAGCGTCTGAATTCGTGAAAATGTTTACTTTGCAGCCAGCTCTGGTGTGGGGGGTTCAAGGTCTCGCTGTTTTCCAGCTCTCTGGGTGTGGGGATGAGGAGGAGCGAGACGCGGGAGCTTGCCTTGAGCTGCCAACAGGGTTATTTCGGAGACCCGGGCGCTTGCCTTGAGCTGCCAACAGGGTTATTTCATACCATGAATGCCACATTCAATATAAATTAGAAAGTTTGCTGAGGAGTTTTCTCTCTCTCCCTTGATGGCGATGGTCCAGAGAACTCCTTGCCACGGTGCTGGAGCCCTGAGCCCTTCCCTCCCTCCCGAAGCCACATCTCTCGTGGTGTCCCACATGGGCTGTCCCTGCTGGGAGGGCACGGCTCCCTGGGATGGGGTGGGGATAGCCCTTGTGTATTTTATATTGGTATCAAGATCAATGCTGGTACTTTAGTATTACTAATGTTAATTATTTAGTCTTATTCTACTAGATCTATTCACATTTCAACCCTGGGGTTTCCTTGTTTTTTTTTCTGATCCCCTTTCCCAGGTGGGGAGAGGTCACGGGGTGAGAGAATAATTGTCCAAAATGCAGTAAATTGTTGTGGGTTCCTCAAGCCGTAACGCCCTCCTCCTCCCCCAGGTACTACTTGCAAGGAGTGTGTCGGGAGGGAAGCAAGTGTCTCTTCTCGCATGACTTGTCTACGAGCAAGTCCTCTACCATCTGCAAGTACTACCAGAAGGGACAGTGTGCCTATGGGACTCGGTGCAGGTAAAGACCCCACTCCTTTTGGAACAGCAAATCAAAGATGGAGAAAAGATAAGACTTTTTCAACAACAAATGAAATAATGTAGTAAATATAAGTTTTTTCTCCCCTGACCCAAACCAGCTTGTGGATGCGATATTGTAGTTTTACTCTGCCTTGGCTTCACCAGGTATTTTACTCTGTAGAAATTAAGCTTCAGGTCTTACGTATTTATTTTTTTGTAATCCAGTTCTTGTTATAGTAAAACCTATTAAATACAAAAAATACCTGCAGCTTCACACGAAATGGGACTTGGCTCCATGGTTTGCTTTCCATGTGACTGAAGTGCCTGGAACCAGGTGGTGTTTCAGCAGCCCTTCGCTCAGGTCTCCTGATGTAGCCCGTAGCCTCCCTCATGTGGATTCTAACACCCAATTTTTGAGGACTTTCAGTTCTGCCTTAGAGCAAAGTGTTTTTCTGGTGCTCCCCGAAGTTTGGTGTGAAAGCTGAACCAGTGCCACACCTTTTCCTGAAGTCCTCTGGTTGAAACTCTGTGTAAATACTCTGCATTAGTTACTGTTGTTACATTCCATCAGGGACGGGCAGCATGGAAAGTTTTTTGGGGAAAAATTCTGTTCATGGGTGAGAAAGCTGTGTTTGTACCTTCACCTGATGGGAATGGGGGATCTCATGGCGTTGCTGTGATTGCAGTGGCTTAGTTTTATTTCCTTTCCTTTGCTTAGTTCACGGCACGAAATTTGGATCTTTACTGCACTGATTGCTTCTGTGCTGCTGCTGGAGTGTGTTTCTGTAGCTTTAACAGATGTTTTGAGTACTTTCCTATCTGTTTGCAAACCCTGCATCTTCTCCTGTGCTGGGGGAGCATCGAGTCTAAGTGCTGCTGCTTGCAGGGGGAGAAGGAGATCACGAAAGGTTGCTCCTTCCCGCACAGCACCCTGATGTTGTTTCTCTGAGAAATGCCAGCAAACCATTTGTGTGAGGACATGACGAAGAACTAATTTAATATGCATATGAGTGATGTTCTTTCAGCGGTGCTGGATATCTCTGGAGAAGAAAATATAGGTGTGCTTCGAGAGGTGTCCATTCTTTGAGGCTGAGAAACCTTTTACTCTGGCTTTGAAAGAAACTGAGCAGTTCAGTCAACTTCAGAACAATCCTTTTTTTTTTTTTTTAAAAAAAGGAGCTATTCAGTTGTATTTTGTTTAAATATTCACTGGGGCCGTGTACCTCCACCACGCCAAGTTTAGCCTTTTTATGGAATCATAGAATTGTCTGGGTTGGGGCCTTTGAGATGCAACCATCAACCTGACTGATAAAACCCATCACTAACCCATGTCTCTAAGCAACGTGTCAACCCGTCTTTCAAATCCCTCCAGGGATGGGGCCTCAACCCCTTCCCTGGGCAGCCCATTCCAAGGCTTAAGAACCCTTTTACGTGAACAAATTGTTCCCAATCTCCAATCTGAACCTCCCCTGGTGCAACTTGAGGCCATTTCCTCTTGTCCCATGGCCTGTTCCTTGGGAGAAGAGACTGACCCCCCCTGGCTACCCCCTCCTTTCAGGGAGTTGGAGAGAGCCAGAAGGTCTCCCCTCAGCCTCCTCTTCTCCAGGCTGAACACCCCCAGCTCCCTCAGCTCCTCCTCACAATACTTGTGCTCCAGACCCCTCCCCAGCTCCGTTGCCCTTCTCTGGACCCGCTCCAGCCCCTCAATGTCTTCTTTGTGGTGAGGGGCCCAAAACTGGACACAGCCCTTGAGGTGGGACCTCCCCAGTGCCCGGTACAGGGGGACCAGCACCTCCTGAGTCCTACTCCCCACCTCTCTTTCCTTTTGCAGGTACGACCACACCAGGCTCCCTGCCCCAGGGGGGGCAGCAGCCCCTGCGCCGACCCCCCGCTCCTCGGCCGCGCTGCACAACCCTCGCCACCCCCCTGAGCAGAGCGCGCCCATCGTCCGGAGCAAGCTGCGCGAGACGGGCAAGCGGGAGAAGAAGACACTGGTGCTCAGGGACAGAAGTGAGTGGGAGGGGTGCTGTGCCTCCTCCTCCTCCCTGGCGCTTGGTGGGAGTCAGGTTGTTTTTTCTCCCTTTATTCCTTGAGTTTCATGGAGAGGTGCAGACACACTTCCTACCTGATGAGGACTCTTTCCTATAAATGCTTTTGCCCACCAGTACCTTTTAGTGACCGTGTCCATCTGACTTGTTTTTAGCCTAATGTTCCCTGAAGGATGCCTTTTGCTTTGGGGAATTTATTGGGATGGGTTTTGGGTTTGATTTGGGGTGGGATTTTTTGGTTAAAATATCTCTACCGCTCAGATCTTTATGTGCATTTTGTTCTCAACATGAAAGCATTTGAAATGGTGAGAAACCTGGCTGCTTTGTGGCACGTGGAGGATTGTGCCAGCCCTTAGGAACACAAGCACGGAGCAGTGGGGGCAGAGGAGCCAAGCCCCCCCTCTGCTTGCTCGCTCTTCTCACCACCACATCTTATGACCATCTGAAATATAAGAGGGTTTTTTACCCTATTTGTAAATAGAAAACAGGTGGAGAAATCTTGAAATCGAACTTTTCAGTAGGTAGCTTGTGAAAATTCTTGTGATTTGTGAGTAAAAGGGCCTTAGAGATGAGAGGAATTTTTTTTTTTTTTTTTTTTTTTTTTAAAAAGAAAAACCCACCTGGTAACCATTGGAAACAAAGTACGTGGAGCTCCTTGTGTGGGTTTTGTGCAGTGTCTTGAGCGTAATACGGTTCCTATTACGTTTCTGTTTCCTAAGATCTGTGTGGCTTGAATGAAGAGAAGCAGAAGCCCGGCGCGGCGAGCGAGGTGGTGTGTTGCAGTGACCAAAATGATAACCTGGAAGTGAAGCCCCACTCCTACCTGGAAGCTATCTGCAGTGGGCTGGAGGAGCCGGCGGCCGGCAGCGCCTGTGCCGATGGGGAGCAGCTGTGTCCTTACGCGGCGGCGGGAGCCTGCCACTTCGGGGACCGCTGCCTCTACCTCCACGGGGACGTCTGCGAGATATGTGGCTTGCAAGTACTTCACCCTTTCGACCAGGAGCAGAGGAAGGCTCACGAGATGGTAACATTGACACGCAATCGCTGTGAGATTTGCGTTGCTCGGTGCAGGATTCGGGGTTGTTTGCTCTAAAATCCAAAGATGTGTTTTGCAGAAGAGCCTGTTGTTCCAAAGAGCTATTGTTTTGTTGTTTATTTATAAAACGATCCTAAGAGAGGTGTGTTCCAGTACCTAGGACTTAAATGGTAGTGATGGTGCAGGTAGCCTTTTACAGCAGCTTCCTTTTTTTGTGTTTATTTAGTTATAAAACGATCCTAAGAGAGGCATGTTCCAGTATCTAGGACTTAAATGGTAGTGATGGCGCAGGTAGCCTTTTACAGCAGCTTCCTTTTTTTCCCATTTCATCCTTATGGGAAACTTGCTGGCAGCTTTCTCCCAGAGCACCCTAAACCTCTACCAGGAGAAGGTCTTTTGTAGCTCACACGATGCTGCAGTGGTGCGTTATGTGCAGCAGGAGAGAGGAGCTGTGGGCTGCTGGTGCCTCCTGGGAGATCGCTCTCATCTCTCTGGAGGTCTCTGATCTGAGACCTCTTCACACATCTCCTCTTGGTCGTGGCTGATTTCAGGGCAGGGTCAAGTAGGGACAGACTCGACGGAGTATGAACATTTTGGAGCTGAACTTGAAGTAGGACAGCTGGAGGGACCGGAGGAGGAATTGGCTGGGTAAAGATATCCTTAAGGGGCTGCTTTTTTCTCTGCCTGGCTACCAGATCTAGGTCAGGTACAGAAGTTCTCAAGGCTGAGGAGGAAGAAGACCAGCAGCGTTAATGGTTACTGAATCATGTGTCTCTCCAGAGTCTGGAGTAGAATCCAAGGGGTTAAAAACCTCTGGTTTTGTGCGAGCAGCATATACTTGCAAAACATGCTGCTGTAGGAGTTCCCACTTCTCCTGGGAGCTTTTTGGTATCTGGCATATTGTCCTGTCACCACTGCTGTCAGGTGCTCAGCTCCAGAAGCAGAGGTGTGGGTTGGATGAGAAGGTGCAGTAGGCAAAGTGCTGCTACTAATGTGGAATTATTTTATGTCTTTTTTAAATTATTATTATAATTGAAAGCTTTAAGTTTATTTGTCAGGTCCTGAGAGCTTTGAAAAGTGGTGGAACTATGGAGGTGTAACCAGCAGCTCACTGCGTAGTGCTGTGAAAGTGTAAATTGGCTGTTGAGTGTCAGTGCTGGGATGAGAAGTGCTGTGGGAAAAGCCTGGAGTAAGAGACTGATTTCTGAGCAGGGGTAAAGCTTGGTGTTGGGTCAGTAAGTGTGGCCTTAATGGTAAGGAGAGAAACATCTTGAGTTGTAATCCCCATCTTGAGTGTAATACCCATCCTGGACCCAGAATTAGATGGTTTTAGAGGTGTTTGTGCAATTCCTGTTCCATGACAGAGGTACAAAAAGAAGTAAATGCTCAAGCAGCCTCCTTTCTGATACTCCTGAAGCTGCAGAGGACACCGAAGGGCTGAAATACGTGATTGAGTTTACTGTTCTTAAAATTAATGAAGGGTAGGAATGGTGCTCTTAATGAGTGTTTTTCCTGTCACAGATCCTTTTCATAGACACGTTTGTTTTAGGAGGAGCAGGCTGTTATGTGGCTGCAATAACCAGTGACATCTCTCCCGTGACAGATGTGCATGGCGACGTTCGAGCACGACATGGAGAAGGCCTTTGCCTTTCAGGCAAGTCAGGACAAAGTGTGCAGTATCTGCATGGAAGTGGTGTACGAGAAACCCTCGGCCTCCGAGAGGAGGTTTGGGATCCTTTCCAACTGCAACCATACCTACTGCTTGTCTTGCATCCGGCAGTGGAGATGTGCCAAGCAGTTCGAGAATCCCATCATAAAGTAAGTTCATGTTCTCCAGAGTCCCTTCCCCGTGGCCTGTGTTGGTGAGAAGGGGTTCTGTACCTCTCAGTACTGACAAAGCTATTAGTAAGGTCTGAGCTCAGAAAATCCTGGTCCAAGCGCTGGCAAATTCCAGGACGTTGGAGTGTGGCTGTGAGAAGAGCTACCTTCAAGACCAGGAGAACACATCAGTTACCCTTTGGTAACGGTTTATTTACGTGCTGCCATCCTGTATGGGAAGAGCTTGGCCCTTTTTGGCTTTTCCCTCTCTCATTGCATTGAAGGTGGGCAAAGTGCACGGATGTGGACTCTGGGGCAAAGTTCATGTTCTCCAGAGTCCCTTCCCCGTGGCCTGTGTTGGTGAGAAGGGGTTCTGTAGCTCTCAGTACTGACAAAGCTATTAGTAAGGTCTGAGCTCAGAAAATCCTGGTCCAAGCGCTGGCAAATTCCAGGACGTTGGAGTGTGGCTGTGAGAAGAGCTACCTTCAAGACCAGGAGAACACATCAGTTACCCTTTGGTAACGGTTTATTTACGTGCTGCCATCCTGTATGGGAAGAGCTTGGCCCTTTGTGACTTTTCCCTCTCTCATTGCACTGAAGGTAGGCAAAGTGCACGGATGTGGACTCTGGGGCAGCTGAGTCGACCTCTGTCCTTCACAGTAACCTGGGTGCAAAACCAGTGACTCCTTTTTTTTCTATCTACATGCTTAATTACTGGATTTTTCTCTAAATTATAGCTTACCCAAGCTAAATCTCCCATTAATCACACAGAATCACAGAATCTTCTAGGTTGGAAGGGACCTTAAAGATGATCTTGTCGAACCGTCAACCTCATGTTGACAAAAATAAACACCCACACAACAAACAAGAAGCATCACCATCACTAAACCATACCTCCCAGCACTACATCAACCTGTCTTTTGAACACCTCCAGGGATGGTGCCTCAACCACCTCCCTGGGCTGTATCGGAATAAATGCCTTTATCTTTTAGCTCTATAAAAAATGTATGCCAAACATGCATCTTATTAGGTGAGATTTTAGATGAGGATTTAAACCATCTGATTAGGGCAGACTCCTTGTTTGAGCATCTCGTTGAAAGCTCTCTCAAGGTACAAGCCTGCTGAAGAAAAAGTGGGAAATATTTTCAATCTGCTGCCAAAAGAGGCTTTTCTGCACAGCCTTCATTATAAATGTCACTGAAGTGAATGTTAGCTCGTTAGGACGTAACTCGTATTGGAGTCGAGCTCTTGCTGGACAGGTACTGAGATATTCTGCCTACGCTGGGGACTGTGAGGGTTTGGGGGTATTTTTTTCAGAAACAGCACCCTAGAATCCATTTTGAAATCCTTCAAACGTGTTTTTACATTTCTCCATAACGTTGAACACGCTGGTTGTTGCAAAGTGAATCTAAAGGAGGGACTTGGCTTAGATCTAAAAGCCCTTCCTGCTGGGATCAGGGTGTTCTGGGGGACTCGGGCGGGGGGTAATAAAGCCTTTCCTGGGCCTGTTGAGGTACCTGGAGCTGTGTATTTCATTCTGGATCGTAGTTTTTTGTGTAGAAATCCATCTCCTAAACCCACCAAGTGAACGACTCATCGCTGCTGGCAAAGGTGACGTTTCAAAAGGCTTAGAGACCTTCCTGTGTCTTTTTTTGGAGGGGTTTGGCTTTCTGCAGCGTAACAGCCACGGGGTGTTTGTGCACCCTGGGATCAGCAGGTGGGGTTTACCTTTGTGTATTGAGGAAATACCTGGTACTTTTGTTCAAGTCTAGAAACAAACTCAAGGCGGCACAAGCCCTGAGTGCCCTGAATTGGGTCATTTCACTTGAAACTGGTACCAAAGGTGCCCGTGTGCCGTGGTGACGCGCGAGGAGGTGTCTGTGCTTCGGGGTGACAAACCAGCTCCCTTTCCCGTGGGACGCTGCTCTTTCTGGCAAAGGTACTGAGGAGCATCGTGCTCAGGAGGTAACGGAGTGTTCCTGGTCTGTCCTGCTCTGTCCAGGTCCTGCCCAGAGTGCCGTGTGATATCCGAGTTTGTCATCCCCAGTGCTTACTGGGTGGAAACCAGCTCCCTTTCCTGTGGGACGCTGCTCTTTCTGGCAAAGGTACTGAGGAGCATCTTGCTCAGGAGGTAACGGAGTGTCCCTGGTCTGTCCTGCTCTGTCCAGGTCCTGCCCAGAGTGCCGTGTGATATCCGAGTTTGTCATCCCCAGTGCTTACTGGGTGGAAGACCAGGAGAAGAAAAACGAGCTGATCGAAGCGTTTAAGCAGGGAGTGGGGTAAGTTCAGTGACCACGGAGGCTGGGTGCATTGTCCTTAGGGCACATACACCAAGACTCGTGTACTTTGTCAACCAAAATGCCAGTATTTTTAAACTATATCGTTACAAACCCTTCTACAGAGAACTCTTAATATCTGTTAGTGCTTTTATTTGGCTTTGTGACTGCCCCGAAAAGGTCTGTCGTGTGATTCTAGATCAGAAGTCACTCAGATTCGCTGTGCTCTGAAATGTGGAAGCTATTTCTGTTTTCTGTTGATCCCTCAGACGTAATTAATTGCCTGGAAGGTTGTCAGTTACTGAGGAAAACAAATAGGGAAGGGGAGTGTAATAGTCTCTTGAAATATGGGATAAAAATTCATGGGGCTTTTGTATTGTCTACTGGAAAGGGAAAATACTCCCTGGCTGCATTCTTCAGCTGCACTTTGTTTTCAATACCCTGTTGCTGGCCTGGGTTTTCATTTCAGTTCTTAAGGACTTTGAATTGAGGGTGGAAAGTTGCACTCAAAGGCCTGCAATTTGTGAAGGGCCACGTCTCAGCGGGGTCAGGTTCTGTGTCACTGGAATGGAGGTGCCAGGGTGTCCCCCAGGTTGGGTTTGGCTCTTGGCAACTGGATGTACAGAGGAGAACACAAAAAGGGGTTTTGCTTAAGAGCTCAGCTTGAGGCTGAGAAATGGTGTTGGAGATAAAAACCTCTTTGGTACAGACATTCTATGGATGGAGCTCTTGGAGGTCAGTTTAACTTGAGGATTTAGTATTGTCTGGAATGAAGAAATGCTAATGAAGGGCCATCTGAGCAAAGAGAAGGGGTCACACCAGCACAAATCTATTCTGATTCATACACCTGTGCAAGGTTAAAAAAGTCCAACCTAGAAAGGTGGAAGTCACAGACCACCTGGGTTCCAAACCAAGGCAAACTCATTCTGCCTCTAGTGCGCTGCCAGGCTGGGGGGTTTGGGGTTTTTTGGTTATTGTTGAGCTTTCTTCTCCATTTAGTTGCTATTCGATAGGCTGTAGGTTTGACAGGTGTCTTAGGAATCAGTGCCTACTAAGGGGACAAGCTCAATTACATTTTCTCTGTAGGTGTTTGTTTTTGTAGAACCACTCTGCCCGAGCATGGTTGTGTGCTGAAGGTGTAAGAACACCTTTGTTAAAATTTGGTGCACAGCTAGAACGGCTTGGTTGAACAACAAAGCTGATGGAAACCTGGGACAATACTTTATTTAAATCTTCCAAAGGAGCTGGGCGGTTGTGTGCCCTTTGTAAGGAACACCTTTGTTAAAATTTGGTGCACAGCTAGAACGGCTTGGTTGGACAACAAAGCTGATGGAAACCTGGGACAATACTTTATTTAAATCTTCCAAAGGAGATGGTGAGAGGAACTGGTTCATAAACACGTAGCAGCAGCAATCCTAGAAAAATAGCAACATATTTGCTCATTATAATGCAAATGCACGTGTAGGATCAGTGTTCCTTGAACATCTCTCATTTTCCATGTTAAATCTCTGTGACTTCTGATGCTGGTCTTTTATGTATTAGCCAGGGAGTGTGACCTCTCTACTTCCTTACCAGCTGAAGGCAGTAACTCTCTCTCTTCTAATGAAATCAGGAAAAAGCCCTGCAAGTACTTTGAACAAGGGAAAGGAACTTGCCCCTTTGGAGGGAAGTGTCTCTACCTTCACGCTTACCCAGACGGGACACGAGCGGAACCTGAGAAACCGCGGAAGCAGCTGAGCTCTGAGGGCACCGTGCGGGTAAGGGGGTGCTCCCAGCAACAGCAATTAAAAACACATTTTCCATGTAAAGTGCACGACTTAAATACATTTCATGCCTTGGAAAAGTGAACTTTCCTTGAGGCAGAGGTTTGTTACCAGGGAAAGGAGAAGGTGCCTTTTATTTAATAGCAAAAATTTATGACTGGTTATTTTTTTCAACCAGTCCTTCTCATGGCAAACCTTTCTTCAAAGGAATTCTGCTGTTAAAGTATTAAAAACTCATCTCGCGTCCCTGCAGAGAGCTGGAAGTAAGACCAAGAAGGTTAAAACCTTCTCAAAAAACTCATTATGGCTTGGCCTGCTGCTTTAATGGCGATACAGCTCGTTAGTACGGGCCAGTCTGAGCTCACTGTAGCCATATTGTAGCACTAAGGAGTGTTACAGTGTTGAAATTCAACTTTCATAAAAATAGTTTAATTTCTTTGACTTACAATGCTGTTCTTTTATGTATTTCTTTGAATTTAACAGTGAACGTTGCCGAGAGTGTTAATAAATCATAGAATCATAGAATTGTCTGGGTTGGGGCCTTTGAGATCATCTAGTGCAACCATCAACCTCACTCTGATAAAACCCATCACTGACCCGTGTCTCTAAGCAATGTCTTCACCCGTCTTTCAAATCCCTCCAGGGATGGGGCCTCAACCCCTTCCCTGGGCAGCCCATTCCAAGGCTTAAGAACCCTTTCTGTGTAAAAATTGGTCCTAATCTCCAGCCTGAACCTCCCCTGGTGCAACTTGAGGCCATTTCCTCTTGTCCCATCACCTGTTCCTTGGGAGAAGAGACCGACCCCCCCTGGCTACCCCCTCCTTTCAGGGAGTTGGAGAGAGCGAGAAGGTCTCCCCTCAGCCTCCTCTTCTCCAGGCTGAACACCCTCAGCCTCTCCTCACAAGACTTGTGCTCCAGACCCCTCACCAGCTCCATTGCCCTTCTCTGACCCAAATCCAGCTTTTCAGCCTCTCACTTTATTTTTTTTTTTAATGAAGCAACAAGACTAACAAGGGGCACTTTCTTCTCTTCCAGTTCAACCCAGCTTTTCAGCCTCTCACTCTCTTTCTTTTTAATGAAGCAACAAGAGTAACAAGGGGCACTTTCTTCTCTTCCAGTTCTTCAATTCTGTCCGACTGTGGGACTTCATCGAGGACCGGGAGAGTCGGACTGTGAGCAGCACAGAGGATGGAGTCACGGAACTTGGAGAACTTTTCATGCACCTTTCCGGGGCGGATGAGGATTCCACCACTTCTCAATAAAGAGCCCCAAAGGTGGTGTCTTCTCCAGCGAGCGAGCTGGTGGTGATTCAACTGTGCTTTTTACTCTCTACAGCACGCTTAGAGTGGCCGTGCCCCGTGGTTTACTTGTGCAGTCTTGGTAAAGTTTTCAGATAGTTTTGGGTTGGGTTTGTTTGGGTTTTTTTTTTTTTGTATGGCAACAAAAATCCGAAAATATATTTAAAAAGGTTAAACTGATTGCATGGAAAAAAAAAATCCCTCCATCCCAAGAGGGTTTTCTCCCTCTTTGGCCTAACGTGCGCTGTCTTGTGAGCTGAGTGGTCGTGTAAATACAGCTCCTCTCTTACCAGTTAAAGCTTAAGCTGTTCAAAACTTGCTACATCTATTTTGATCTATTTTGGGTGCTTTTTTTTTTTCTCCTTCCCCCTCCACTAAATCAACTAAACGTATATCCACAAAAAGCCACTGGGAATAACGGTCAGTAGAGCTTTTTTCTTCCTTAAAAAGGAGATTTAAGAACTAATGTGCTATACCTCAAAGCAGAGTTCAGAATCAATTTGCTGTGTTCCTACAATGAGTGTTGCAGGAGCGGGGCCTGGACCCTGCCTGGCTCTCAAATATTCTGCAAATCTTTAGGGTTTTTTGACTGTGTTTTAAAATTATTTAAAGTATATATAGTGGCAGGAAGCGTCCCCTAGAGCGTCCTTTGTAAGCAAATACAATCCAGGCAGAGCAATAGAAATGACAGGATTTTGGAAACTGTGTAATGAGAGCAAGTAGTTACTGTCAATAGGCATCGCAACAGTAACAGGTAAATATTATTTTTTTTCAATTTAACTAGTTCAAATGTATTTAACAGGAAGGGAAACCTCGATTCGGTTAAATGAAGTAGCCAAAATTAAATGAAGTAACTATGTAATTTTTCTCATCTTTTTATGTGGGTGATCTTAAATTTTGCAGCTCTACAACATGAATTGTTGCTTTTTGTAACTGAAAATTATTTGTTTTAATGGCTGCTTTTCTTAAAAGAAAAAAGACAGCCATCTCAGGCTGCTGTATCTGCCTGTGGCTCTGGCACAGGGTAATAGTTACAGAACAGCCCCCTTTCCAGGTCGCTGCCTTCCCTCACGTGTGGCTCTGGCACAGCCAGGGGTCCCTTTTTGACAGATAATAGTTACAGAACAGCCCCCTTTCCAGGTCGCTGCCTTCCCTCAGACTGGACACAACAGAGGCAGCTGCTGAGGAACAGCACAAACCAGCCGTGGTTGGGATCAGAGTCTTCTTGAGCACGTCCAGAACATGCTCTTAAAATAAGCAGAGGGTCAAATTAACCGATGGCTCGAGGATAAGACTTTTCCACCATTATTTTCATCCTAAAGTTAATTTTTAACAATACTTCCTGCCAAGGCCTGAGCTCCTCACTGTTCTATAACCACTTACTTGTCAGCTTCTTTTTAGAACTGGCCTATGAAGGCACCAGTAAAGCTCTAAATCCAGTAAATCATATTAGTGTAATTCCTCATCACTAATGACAAGGCTGAAGGAAGAAGTCTCCCTAAGAGAGATGCAAGTACTACAAGAACAATGTTCAAAACGTAATTTCTGCCCCAAAATTGTGTCCCTGCTGTAGCTTGTCTCTAGCTGGTCTTGCACACCTTTTTTTTTCCCCAGGGAGAAATATTTTCAGTAATAAAATACACCCTTTTTTAATAAAAAAGCCCATGGAGAGGGTGTTTGCCTCAAGACAGCACAAACCAGGTAACAATAGTCTGAAATGAAGAAGTTCACTTGTTTTTCAAAGCTACCTACAGGCACCACGGAGACAAGTTTTAATGTAAGAGCGCTAAGATTTAAACTTGGATCCCTTAAACTCTTCACTCAGCAGCTTTCATCTACTTTGACATCAAATGCTGGTCAAAAAAAGCCTATTTATCAAAAAACCTTTAATTTTTCAAGAGACACATAACCTGTTTTTAAAATCAGGAGCTAATGGTTTCTTTCTGGAAATCAGAACTAATGTAAAAGCAGCTTATCCTTTCTCCTGCCCCCCCACCCCTTCTTAAACTTTCTCTCTTACTACAATGAAGGTTAAGATGCGAGTTAAAATAGTTAAAATAGCAAGAATATTATGAAAAATAATGCAGAACTACATGGAACAGTTTCCTTCAACCCTCAATTTACTTTTTAGCAAGCAAATCTTACGGTTGTGTCCAATTACCACCAAAGGATTAGTGTTCTCATTGTATGATATTCTGAGGACAAAGTCTAGATATTATATAAAACAATAAATTCTTAGATTAAACCACCTCTTTTTTTGTCAGCTGTGAAGTTCAGCCAAGACAAACCGCTCTCTTCCACCCAAGCAAACACCAGGTTGACAGAAGAGCACCCACAGAGCAAACCCAGTGGTGCTTGGTAGTACCTCCCTGGGGGTTCTTAATGCACAGATGCTGCTGAAAGATTATTACAGTAGAATAAAACCCATATTGTTAAGAATATGATTGGAAACCTATAGGTCATCGTATCAAGTGTGTTTTTACTATATCATCTATCCCAGTAACTTTTTAAAATGATTCAGAATGTCATTTTCTGAGGGTTTTTTCAACTGGAGATGTGTACGTCCGAACTCTGGATTACTACATTAAATGATGACATTGAATCTTAAACCTAAAATTTAATTTATTTTATTAAAATAAGATAATCAGAGGAACCTTGGCTTACAATAAATGCATTTTCTCAGGAGCAATAAAAACAAAATTAAAACCCAAATCAGCAAGAAAAACTGTATATGCTCAGTTTCCTCTTGATAGTGCATCTCTCGGACGACAGCTTCAGATGGGATGAAGACTACGCTCGTTTGCAGAAGTATACGCGTAATGTTAATTAGCCTCTTCTCAGCCACAAAAGCCCGTCTTTCCCCACTTACCCCCCTCCTCGGGCTGCCAGAAACAAGTCAATAGTACCAAAAAAAACCAAAAAGCTGCTGGAGTTACTGCAGGTGAGGGTAGCGAGCCTGGCCAGCTTCCTTCTCTGAGCAGAACAGTTCCCAATAGATTCCATTCTTTTGCAAGAGTTTTTCTTCTATGTGCAAAACTATTGCAAAACTATTTTGTGTTGAATTAGCATTTTAACTTATTTCATTGGCTTGATGAAAGCTCTTAGGCAGGAGCTGATTTCCAGAAAGTTGTTTGTTTTTTGTTTTGTTGTTGTTTTTTTTTTTTCCTCTTCCCTCAGTTTTGTTTGAAGATACCCATTTTGGGCAAAACTGCCCCAAAATGATGTGGTAAATGGCACGGGGCAATCAAAGAGCACCGTAACGCAGTTTTCCTCACCGCCGAGGCAAGCCCTCCTCGCTGTAAAACACACCCATTTTTATCAAACAGATTCAAATCAATCCAGAAACACTGCCAAAGAAACATCCATCGCTTCCGTGTAGCGGGGGGAAAATAAGGCTCAAGTGCATCTATTAAAAAAATAGTAATAGATCTCTTGATTCATAGTCTGTTAACTATCCCAGTAAAAGAAACCGTAGAAAAAGGCAATGTGGAGCTGTGTCCCTGCAGGGTAAGAACTGCAGAAATCCTTAGCAGCTTGTTCTTCCAACTGGGACGCAGGTAACCCCTGCTGGCACTGATCCTGTACACCGAGGCCTTCCAAAGCACAGCTTGTGTCCCTTCTGTCCCTGCCCCGTCCCCAGGGAGGAGGAGGAGGAGGGGAGGGGGCAGGCCCTAGAAGACGGGCAGCCTGGTGGACGTTAACGTGCAGGAGTTGATGTCCTCCGTGTGGGCGGCGCGATGCAGGGAGGGCTCCGAGGCGCTCCGGTTGATCTTGGGCAGAGAATGTTGCAACAATTCAATGGACGACAGTATCTGAGGG
The DNA here is from genome assembly GCF_001431845.1 of Calidris pugnax. Lineage (NCBI taxonomy): Eukaryota > Metazoa > Chordata > Aves > Charadriiformes > Scolopacidae > Calidris > Calidris pugnax. The sequence continues at coordinate 1,043,557 of NW_015090933.1, forward strand.
AGAAACACACACAAAATGACAAGGAGGGTTGTTAGAAAGAGCTGCTTGTCTTTCTGAGTCTTCAACCTTCACTTATTATGGCTTTAGGCACATCCTGAAGAGCAAGAACATACTCTGGGGAGACACTGAAACCCTCACTCTGGGAATAGGCCAGTTTCCTTGCTATGGGGGGTCTGAGTTTCAGAGGATTCATTAGTTCACAGACATGATCATCAATTAACAAGCACCTGCCCCACTCTCCAGCAGAGGAACAGGGAAAGAATTGCACCTTCTGCCTGACGCTCTGTTAAAAACCAACACTTACAACTTTTTAAACAACAGAAGTTCTACTTGATTGTAACGGCAAGAAGTTACTTTTCCAAAACCTGCTGATAGTTAATTCCACCTATTTAATAAGAAAGTACCTTCATCATCCTCACAGTGACAGGAAAAGGTAAAGTATCCTTTGTAAAAATGCCAAAAATCGCTACATGAACTTAAATCCCCCGGGGGATTTTGTTTGCTTGTTCGTGGCTGTGGGGAAGGAAAGGAGGAACAGTCTCTCATTTCCCTCAAACCTACACCACAACGTAAATACAAAGACAGATTTGATTTTTACTGGGTTAGGGTTTGGAGGGTTCTTTTTTTTTTTTTCTTATCTCTAAAATGGGCCAGATGTTGAAAAGCAAATTGCTGCAGTGTTAGTCTAATGCTGTTTCAGTGCATAATATTTTTCAACAACCTTTACAGGAATTATGTACAATCAGAACTAGGACCTGCCTAAGGGAGATGGGTTATGACACATGCAGATATGACTAAAGACAAAAAGGCTTTAAATGAAGCTGCACCTCATTCCTATCTCTACCTTCAGTTTCTCAGCCAAAGCCTGTATCCCTGGAGAATATTTGGTGCACCAGTGGCTGTTCATAAAATGCTCTGGAGCTGTTACATGCAGAAAACACACTTACTTGTGGAAACAGAGGTCGTTCTTCCCTAACTTTCTTCAAACAATCCGCTACGAGCCTCTTCATCGCTTTGGGGCAGTTCTTGTAGAGTTTGCTGAGGTCTGGCGACGCATACCCTCGGCCAACCATGAAAATGATCTGAAAGAGAAGCAGGAAACCAAAGTGTAGAAGTTGTTTAAGTGGTCGATAGCTTTAGTGTCCCAGAGTGGTTAAACCTGAGGACCAGAGGCACACACACGCCCAGGTACTTGGAGATTTGTCCCGATCGGTTACCCAAAATATCACTAATGCAGCAAAAAAGGAAACTGGGTTTGGATTGGGACAACAAAAGACATCATTAGTGTTGGAAAATACATTTTCTGGTTTAGTCCAAGTAAATCTGGTCATTGTTGAAGATTGTCACCAGGCTTCAGGAACCTTATTAGTTGACTACTTAGCATTGGTAGGACTGTTATCTGGTAAAACGGTGGTAGGTTTGGTTGGTTGAGGGGATTTTGTTTGTTTGAGGGTTTTACTGGCAAGGGGAAGGAGGAATATACAGAGTAACTCTGCTATTGTTTCTTTTTCAACTAATGTTGTCTCAAAAAAACCAAAACAAACCAAACCAGAAAACAAAAACATCAATATAATGTTCCTAAAATAAAGTCTCAGTGTTTTTCTCCAGGAAATATTCTATCCCTCCCGTAATGTTGTCTCAAAAAAAAAAACCACAAACCAAACCAGAAAACAAAACCATCAATATAATGTTCCTAAAGTAACGTCTCAGCGTTTTTCTCCAGGAAATATTCTATCCCTCCCCAGAAAATCTACTTGGGGGGCAGGTGTCACATGTTTTGTGACAATAACGATTATTGAAGCTTGCATATAAGTTCAATATTATTAATTAAACCACATTCCAATATCCCAATTTGCAGACAACCTTAAAAATAAGAAAAACTTCCTTAATAGAATTGGCCTCTTCTATTTGGAACACAGACCATGTAACATAATAGGGGCTGAAATCTCATCGCTAGTCCCCATACACGTACACTGCTCATTATTACATCTTAATGTAAAAAAAACCACCCAACAAAACACACAAACCACCACCAAGGATCAGCAAAACAGAGATCAAAGAGATCTAACAGTCCTAAGCTCATGCCACATGGAAGGAGTCAGCTCTGCACTTGCTAAGCCAGAAGAAGAAGGGGAGATCACACCTGAGTAACAACTAAATCACACAAATTAACATGCAATACTAAAAGGTTTGACAATAGCCACTATTTTTTTGTCACTTCATAAAAAGCACAGTCCAAACTTCATGATGTAAGAACAGCACATTTCACATCAAAAGGGAAATTTCACATGTATCAGGATTTTACTGATGTAGCAAAAGCTTGGACCCATGAATAGACTAACAGGGCACTTAAAATGTTTATATAAAAGGATTTTTTTTCTCTCTGAGTAACCGTCACTGTCAATATTTAAGTAAACATTCAATTACACAGATTTACTGCTGAGACAAATCATGTTGTAAATAACATTTCAATTCTTCGTTTGCCTTTATATTACGTTTCTTGAGGACCAGGAAATGTCCTGTGCCCAGAAATAAAGGGCAGTCAGTGTTCTAAGGGATGGTCTGTACCTGATCGCGGTTGTTTATGTGGGAATAGGGCAACTCTCCCGTCATTAGTTCATATAATACTATTCCATAGGAGTAGACATCTGACTGAAAGCTAAAGGGGTTACTGTCCTGCATCCGTATCACTTCTGGTGCCTGGAGGAGGAAGAAAAAAGAAATTATGAGCAATATTAACAGAACTTCTAAACAGAAAGGACAAGAAAAGGGGAAAAAACTTTGGAAAGCAGAGAGTGGGAGCTCAACCAAAAATTAGTGAGCAAAGGACACCTCAAAACCTTTGATGGAAAAGTTCTGGCAGTGCTACTCTGCATCTTATTACAAAAATTAATTCAATTGCGAGTGAAAAAAAAAGCAACCCTTAAACTCAACACGCATTTTACCATCAGAAAAATAATTATTATTTCCATTTGCAATATATGTTGACTTTTGTTACGTTTTACATACAACTGGGTCTGAGTCTCTCACCATCAGTTCTTAAACAGGTATCAATTTTAAAGGGGGAAAATATAAAATTCTAATAGAGACTTAATCTCTTGTAAAATAAGATGCCAAAACAGTTACATGAAATGTGAAGCCCAAATATGAAATAACATATATTGAAGATCGAGGAAGAAATACAAAAGCGTCCTTGAATCTTTACCAAACAAAGCAAAATTATGAAGTTAAACAACTTAAACAACGTCGAATGATTTAATAAAACAAGAGGTAAACCATCAAAACATCTTTCCTGTTGACTAAGATGTTTTTCCCCCTACAGAAGGCACTCAGAATGACTGAGCAAAGTACTCCTTCAAGTACCACAACAAAGACTCAGGAAGAGATTCTATCAGCTTTCAAGGAAACAGAACCAGCCTCCCCTTCTACCTGACAACAACTCAGCAAAGATATCTATAAATGATTAAAATAAAAAAACTGCAAAGAGCAAAAATGCAGTTTGTTTTTTTTTTTTCTAAGATCCGTTTCATGTATTTGAGCATACTATTAGGTAAAAGTTAATTTTAAAACCTTTTACGGAAAGCTGTAAAAAACTTTGGCTTTTTAAATTTTTTTTCAAGAAAAAACTGTTTCTGGGTTTGGAACATTGTCTCAAGTGATTTGTGTATTTTCTATGTCACAAAGAAACGTTGCCCAAACAGCCCCATACTCAGAATGAATGCTTCCTGACTTTTCTCAAAATACTCAAGTAACAATGAAGGCTTCAAGCCCAGTAATAAAGACTGATTTTTTTAAAAGGAAAACTTGTTTGGGGTAACACCTGCAGCTCATTCAGTGCTAAATATCAGAAGATTTAAAATGTACTAATATGTAGCATTTGGCAAATTATTTTTATTTGGTTACACTTCCCTGAAATACAAAGGTTGCTGCTGTCCCTACCCTGGGAGCTAGAAAATATCAGTGATGAGTCTACATGCAGAATTTAAGTAAACTGTGGAGTATTAACAAAAATGGGTCAGATGAAACTTCAGCAAAATATTTTGAGTGCTGAATAAGACATCCTTGCATAATTTTAATGATGTTTTTTAACCTGGTAAAAGGCTGTTCCACTTCTACTTATTCTACTGAAGTCGCACATTTTACTGATTTTTTTAAAAGGAAAACTTGTTTCAAGTAACACCTGCAGCTCATTCAGTGCTAAATATCAGAAGATTTAAAATGTACTAATATGTAGCATTTGGCAAATTATTTTTATTTGGTTACACTTCCCTGAAATACAAAGGTTGCTGCTGTCCCTACCCTGGGAGCTAGAAAATATCAGTGATGAGTCTACATGCAGAATTTAAGTAAACTGTGGAGTATTAACAAAAATGGGTCAGATGAAACTTCAGCAAAATATTTTGAGTGCTGAATAAGACATCCTTGCATAATTTTAATGATGTTTTTTAACCTGGTAAAAGGCTGTTCCACTTCTACTTATTCTACTGAAGTCGCACATTTTTAAAAAGTTACTAAATAGATTTTCTCCGGGTGAATTTTGGAAGGAAAATTGTGGAACGGCCTTTTCAGTTCTGCCAGAAGTTCAACATAAAGGCAATTGTTGGGATTGTCTTTTCAGACAAGGGCTTTCTGTAACATTTCCAAAAGAAACTCTGTGAATTTTCCAGGAGAACCTGAGAACTTCAGCACCTGAGCTGAGGTTGACCTGTGACGGTTCCAAGCTGCCTCCAAACCTCCGGGCACTGCCTGGTGCAGGGTGAGGAGCAGCAGAGCCCAACGGCAGGAGCTTGGTGCTTATCAAATGTCCTACCACCACAGCACCAAAGATGAATCCCACACCCCAAGAAGCCCTCCCTGTCCCTTCCCTGCTGGCCTGCCAAGGCTGCTGAAGCGTGTGTGAGAAGGGACGATGCCAAGCACCGAGCAGGGGAGGAAGAGGCCGTGATGAAGAATTGCACAAAGCCACCATTAAGCAGATTAAAGCCCATTTGGGGAGAGGTATGATTACAGCAGGAGAAAGGCTCTCCTCTTCTCTTGGAGCAATTCCACTGACAGCCCTCTCTCTGCCCTAAATATTTAAAATAACTCCAAAAATAAAAAAGGAGAATCCGTAGGTGACTGGTGTCTGCGTTGGACAATCAAGGACTCCAGCACTTTGTTCTTCACTTTGACCTTGTCCTACAGCTGGAGTAAAAGCCTACACAGTACTAGCAGCATATGTTGGTTCATTTAGGTTCACAGCTGTAAGAGATCGTTGAACAAAATGAAAGCCAGCTAATTAAAAGCAGTGAAGCCTGTCCCTTCCCTGCTGGCCTGCCAAGGCTGCTGAAGCGTGTGTGAGAAGGGACGATGCCAAGCGCCGAGCAGGGGAGGAAGAGGCCGCGATGAAGAACTGCACAAAGCCACCATTAAGCAGATTAAAGCCCATTTGGGAAGAGGTATGATTACAGCAGGAGAAAGGCTCTCCTCTTCTCTTGGAGCAATTCCACTGACAGCCCTCTCTCTGCCCTAAATATTTAAAATAACTCCAAAAATAAAAAAGGAGAATCCGTAGGTGACTGGTGTCTGCGTTGGACAATCAAGGACTCCAGCACTTTGTTCTTCACTTTGACCTTGTCCTACAGCTGGAGTAAAAGCCTACACAGTACTAGCAGCATATGTTGGTTCATTTAGGTTCACAGCTGTAAGACAGCATTGAACAGAATGAAAGCCAGCTAATTAAAAGCAGTGAAGTGTTTCTCTCACCATCCACAGGATCGAGCCAGTGGGCTGCTCCACCTGCTGAGATCCACTCCACCTGGACTTCACAGTCGCCAGCCCAAAGTCTCCTATTTTCACGGTGAGGCCTTCATGAAGAAATATATCTAGACATCTGTTAAAGAAACTCTGTGGAAAACTTGAGTAAACAATTCTGCATTTTCTGAGGTGATTACAAAGCATCTGGTTGGTTATACCCAAGAATATTGATATTTAAACCTGCTACAAGTTGTATCTGAAACAGAGGAAAAGTAATTTTATGGCATCCAGATCTACAGAATTAACATTTAAGACTAAACAAGACCAGATGTTTCTGTGTTATTTGTATATTTATCTTTACGGTGAGTAAGGATAGCAACTGTGTCAATTAACATCAATGACTGCAGGTAATTAAATAATTGGTGTCGAGACACACATAGGGAAATGCCTTAGAAGTCCTCACATCTCAAGAAAGAAAACTAAGAAAAACAATTCCAAGTAGAAAGAAAAATCAAAATATTTACATAAAGCTCTCTGGCAGATCTCCTGAGATTTAACAATGATTTAACTGTTTTAACTGGAAATACACACGTTTGTAATATTTGTGATCTATCTACTTCATAGGTTTGTCTGTCAAGGTTAAAAACTAGCACTTCCCTTGCTGGGGTTATTTTAAGAAGATACCATTTTACAATTCTGTTCAAGAATGGCTTAAGTTCAAAAAGATGATTCAGAAATATAAACATGACAGGCTCCTACTTCTTACTTCCATGTCAGGAGAAGAGACAATTTATTTCACAAAAATTATTATTGTTGTCAGGAATCACAAATTCCTGACCCCCTATATACTAAAATGATGACTTTTCCTGCTTAATTGAAAATGGGAGTCCCGTGATGTTATCGAGCTACCAAATTTGGCGTATTTTTCTTATGATGACATTTGCAAAACATTCTGTTCACATTTTATGACAGGAAGTCACAATTTATGCCGCTAGCTCAATGGGTGCTCTCCTTGGCAATTTGGAAAACAGGCATTTTCAAAGGCCAAAGACATCAGTTCACAACATTTTTAACTCCATATGCATTACTAAATTTATATTTTTGCAGGAAATAGAGTGGTAAAAGGGTGCCTTGAGTTTAAAGTATGATTTTTGGCTTCGTTTCTGCCAGTCATGTGAAGGTGGTTTAGATTCATTAAAAATATACAGTAAGCATTAACAAACCCCCATGTGCACACACACGTCAGCATCCACACGCGTCTCCATCAAGCAAAGATGCAGCATTTGGGTACCAGAGAATTGCATAAGCACCATTTATGTAAAATAAGAGCTTTTGGAGTACAACTGTTGCACATCATTTTTCATCTTTATCACGCCAGTTTGGTAAGGAAGCACATGAGCTCTGACAAGGTTCTCTCTAAAAAGCAACTTCTTACTCCTCAGTAGGGGTTGCTCGTTAGTAGTTATATGTATTTGAAACAGCTATTTCAACCACCCTAAAACCTCCATATTGACAACAAATCACTCTCTCATTAAAGGAAATACAATTCCTTTAGGAAAGGATACTATTGGATTTCATGTCTCTGTGGATGATATTCTTTGCATGTAAATAGCTGTGGAAAAAAAAACAAACATGAAAAGTGTTATTATGAAGGCTGTTCACGCAAGCTTCACCTTTCCATTTACTGATTGACTCTGTTAGATTATTATACACTTGATCATTTCACAGACCTCTTGATTTAGTCAATTTACAGGATGTGTCTACTTTGGGAAAAGAAAAACATAACAAGCACCAGCTGAGACTATTGCCTTACGCATCACAGAAAGTGGAAGCACCGCAGTAAATAAATCTCCAGCATTGTTAAAACCATAAATCCCTGGCATCATTATTATCTGACTGTATAATGCCCTGGAAAACTCTGTGCTGTCCTCATATGCCTGAAATGTATGTGTTATACAAAGGTTTACTTCTTACTAATTGCTTTACTTCGCGGTCACAATGTATGTCCCCAGTTTTCTGGGTGTCTGGCTGGAAACCCAGGTCCTGATCTACAAAACGAATGAGCCCTGACAGTGTCAGGCAACATCAGCATCTTCTGCACTATGAACGTTATAACATGTTTTGAGAGAGAAGTGTGATGGGACTGTTCCTACTCAGACATCTGGAGAAGCTTCCAAAATACATCTGCGTATGAGTCCTGGAGCTGTAGAACAGGAAGAGCCATTCCCTCATGTCACGGAAGTACCAGGAGTATAAATTAGTGTTTGCCAGTGTTATAGTAAGTAACACAGAGAAGGAAAAAAATTAATTCTATGTTTAGAATAGGGGAGGCCCCATCTGGAGCACTGGGTCCAGTTCTGGGCTTCCCAGTTCCAGAAGGACAGGGAACTGCTGGAGAGGGGACAGCAGAGGCTACAGAGATGCTGAGGGGCCTGGAGCATCTCTCGTATGAGGAAAGGCTGAGGGACTTGGGGCTTTTTAGTCTGGAGAAGAGAAGGCTGAGGGGGGATCTGATCAACATCTATAAATACTTAAAGGTGGGTGTCAGGAGGATAGGGTCAGTCTTTTTTCAGTGGTGCCCAGGGACAGGACAAGAGCAAGGGGGAATCTAATCTGATCAACGCCTATAAATACTTCAAGGGTGGGTGTCAGGAGGATGGGGCCAGTCTTTTTTCAGTGGTGCCCAGGGACAGGACAAGAGGTAATGGGCACAAACTTGAACATAAGAAGCTCCATCTAAACACGAGGAGGAACTTTTTTACATTGAGGGCGGCAGAGCCCTGGAAGAGACTGCCCAGAGAGATGGTGGAGTCTCCTTCTCTGGAGACATTCAAACCCCACCTGGACACATTCCTGTGCAACCTGCTCTGGGTGGACCTGCTTTGGCAGAGGGTTGGACTAGATGATCTCCAGAGGTCCCTTCGAACCCCATGTGATTCTGTGATCAGCTGTGACAGTAAGAGCTCAAGCTACAAAAGAAGGTAACAGGCAGCTTTTCTGTATGCAGCTGTGACAGTAAAAGAAGGTAACAGGCAGCTTTTCTGTATGTTAAGTGACTAGTGGTCTAACATGAACTCAGGCAAGAATCCATGGAAAAAACAGTACTAAATTAAAGTATAATACACACAACAGTGCCGAATTAAGGCAGCACATCATCTCTACCTTGCAATACCATTTTGATCTATCCTTGGAAGTATGCCCCATCCCTGGAGGGGTTCAAGGCCAGGCTGGATGGGGCTTTGAGCAACCTGGTCTGGTGGGAGGTGTCCCTGCCCAGGGCAGGGGGGTTGGAACTCAATGATCTTTAAGGTCCCTTCCAACCCAAACCATTCTACGGTTCCATGACCCCTTACTATTTCAGAGCAGTAACTCCACATTAGGGTTTGGGGAAGAGAAGGGAAAGACCATTCCAAGACAGAAAATAGGCAGTGCTGTTTCTGGTACTCACTCCATGCCCTGTGCCGTCTGCCGAGCGATATCAATGAGCTGGAACATCTGGAACTTGGTCTCTTGAACATGCAGGTGTTTGTACAGGCTGCTCCCTTCACACCACTGCGTAACGATGGCCAGGTTATCTTTAGTCATGTAGCCCATAAACAGCAAAATATTAACATGCCGAGTCTTCCTAATAGAAAGCAGCAGAAAGAGAAATTAGTATCTTTGTGGAAAACTTTTCCCATTTCTTTTTAAAATGCATTCCTGGCTGACGGAATGTATTTAAGCTTTTAAGTCCAAAAACTTAAGTTCCCTGCAAAATTTTTGCTAAATGGATGCATATGCAAAGTTTGGTTTAAAAAAAAATAAAAATATGCCACACTTGCCAATTTATAATTTTTAAATTAAAAAAAAATATTTTTTTTTAGTCAAAATACTTCCTTTTGGTTCCAAGGAAGCTCTTTAAAATTAACCTTTATGCAAAGATGTCATGAAAATTCAAGGGGTTTGTAATTAGTAACCAATATTCACATTCTTGAGTGGTATCAGAAGTTACTGGAATAACAGAAGTCGCCCTGAGATGTTTGAAAAAGTGACAACTTTAGATTAAAGACTGAATCCCAATAGGAATCTAAAGGGTCGTCACAAACTGTGAAGGAATTAACAGATGAGAAGATAGTTCTCACATACTCTGACTTCTCCAGTTTCAAAACTGGACACTACAAAACCAGTATTTGAAAGCAGAAAAGAGTTATGCAGATTAGAGCATTAAAAAGAAAAAAATGGAACCATGCTGCAATTTTAAAAGGTACTGTCCAAGCTTTCTGTCCAGTGATGAGAATTATGGCACAGAATATTGGGCTTAAAGGAGGGGTTGTAGTCAAATACAGTGCCTTGGAATAACAGAATTTAGCAATGAAACTACCAACTCACCTTAATACAGCCACTTCATTTCTAAATGCCTGGAACTGCTCTGGGGTTGGATCTACAACCTTTAGTATCTTCACTGCTACATCCCCTGAAAATACATTTACCAGAAAAGTTACTAAAAACACAGATTATTTTTTTTTCCAAAATAACATAAACACACAGTATACTTAAAATTCCTAATTTGTGCACAGCACACCTCTACTAATTTGTACATAGGTCAAGATTTTCCTGCAGACATAAAGTTCTGCAGTATCAAGCAATTCATTTACCTGAATTTCAGTCTAATGAAAAGTCACGAATTATTCACATACTTCCCTTCTATCTTTTAACAGCTATGGCTGGCTAGAACTACACATATGTTTTTTGCAAGTTATGAAGCTATGAAAATCTCCAATAGTTGTTGAAAAATGAAGGTATTCTAGTGTAGCTGCATTCTCAGCACGTTATTTCAAGCACAGTCATGTCAGAGTCTCTCAACTTCCAAACAGCATCCAAAGTTTCATCACTTTCTCTTTTCTATCCAACTTTAGTGCACATATATACACACCTTTGGATTTTTATATAATTCAGTTTATATATTAAAGTTTTTTATATATGTATATACACACATCCTTTTTTAATAGAAACTTTATTCAAAATACAAACTTCCTAGATTTACTGCTAAATTTCAGGAATGGGAGGGATAAATCTTCTGTCCAGGAAGAGCTGAAATACTGCTTAAGTTCAGGAATGGGAGGGATAAATCTTCTGTCCAGGAAGAGCAGATTCTGTTCTTTAAGCTGATGCATTATAAAATTTCACTTAAAAGCTTTATTTTAATGGCTTTCAGTGTCAGTGTTTGCTTTAAATTTCAGTATCTCTTAAAGGGTAATACAGAGAGGAACACACGATGATCCAGTGCTATCTGTTTAGAGACTGTTTCTGTTTCCAGAGAATGAAATTGGGAAACCCTTTACAGTGCACAGCCAGAAAACAGTAGAATTAAACTGATTCAGAAAAGGTACCATAGTGGAACGAAGCCGACTGCTCTAACCAAAGTAAAAGCACCAACAGCAAGACCCACCAACTCCTCAGTGAAAGAAGCATCACACTCATATTAACTACAGAGGGACAGCATTTCAGAATTCAAGAGAGGGGTAAATTTGCCTCGACACTGTCACAGGAAGGTAAAAGCAGCTTAGGAGAACTGAAGCTTCAATCTTAGCCCACTTACAGTAAAAAGATCTGAGAGGTGCTATATTCCAACACGTTTATCCCATAGTTTAAAGGCTGCTGCTGCTCAGCATTACAGAATCATTGCCTATGTTAAAAAAAAAATCCCTAATGACAGATTTCTCTGCTACCATAACCCCTAATTATTTTCTTCCTTTCTTATGTTAAAAAAAATCCCAAATGACAGCTTCCTCTGCTACCATAACCCCTAATTATTTTCTTCTTTTTCAAGATATATGTGAAATATACATTACTATGTCTCTAGAGCATAATACTAACTGGTCAATTGGCAAAAAAAAAAAACAGGTCGCCAACAAAGTATGAGAAGGAAATGCAACCTGGTACTTGAAAGTTTCAGAGTGCCCTGAGTGAACTGCAGCATCTTCCACCGTAGATGCCAGCTGCCTAATTTGCTGTACAATTTGAAGTCACAAAGATGCACAAATATTGAATATATTTGTATCTTCTTCCTTTACCTTCAGCAAATGCAATATACTTCCTATTTCGTCCCCTAGCACCTTCATAAAGAGAAGGGGTAAATTTGCCTCGACACTGTCACAGGAAGGTAAAAGCAGCTTAGGAGAACTGAAGCTTCAATCTTAGCCCACTTACAGTAAAAAGATCTGAGAGGTGCTATATTCCAACACGTTTATCCCATAGTTTAAAGGCTGCTGCTGCTCAGCATTACAGAATCATTGCCTATGTTAAAAAAAAAATCCCTAATGACAGATTTCTCTGCTACCATAACCCCTAATTATTTTCTTCCTTTCCAAGATATATGTGAAATATACATTAGTATGTCTCTAGAGCATAATACTAACTGGTCAATTGGCAAAAAAAAAAAACAGGTCGCCAACAAAGTATGAGAAGGAAATGCAACCTGGTACTTGAAAGTTTCAGAGTGCCCTGAGTGAACTGCAGCATCTTCCACCGTAGATGCCAGCTGCCTAATTTGTTGTATAATTTAAAGTTACAAAGATGCACAAATATTGAATATATTTGTATCTTCTTCCTTTACCTTCAGCAAATGCAATATACTTCCTATTTCGTCCCCTAGCACCTTCATAAAGAGAACCACCTCATGTTTGCAGTGTACATAGTGTTCTCTAAGTTACAGATCTCTCTGCTTACACACCAGACCAGAACGTAGCTGGTAGAAAGACTACATTTCCATACAACTACCAAAATCACAGGCTTTGGAACAGCCAGTTCCTACTGCAACTCCTGTTGTACAATGCCAGACCAAGGGATGATCCACCAATACTTGAATTATATTGCTATGAGCTATTCTAAGACAAAACAAGGATGCAGCATCCACCGATTATTTTTTTTTCAATATATTCTCCATTATGATCCTTGCTCCACAGACAAAAAGATGTTTTTAACCTTACACTGTTCTTACTGAATCAGGTGCCACGTTTTTGTTTTTTTTTTTTTGTTTTTTTCTTTTCTTTTAAGGCTGGATGGCATTTCCCAAGCAGTTTTCTCTACATAAACAAATAAAAAGCAGCACTTGTTTTGTTTAGCAAACTGAAGACAAATCAGCTTCCGCCACCCCCCAACCACCAAAACCCTAGAACTGATTACCAGGGTCAAAGGGGAAATGTGAGTGTTTATGATAGGTAGGTCTTCCAACCAATTTAAACTGCCTTGGTTTTCTCTTTCCGCCTTTTAAATTTAGAAGCATGCTACAGGACACTACGGGATCCAAATGGGGTCTGTAACAGAAGTGGTGCAAATACGAAAATTAGTGCTTAACCGTCGGAACAAGCTGGAAAAATATGGAAGTGCAAGATACCTGTTCAATGAGACAGTCAGAGCAGGACTGGCCTTGACACTTCAGTTTTATTTGGGAAGGCTAAATCAGGGAAGCTTTTCAGAAAACTAATCCAGAGTCTTCCACAGGTGCTCTCCAGAGGTTCATGGCAAACAGCCCTTCATGGTTGGGCATGTCAGGAAACCCAACACCTCCAACAATCCAAAATTTCTACTTGCAACAGTCTGCCCACTTTAATTAATTTTATTTAGCTTCATCGAGACATTATTATTGCTGCATTTGTACTATTAGAAAAGGTTACTACAAAAAAGTCTGCAGTTTCACCAATCTGTGTACCTTAAACTCCCAGTTTCATCAATTCTAAACAGAGAAGACTTGAAAGAAATAAAAGCCTTTTAAAGCCTTTAAGACCACACCACAGATGATGTGATGGTTACACTTGAATCTCATGTTTTTGTATTAACAAGAAATTCACATTTATTAGCTCATTTAGTGAAATCTTACTTAACTTACTTTTCCTCTCAATTTCTGTGTTCCATTTCACTTATATAATGCAAGTAAGTTGAACTGTTCAGGACTATTACTTTTACCATAAGAATAGGCCTTTCATTGATGTTGACAATATTTAGGCTTTAAGACATGCAAGTACTTATTCTTTAAAAATAGAGGGTGGAAAATAAGTTTCCAGATTTTTTTTGTCAGCTTATTTTATGACAATAACACTATTTAAATTAGGGCCTCGGGCAAAGCTGTGCGTGTTTCTTTTTAAATCACAAGCCCTGAATTTGGAAACTAATTCTGTAGTACTGCAGAGTGCCTCTTTTCTAACTATTTCAGCTAATTTCATATTATAAACTCTCACATGTGCCATTTTTTCCTTAGAAAAACTCCACAGTAAAAGCAATTTATGCTTATTTCCTTTCCCTGCCACTTTGAATGTAAGTATGCTAATTAAACCACAGAGGGATTAAAAAAAAACAACAGGTAAATATTATTCAACATCAGGCTGTAAAATTTCCCAGCTAATTCTGCTAGTGAAAAGTGAAATCTTTTCAGAAAACAAGCTGTTCTAGGACATGGCAACAAAGAAAACAAAGTTGGCTCCAACATAATGAACAAGTAGATGACAGTTGTGAGATTCAGATTTTGATGCCTGTTCTTTGCCTTAACTTCCCCACTGCTAACATTAGGAAATAATTACTTCTCATCTAGTACCTTGGGTGGTAGAAAAGCACACAGCACCATTAAAATGATTTATTTTACCTTTTTCTGGATTGTTGTCCTACAGTATCAACACTATGAGAAGAAAGTAACACTTGTCAAGAACTTACCATGCCATTTGCCTTTGTAAACTGTTCCAAAAGAACCCGACCCTATTCTGGTAGAAAGCATGACTTCACTTGCTTCTATTTCCCAGTAATAACTGGAATCTCTCTGTCCACGAGGCCTCTGGAATACAAATTGATGGGGCTTTACTGTAAGTATTCAGTCAAATATATTACATATACACAACTAGAACGAAATAACTTCCTACAAGTTTAAGATGCACTGAAACCTTGAGGGTTTTGTTCTATAGTCTGGACTTCTGTTTTTCTCCTCAATTTGTGTGGGGTGGTGGGTTTTTTACCCAAAATAAAAAAGGACAAAACATTTTCTTGGATGGCTTTAACTGCTTAAGAAGCTATCATTAAGTTCTGCACCAAAAACCTAAACCCTGATCTTGTATTTTAAGAGGAACAAGTATTTTATGATCAACTATTTAAAAACATCTGAAATACTTAAGAAATTTATTGACTTTTGAAAAAGTACAATACTAAAATTCAGGAACTCATTTACATATTTAAAAGCAATAAAAAGACGAGAGTCTCACTAAGCAACTGTACTTTAATTTTTTAAATCTTATAAACCTTCAAAAATTTTGAGATATTATTCATTATTATTATCCTAACTTTTCTTTCTCTGCCACTTGTAGTGAAAAATAATTCCACAATACTGTCCGAAATTAATTTTCAATCCAAAACACTTTGTTTTGGGTATTGATAACACAAGGCAATAGCGCTATCTTTCCCAGGTTAGTCAAAATTATATTGCTATTAAACACACACATGGTGCAGAGCAATGTAAGATTACCATCAGCTTTTACTGCCTTTTATGTACAGGAATTTATCCTAACATATGAATTCTACTTTAATATACTTTAAAGAAATTAAAAAAATCAAGTACTATCATACTTACAATTTTGTTTTTTTCTTGTGTGTTGGATCCAGGGGCTCTTTCTCTTTGGGCTGGGACTGGGGTTTTGGGCTGAGACCAGCCAGTGGGGCTCATATTGTTAGGACTTCCAGACAGAGCAGAGGGTGAAGCTAAAATATAAAAATAAACACACACACACAAAAATTACAAACCAGAAAATAAACACAAAATAATACTATATATTTTTTCATTTTTGGAAACCATACCTGATTCACTATGGCTTCGAATTGCATCCTGAAACAGAGGAGATAGATAACAAAGTTAATAAATATATAAGAACATATACAGGAACAAGCAGGAAAAGTGCTGAAATTGTTCCTGACAGTTATGGTCAAGTGTGATATTGACCAACACCCTCCAAAAGGTGACAGCTTCGTTACTCTCTAGTTACAAGAATCCTAGGTGCTAAAAAACATGCAATTTGTGAATTCTGACAAAACAAGAATATTCACAGCATATTAAAAGGTATTACTACCCAAAAAAAAAAAAAAAAAGAGCTAAAAAATAAAACAAAGAGCCACAGAACAAGAAGAAACACCAGAAATACTGTCTGCATTCCCACCACTGGATTTTTGTACATGCTTGTATTTCAGATCTGAACATAGCTCCTGTGAGAGTCCTATATCTCTAGGGGACAAGCTCTCAAAAAGGTTTTGGGTTACAAGTAGCAAAACTTTTAAAAGCCCTTAAAATAATCCAAGTCAATATACATATTGAAATATCTCTACCGTAGTATTTAAACTCAAAAATCTTGTGCCCTAATACAAAACCATCTAATTTTCAAAACATTTTTCCACAGATGAAAAGTTGGATGCTATTTGAAAAGCAAGTTCTTACACAGTTCACTAGTTGGTACAGTGCAACAACTCTCACCTCATGCCACAGGCACTTGACAACACAATTCTACAGCCATGCACAAGAGAAACTAAGCTCTGACATACATAACTTTACAACTTTTCTCACCTGCTACGTATTATCCCAAAGTACATACAGGAAAGGTAAAATATCCAGGTACTGTATAAGTACAAAGCAAGAACATGCACTACAGAGATGTTAAATACCGTCAAAGTTAATAGAAGTCAATTCAAACTTTCTAACTAATTAGTAGAATAATAAATGTAAGATTTCATAGGAGTACAGAACAAGCCTACATTCCACCATACAGTTTTCAAATTAACTCAGATTAACCTTAGTAAAGACTCATTTATGAAATACATAATTTTAGCTAGATAGTTGCATTCTCCCAGGCTTGCTTCTATGTACAGTATTCTCGCAGAGCACATCTCTGCCCTGTGCCTGAGTGGGTTGAAATCTGCATAAACTACCAATGAAGAACTCTTGCAAGTTACTACTTTTGTCCATTCTGTGGACAATAAAAATCTTTAAGAACCTGAACGACTAACAAGTGATGAGTTTTGTCCATCAGCCTGAGAACGTAACTGCTTCCAAGTAAGCTGGCAAAGGATAACTAAATGATTTAAAATTGTTCTCACACTTATGGATACGTAATTCTTATTTAATAAAAAAGGATTTTTGAATTTCCATCCTGATGCATTTTCTTTTTTGCATATTAATCCCACAGAAAATGAACCAAAACCAGTGTTCTTTAGAGTTGTTCTTACAGCACAAATAATACCACATGGTGCTGTTTAGTCTGTCACCTTTGCTTTGATGTGAAACAAAAATAGTACATCATGTTCATAATCTAAGGGTACAGTTATATTAAACAAAAGTTTCCAGAGGAAAAAAGCCTCACAACAGATGTGTTTGAGAAGGTTTTACTTTAAAAACTGTGTGATCAAATGCATCTCTAATCCAAGCCTATTTAAATTCACACCAAATTTCATAGTAGTATGGATTCATCCAGCTAAACTAAAAATGAAGCTCTTCTATCATTTTTCCTCTTCCAATTAGCATCCTCAGTATTTAAGTATCAACATGCTATGAGGATTTCCATCAAATCAACTCCAGATTAAACACATCATGGGGACACTACCATGGCTTACAAGTTATAGCAATCCTGTTAATCACAAGAAAACAAAAAGGCACCAAGAAAATACCTACTCTTCCCCTCAAACAAAATCGTCTGCACCAGGAACTGGGAGAAGCATTCAGGCTGTTATTCTAGGCCAACCCGGTAAGAGATAAAAGAAAAGAACAGAGGAGGTATAAAAAAAAAAAAATTAAGGAATTAAGTGTTAGGATAAATGAAAGAAAAGGTAACCTAATTTGTTTGATATATAATAATTAAGTGCAGTAAGACTTTTAAGTAAGTATTCCTGTTCAAACCCCAAAGTTCACTAGCATCCATCCTTTGATAAACCACTTTATTAAGGTGGTCTTTCTCATGTCATACTAAAATGTCTCTACTACCTTTTTTTGTGTTGTGGGTGTTTTTTAAACTTTTTTTTAAAATCCTTTTGGAAAAGTAGCCATTGCCTTTAAGACACGACAGCTATTTTTATTCAGTCCCTATGATATTACAAAGAGCCAAAACACAAAGCATTTCTGTCTTTACTGCTATGCATAAAGGATAAAAAAAGCAATGTATCCTTAAAGGCTCATCACATTATAAAGTCAATAACTCCTATTCTCTTTTTTGAGTTTTTAATCTATTCCAGAGCAGAAAAACAACAAACTGCTCTCTCTGAAGACCTATAGTTCAGTACTTACTTTCTGCAAGTGTTTCCTGCACGCCACTCCCTTACTTTATTAAGGTTATCACAAAACAAAACACAAAAAACCACCCACTTTAGGCCTGACTTCAAACAGCTGTCTCTCACTGCTGCCAGTCTAAGGTAGGGGGAAAAAAAAAGTGCTTGAAAGCAAGTAAGAGCGGAAATATTCTCAGATACAGATGGCTTCAGCATATGAGCCCAGAATCACTGCCAATTCCGTGCAGGTGTAACAAAACCATGTTGGCCTGTGAGCTTGGACTTGAGTATTCCAGCTCTCAGAACTACCTTCTAGGCTTACAGTACCCCTACTCTGATTTAAAATAAACACCAGCCCCCACAACAAAACCAGATTTTTAAGAACATTTTCAGACATGCCCAGTAAGTTTTTCTTCAGCAAAACTGAGCTTATTTTCTTTTCAGATCTGAGAAACTTGATTGTTAAGCTCCCCCACTTCACAGACACCAAAAATCTCCCTAGAACTTCACAAAGTCGGTAAGAGTCTGCAAGAATTAACTATTAACTTTTTATTCAAATGTGTGACCTCTACTCTTCATCACTCAACCAGCTAAGGCAAAGAGTAAGTAAATGACAGAAAGCAAAGAAGAAAAACCAACCAGTGACTGTTAGATAGCCAGTCACAATTTTAGTTTAATTCTGTTGCTATTCCCTCCCTACCAGCATTACCTCAATTATCCGGCTGTCTACAGGCATTGTAGTGCTAACCATATGGACGTTTGGTGTGGACGTAGAGCGCTGTCTTTGGGAAAGGGAGCCCTCAGAGGAAGGATTTGCTGGGTTGAACGTGAAGGCATGAGGTGTAGAATACCTGTGCTGGGAACTGAGAAGGAAAAAGACAGAAAGGGAAAGTTGTGGTTATTTTTTTCCCCTCTAGTAATCAAAAAAATACTGTTCAATGTAACCTGTTCAAATGCAATATAGACAGAATTCCAAAGAGAAAAAGTTGGGACTTAACATGCTAACTAAACTATTTGGTCAGCTGATTCAATCCCCGTTTAACTTAGGAAATAAATTTAAAAACTTGAAGTAAGATCTTGTCAGTTCACAGGCTCATCTACTGGGTTTAATGCAAGTCCATGTCTACTGTTATAAAATTTGCCACAGTTCACCTCAATCCCCATCAAATTACACTTAATATACTGCTAAAATATTGGCTCTGCTAGATTAATTTGGGTCTGTGAAATTAAAAAACACAAACCCGTTAGATGCCTAGCTTAAGAGCTACTTTTACTGCTAAGTCCTGACTTTGTAGAGGTTTGCAAGACTGTTCAATGGTTCGCAGAGAACAGCCAGCAAGGAAGTCATGAAACCCAATACCAGTTAAAAGGAGGCCAACACTACAACCCAGTTCAACAAAGAGTTATAAATCACAGCTAAGGTCACTCAAACCCTGTTTATCCCAAATCACACAAGTACCTTAACTCAAATCAGCCAGCCTTCACAAAAAGCTTAAAAAACTATCAAGTTAATGAGTCATTGTTCAACAAAACTGGAAACAGAGTAAAGTGGCAAAGAGAACATAAGATCAATTCCTGATGCAGTTCCCACTAAAATAAATAAATAAAGACATAGAACCATTTGCAAGTCAGCTTTGTGCTCTGTGCCTCACTCCTGAACAGGCCAAGATTTTTCAAAGGGGTGTAGAAACCCCAAAAGATGGCCTGCCCTCTTCAGCCTCTGGAATTCCAAGGAAAAGAACACAGGCACAAATTAGGATCACAAGTCGGACCCCATGGAAAGGAAAGCAATTTTTATTCTAGCACTTAAAACTACAGGAAGGTTCTCTTTATGTCTCAGAATTTCTTTAAGAGGAGCGTATTTTCAATTTCCACTGTTCCCTCTTTAAACTTTTACCTGTCATTAGAATGTTATTTTAGTTTATGTATGCAAGTCATGCAAAACAAGTCACAAACCCTTACAAGTATACTACCTGACCAGATAAAATAAAATTCATTCACAAAGATACCAAAGGGAGCCTTGAATTTTCTTAAGACAGGAAAACAAAGGTCTCCAGAAAACCTTTAATACCCTCCCTTGAAATCTTAAGAGCAAAAACGAAAAATATAAAATCCCAAATCAATGTTTTGCTTGAATCTAAGAACAAGAAAGGACACTACATATGACCTATGATGAAGTGGTGTTGCCTTCTTGCACATTTTTCCCAACCTTCTACAAGATTGTTCTATTTTTGAGGAGTTGGGGGTGTTTCGGTTGGGTTTTTTTGATTGTTTGTTTTTAAACATCTGTATTTCCCAAAACAGAAATGACAGGAAATACTAGCTTACCTAACAGGTATCCGGGAGACAGACTCCCGCATCCGTCTCATTGTCAAGGGAGGTAGTGCAGGGACACCACTGTCACTGATATTTGAATTTGGGAACAATCTGAAATATCAACAAAAACAATTACCATTTCAACTGCTACACTACCTCCTGTACAATGCTCTTTAAAGCTGAAAATTTAACGGGCTGTTTCTTTCTGGCATAATTAACTTCATGAACACATTCCTATCTTAACGTAATATTTTTCCTCTGTGTACGGTATGACTAAAAACTAAGTCTTCAGACTCCCAAAGAAAATTTCCATGAGTTCTTCCTAAACTTCAGATACAGATCTTTTTAGATCAGACTCGAGATTTTCCTTAAAGTGTGTTCAACACCAAATTTTTTAAAGTTCTATAAAACCCAGGTAGCACCAAGTGGCTACATCCTGCACTCTAATGACTAGTCAATATAAAAAAAAACTACGTAACTACATGACCAAGATTAGTCATAAAAAAAAAAATACAATCACTAAGGCACATAAAATTAATTATAGGTTTTAACACTTTTGCATAAAAGGACTTAGTATAACATAATGATTTTCAACTTTTTCTAATCAATACCAGGAAAGTATTATCCTCCAACAGTTTTCTCACCGTTCCGTGCATTTTCACCAGGGTGTCAAAAGCTGTGGTAGTTCTGAACACTCATGTTTCCAATAGCTAAAAACCAACTGAGTCATCACCTTTTTTCTTCTAACAAAAGTGTTACATGAGAAGAACTACTCTTACAGTGGGAATTCTAGAAACTGCCTGGTCATTCGAGATCTTTGCTTGTCCCAGAATACTAACATTTACCAGAACTAAAAAGCATTTAGTGTAAACGGCCTTCTTCACCTGGGAACAGACAATCATTGCTGGCTGTTTCATCAAATCAATACCCAAGTTCCGTATATTGATTACACTTCCCAACAGTCCAAATTTATGATAAGAGATTTTAAAAAAGATGCTTGTCTGTTATAGCGAATTAGTGTTACAATTAAAAAGGAACAGTCCTTACAAGAGCTGCCTGATATTGCTCCAGTCGACACACATGGTTGGAACTTTCGTGCTGCAGTGTTCGTGGAATTTATAACCACACGTCTGACACCGAAACCCATTTAGCAGGAACTTCTGGCAGATGTCACAGAAGGCAAGCTTTAGAAATGTCTTCCGAGCCTAGAAAACAAGTTAAATGATTAATCCAAGCTACTGGTTTCTCTTCGTTAGCTGAGATGAACATTTTCAGAGCTTGACATAAATAAATACCACATTAAAATGTTATCAACATCCCCAAACTGCTACTGAACATAAAACCATGCTCAAGGATTCCTGCCTATATTTCCAGTTTGACTGGAAACCTGGAAAGTTTACAAACATACAGGGCTTTGTTTACCTGATTATATATTAAAAATATTAAAAGTATTCCACCAAACACAAAAGGACTATTTTGTGCTCAGTAAGGTGACAGAGTTGGGTGGGCCAGGGCCAAGAATTGGGACTTTTGTTGGTTTTTAGCATCACCAAAACAGAATCAGATGGCAAGAACCACCTTGTTATTTTTTTATTAGTCAAAATGCTTGTTGTGTGTTTGCAACTAACCAACACCCCTTGCATAAGAAATAAATTCTTCAGTAAATAAAATAGTTTAAGGAAATTCTACTTTTTAAATGGCATCTAACAGTTTTTTAAAGCTTCTGAAAGATGAAAAAAAGATTAAAATGAACCAAAGGGTTTCTTCCTGTAGAGCACACTATGGAGGAAGGCTCCAAGTTTGAGCTTCTTCCAGATCTGGAGAAAAATATTAGTTTTCTGGTGACCAACTGCAAGGTATTTTATTTGCAGTTTCCTAAAAACATAAAGTAGCAGCAAAGCTACTTTCAGTTTCTGTATATATCAGTCCTAACCTTTCTAATGGATGAAAATAGCAATCCTTTAGTTTTGTCACTTAGCACAATATATTTCTGGGATAAAACAACAAAAATGCTAGAACAGAGGAACAGAGTTCCTTCACAAGGAGAACAAAATAATGCAAGGTAAAACTGTTAGAGTTAGGTACTACCTCTTTGTAAAAAACCCCAACCAAACAACTCCATTTATTTGCTCTGTACTGAACAAATAACCCCTTTTTAGGAAGGGATTACAAATCTGAAGTCTTTCATTGCCCAAAAAAACCACTCTGTCAAATTACAAGTTAGCATTAGCTCCCAAAACAACGTCATGACCTCACAGAATTAACAGCACCCCTGTACGTTCAGTACAATCACCAACAGTCCAATAAAGCTGGTGAACTCATCCAGCCTCTTTTGGCTGATGAGGCACAGGCTGAAAATGCAAGTTATCTCCCAGTTCTGGACTTAAAGGACATGATATCGTAATGTGACTGTTACAGAAATATATATTTATATAAAATAAATATGGCAATCATCAGAATTTTGAAGAATACGCATAATGTGAACTTTTAAAGTCTCTGACACCTGAAAATCAGTAAACATAAATATAATTCTGGCATTTCATTGAAAATTGGTATTTAGCCAATCCAATTTGTGGGGAGCAGGGGTGAAGGAATCAAATCATCACTTCTGCAATACCTTCTTTGTTTAGAAATCCAAATGGTATATAATGCCTAAAACATTCTTTGATTGAATACTTGGTTCCACTGATAAATTTACATCAAAATACAGATGAGGAAAAGCTTACAAAATTGTGTGTAGTGAGTGGAACATGATCAAGAAAGTCCACTTGCAGCTCCTCTCCGATCAAGGAGGCAGCGTCTGTATTCCAATCCAAACGCACTTTTTTTCTGAAAGAGAAAATAGGGACAACAAAATTACTTAGGAAATAAGAAGTCTGGTCTAATCAATGATCTATGTTTTGTGAGTTTTCTTGAGTAAACTGAAAACAAATACAAAAAAAGCGTGGCTAACCTCTTATAGTGAGCTATATTTCAGTGTCTTTCACTTAAAAAATTAGAAGTAACTTTGAAACCATAGCAATTCACCTCTTTTTCTGTTCATTTTTTAACGTGTAAGTCATTTATATACATAGATTATGTGAAATAAGAAACCTAGAAGCTATAATGGAGTCACAGAAATACCCTTATAAACAAAACATAAGAAATTATGAATGGCAGACTTAGTGACATGAAAGCCGTATTACGTGCTTCGAGACTAAAGTTACTGGTGACCCCAGAATGGACTCAGTTACATAGAGATGCAAACCCACAAATGACCGCCTCATGGTTGAGGCTTAAAAGAGCATTAAGCCCAAGCCTTACGAGGTGTGAAGTTAAATGTATTAACTCCATGAGATACCTTCACTCCCTCAGCTTGTAAAAGAATCATTTGGTATTTAATAGCAGCATCCCCGGTCCTACAAAAAATAAGGAATATCCGAAGTGAGATTGAAAAATCTAAACATTGAAAAGTTGTAGAGGAATTTAGAGCCTTAAAACCAAGCACACAGAGGAGATGTTCATTTAAGTTGGCTAAGAATCACAAGCACAGTTTACCAACTAGAAATGCACCTCAAATACAAAGGCATATCACATCATTTCATCTAGAGCATGACAAAAACCTCTGTAAGATGGTACAAGCACTTGAGGGTACCCCTCAATTTTGAGCATTTTTAATATACAGCTTTAAAACAAAACGAACATTTTGAATACCCAGGAAGCTGAAGGACTTCACCTAGAGGAGGATAAAGAAAGCAACATAGAAGCGTTCACATTCAAACTGCACTTCTTTTAAAAGAAACTAGCAAGAGAGAAAGCAAGCATTAGTGCTGCTATTCTGAAAACAAGATTTTCACATTCTCTAGTTGAAAAGTTTCACATACAACATTCCAGACTCTTACCCTTTTGGTTCAGCAAGAAGTCGAAAAACCGCACAGCATTCTGGCTGCAGCCCTCTTACTTTAAGTGCCTTCATAAGACAGTCATGTAGGGTCATCCCATTTCGCACATTTACCTGTGACCAAGAGGAAAAAGCATTTTAGTCAGTGATTGCAGAATGTTTAAGCCTTTTTTTTTGGGGGGGGGAAGTAATTTTTTCTCCTTTTCTTTAGAAGTTCCTGTAAATTTGCACAGCTGTTCACTTTTGAAGTTAATAAACAGGTAAATAAAAATGATGTATGATGTAAGAACAGACTGCTGTGCTTTCAGATTTAACTCACCGCCTGTTCAGCCAACCTGCCAGGCAGCCACATTTTCTGCCAAATAACTAACTAGTGTGTACTCAAAGGAACTTTTGAAGCCATTTTATAACTTTTCAATTTCTTACAATTATTAAGTTTCTGCGAAACAGGATTTCATGCAGCTCTCACACAAGCAGGTAGCTTGCAAAAGTCACAGAAATGCAGGCAAATGGAGTGTAGAAAAAGGCCTAATTTAGATTTCGGGGAATTTCGTGTAAGGCTATTATTAGTACACTAAGCTCCAAGAAAGTGTTACCTCAAAAAGTTTCACTTCAGCTTTAACTGTAGCAATGGGAACAGCAGGACAATAATCTAGACTTACCACCGTGCGCTGCTTGTTGGGCAAGAAAACACGAATAGTATTACTAGTTTTGGAAGTATCTGATATTTTGCCATCATCAGATGCTCGGCGTTGATAACCAAACTGCTGGACGATAGTAGGTGAAATACAGTTTGGGCCATCAAAGACAGAATCCTTGAGTCCAAAACCGTTACTGATAGTCTTCCAAGCTCCCTGAATGTGCTCCATTGATGCAGTCTAAGAAACAAAAATTGAGGGAGTCAGGGCAAATGACAATATCCTTGGTTATAAAGCGGTACTCTGTTACACAACAGACCTCACAGCCTCTTTTGAAAGCATCTGAAAACTGCGCTGCCTTCTCTTGTGACGTGATCAACCTACACATACATGGTTACAGCCCACCCACGTCTGCAAAATTAGCCTGCCTCTTGAAAGCATTTGACTTTCTGCACATAAAGAGATCATCGGTAATATATATGTAATTCCTCTCACTGCGTGAGACAGGAGCAGCTCACTATCCTCTTCATTTAGAAAATCAGTGCCTGAGGGGCCTTCAGCAAGGTGGCCAGATGCTAGCTGCAGGCCTAATGAACAGTCCTGCAAGCATTAGCACAGGCTGCACTATTAAGAAAAAAAGGCACAACAGGAATTATAAATAAAAAGCATTAATTGAAGAAATTTTATTTTTATCAGTGATTTCAGAGTTTGGGTGGGTTTTTTGTGGGGGGAGGAGGAGGGCTGGTTGTTGGTTTGCTTGTGGGGTGCTTTTTTTAAAGTGTAGCAAGTTTAATACTATTAGTATACAACAAAATACATAACATTTTAATAGTATCACAATTTACATAGTATGAAACAGCAAAAAACAAATTCTAACACCCCCCCATTATGCTCAGTTACATTTCAGCATAAACCTCTCCCAGTGCAGGGACACGAACAACCCTCTCCATACTTCCCAATCAGCACACAGGACCACTTTTGCACTCTCAGGGACAAAGATGTGTCAGTGTATTTTTTTTCCCCAGCTACCACAACTCCAGCACAGCTTGAAATGCAAGTTATATTCCAAATGCATCTTATTGGAAACTAAGCAAAAACAAAAGTCTGAAACATTTTTGAACAGTGAAATGTACTCCTTGCTGAATTTCCAAGTAGTCAGACTCATTATGAAGCTTTCAGAAAGAAAAAAAAATAATAACAAAGGAAACTACTATGCTTATTTTCACTGTTATTTCCCCCATAAAACTGCATCCTTCTATAAACATCTGAGAAACTCATGTTCAGAACTACACAGTGCAAGTGCAATTCTTTTGCCATGCTAGTAGATTATTTCCAAATTAATCTTCAGTGGCTGTGCACACCACCTATTCCTCATCACCTCCACGAAAGGGAAAGAAAGCGGTACTAAAGCTGCACAGTCAAATAGCAACTCAGCCAGGAAATGGCAAAATAAAGGCTTTCCAAGCAATCCTAATTCTGTCCCCTTGTGGTACCGCAAAAGTCTTACATTGTTCTCCTGAAACCACTAATGATTCAGCAGATAACACCAAACACTCCCTTACTGAACACCTACCAGGCTCTATTAAAGTCTCATTTCATGCGTGCTCCTGTGCCTCCCTTGCTGCAAATTATTTGAACCCTCCAATTCATTTCTTCATGCTGTTTTGTGTAGCACCCATTAAAAAGAGCGAGAGAGAGCACACTAGTTAAGGGGATATTATCCCAAACACTCACATGCTCATGTCAGAGAAAAGAAGACGGTGTTTGTTACAGTTGAAGAGCTAAAGTAATAGAATTCATGGAAAAAAACCATCTCCACTAGTGTTGAGTGTCCACTTTGGGATGCCCAGAAGGATAAACTTTGAATTTCAGTGTTTCACTCTCGGCACACCTCCGAAAAGCCTTAGCTAGATTTGGGAGCACACAATGTTGCTACAGCCCTAAACCCAGACCTGAAGAGTATCTAGAAAGGAATCGTGTAACAACAAATTCAAGGAAGAGGTTTGGTTTATATGAAGCACCTACCATCACATGGAAACTACTGCAGAAGTGCTCTAGGACTCTCACACTTTGCTGCAAAGGGATCTTTTTGGTCAGTTCGTGAACATTTCCTTCACTGACAACATACACAATGACAACGTAGACATCCTCTCCATCCCTCCTGCCATTGCTTGTCATTCCTGCATCAAAGCCACCGGCTGTGCAGGCCCAGTTGGTCAAAGGTTCAAAATATTTAAATGCCAATTAGATTTAAAACTCAATACCCAATCGAAATCTAGTAAGACTTAGATATTTGGAATTATTTTCCTTTTTAAATCTATGGCACACAAATGACAACAGTCTTACATCTGATGTAAGAAGGGAACAAGGAATGGGAAGACGAAGACATTGTGAAAGGGAAGATAAAGTTGAGGAATAGAACTGAGTTCAGCACACACAAACAACTACAACACCCTGGCACTTCATTTGCATTGCCCTACTGCCAGGAATCAAAAGGTGGAAAAAAAAAAAAGCTATATACGGTTTCAACAACTGTATTACGCATAGAGACAGCTAAATGAGGAACTGGTTAGATGGTAACAATAAAAACAGTGGAGATAAACTGTTAGTTAAGAGGGGTAAGACAAAACCCAGTTAGTTTGTTCTTTCCTCCTCTTAACTTTCCCACTACAGGGAACCCAATTTTATTTCACGCTTCTAGGCAATACAGGAGACAAGAAGAAAAGCACAACTGCACTTCTCTACTAAGTCTGAGATAAGGAATAGCAGGACAACCATCACAACCTCCTTGTTGTCACTGCTGACCTAAGTTGACAACACCCTGAAGTTACAGCCTTTATATTTAGTGTCTTGACACGCCAGCAACATTTCCTGAAAAATTCAAGAGAAAACAGGAAATGACCAAAAATTCAAACTTGTACCTTGACAAAAGTGAAGTTTCATACCAAAAAAGGTACTTCCCTGCTCTAACAGTGCTCTCTTGTCTAAATATAAAAGTTCTACTGCATACTCAGAAGTGCCTGCTAGAGAAGAGCACAGAAACTCATTTTGAGGTTGTTGTACATACAGTCAGAAGAACATACAGAACATACAAGAAGAACATATAAGAACATAGAGACAGCAACTGCTGTCAGCCTAAACTGAAGGCTCTGGGTTCTACTCACACACTTCAAGAAGGAGCCACCACTGAAGGTAGAAGATGAGAACTTAGCTCAGATCTGGCCTGGAGTGGACAAAAACCTTCAAGTGGCCTGAGGGTAGGGGAGAAGAACGGGAAGTTTAAAGGATGTTTGCCATCTCCCGGGGAAAGAGACAGGGAATCCATAACAAAAAGTTGCTAGGCCTGCTCTTGGCATCCACAGTACAAGGGCATGCAGTTGGTAAGGTGGAGCTTGTTGAAGAAACAGCAGTAACCAAATGTCCTGCTGACAACTTTTGCAACTATTCAGAGACAACCCTCATGTGGGGATGACAGGGGCTCCAGGTCCTCAAAAACAGTTCTTCACTCAGGCCAAGAAGAGTCCAGTCAAGAATACTTCAATTCTGATACTGTATGGGCCACCACTGAACAAGTTCACTTCCCAAACCTACTCACTGTTCTTATTCTAAATTATTATCTTGGAAGAATAGAGACAGTCATAAAAGATGCTTCTTAAGATGCAATTTATTAATGAATTACACTTTCCCCCTGCCTTCTAGTGTAAAGAAAGCTAGCTTAAAAAGTCATATGAATATATACAAAAACATCCACTTTGAACTCAATCAGCTCACTACATACATAGATACGAGGCAAGAGAATTAGCATGGCAACTACTTGACCACTTTTGAACTGACAAAAAAAACAGTGGTGGCCCATACAGTATAAGAATTGAACAAGTTCACTTCCCAAACCTACTCACTGTTCTTATTCTAAATTATTATCTTGGAAGAATAGAGACAGTCATAAAAGATGCTTCTTAAGATGCAATTTATTAATGAATTACACTTTCCCCCTGCCTTCTAGTGTAAAGAAAGCTAGCTTAAAAAGTCATATGAATATATACAAAAACATCCACTTTGAACTCAATCAGCTCACTACATACATAGATACGAGGCAAGAGAATTAGCATGGCAACTACTTGACCACTTTTGAACTGACAAAAAAAAAATATATATATAATCACACAACATAATATTGTACGTACACACGATTTCTAGCTGATACACAGAAGCAAGCACAACAGCAGAAGACAACAGACATACTGTTTCACACGGCACAGGCTACTGTGTCCACCTTCTGACCACCTTGTGTTCTAAAGAGAAATTCAATTTAAAATAAAGGAGGAAAGATTTTACAATGATGTCTTCATAAATACATAATTCTTAGTTCATCTATTCCAGAAAAACTAGCTTTTCTTCCTTTAAATGAGATACAAGCATGTGTCTGAAACATAATTATTACCAGATATTAGATTTATGTTTATGCCATGCTCAGCTAAATGCTTGCCAGCTGAATGTTTTCATGCATCTTTCTAAAATTTTTGATTTTTTTTTCTTCCTGCAACTCTTCACTTTTCATGATAATGACTTCAA
This sequence comes from Calidris pugnax, assembly GCF_001431845.1. Lineage (NCBI taxonomy): Eukaryota > Metazoa > Chordata > Aves > Charadriiformes > Scolopacidae > Calidris > Calidris pugnax. The sequence goes on from NW_015090933.1 coordinate 1,072,960, forward strand.
ACAGCCTGTCTACAACTGAAAAACTGCAACAGCAGCATTTGGAGAATATTTTAAGATATTAAAGCATGAGTATATCAGTTCCCTTGTAGCTCCATGACTGCTAGGAAACTGATATTGATTTGTTTCATATTAACACTCAACGTGAGCAAAAAATAAAATAAAATCACCTACTATTCCTCCACCTCCCACAGGTGTACTGCACACTGTGACCAAGACTGCACTTTCCATTAGTACTCTTTGCATAGATTACACATTTTGATAATTAGTGAATTTGAGCAAGCATGAAAACCAAACGCACAGAACATCTACACAACCTGCACATCTGACAGTAATAAACTCCTAGAGATCATTCCCTCATCTACACTCAGATCATTCATTCATATCTGAAAGATACTTCAAGTTACTTTAACTTTTTCCATGCCTAGCAACACACTCAAATCATTCATTCATATCTGAAAGATACTTAAAGTTACTTTAACTTTTTCCATGCCTAGCAAAAAAAGCATTTAGTCTGAACTGTTAAAATGTTCAGTCTGTCTCCCTAAGGAATGCTGGACTTGGCAATGAAGAAGCCTGAAAGTTCAGAGGATACAGAGTTAAACTCCTCAGTACAGAGTTGAGGTGCTTTGCCCTTTCCTTTATTTCTCAAACAAACACCAGAAGCTTTTAAAGAAAATGTAAATACAGTTCCCCCTCCCAACACACACACACTGCCATTTTTATCCACACAAACAATTAATAGTCACATTCATGTTTAATTAAATACATACGCAAAGGCAAACCACCACAGAACAAAACCCAGAATTCATTTCAAAATGAACACTGTTGTTAGAGAATATAAACTTTAGAAGTTGCTCACAAGAAAAATTTCCATCTCTAACACAAAAAGATTGAGAATACATTTAATTTACTCAATCTTTTCTCAGTTTCCCTCCCATACAGTAATCTCAATTGATTTATTGCATGGGTGAGTAGTTGCCTGGGGGAAAAAAAAGAAACTCACACCAAACAAGTATCTAGTGTGATATATGGCAGTAGTTTTTAAAAGTAGTTTTTCACAGCAGTAGAAGAGAAATATGGACTCATTCCTATATGAATAAATAAAGCTGTGATCCATGTAAACATGAACAGAGGGCATAAGTTCGGATTAGCTCAACAACTCAAGAAGATCTCTCAAACATCTACAAGGTTGGCATTTTTCCTTCAAATGTCCTTCGTTTTAAGAGATCAACACCAAAAAGCAAGCTCACCCCTAGCAGAACTGAAAAAAACAAAACCCACCAAACTAAAAATTAACTAGAGGAAATGTTCAGGAAAAAAACCCAACTCAGACACACACAAAAAATACCAACCCCAAGCCCCAAAACCAACCAATACTGAAAGATCACACATATCATTTCTGCCTCAGTTGTTCTGATCTCTTCTCATCTTTTTCTCTACTTCTCTGAACCATTTATTTCTTAGCCACTACCTCAGCCATTATGCTCTAATGTAACTTTGAAGCATTTAAGGAAAAAAAACCAAAAATGTTGGTTTTCCAACAATTGGGCTCTACAAGTAAGGAGGGCACAAACAACACGACTCTCAGTCTGAGAGACTTTCAGATTGATTAATCCTTTGCAAGATTAACACCTTTTTGAAGTAACTTCCAGAGTAAAACTTTGGTTAGTAAGCATAAAGCAAATCACACCACTTGGCTGTAGTGGTTTGGGCTCTGGTTAGTAGGTAGTTGTCACCAGAACTACCTGCCACCCTTGGTGGCTCTGTGCCCGCTCTCCTCTGCTGATGAGAACGGCTCTGGGCTACTTTCCCTAAACAAGTTCTAGCAAGATCTGTTTGGTTTGTCCTTTCCACACACATCATTCCTATGTCAGTCACCTAGTTCTTTCCACATGAAATTTCTATCAAGTTCCAATACAGAGCTCTGTAAGTTTTGCTACAAAAGCTGAATTCCTTCATTAGAGAAACAGGAGCAGTGAAGACTCTGCTTCTATCTAAAAGGGATATAAAATCCAAATCCTTCCCTCTCCCAAAGGAAAAAAGCAATCCCAGGTAAAAAGAAAAATGCAGCAGGTGTTTCCAACCACTCAATCAGAACTGTCTTGCATTTCAGTTAAATATTGCTGCTGAGTTTACACAGATTCACAAAAAAAGTTTATAAAACTGCTATTAAAACAGCTATGAAAGGAAAAGGCAAGCAAGGAAAGTACACAAATTTTACATATATATTTTTAGCAAGCTTTGCTAACAAAGCACCAGAACTCTATGCCATCGAGTAAAACCTCCACTTTTTTAGTATAGTCATTTATAGTTTTTATAGAATCATAGAATGGTTTGGGTTGGAAGGGACCTTAAAGATCAATTATGTCAATTAAAGATTATCTTACAACCAAAATTGATAAATATTAAGAGGTGGTCACTCAGTGTTTTAAATGTATTCTCTTAACCTTACAAAGACTATTAGCTGAGATTGTTTAAGACATCCTCAATTTTTAATTCGATGAATTCAAGTGCATTAGTAGAAATAAAAAGCATTCTGAACACTGACACTGCTTTCTTATATCTGATTCTATCGGAATCACATTCTATGACACTATTGTCACACTTAGACTTCTTTCTTCACCATAATGCTAAATTCTTCACAGCAGAACCCTCCAAAGATTTAGAAAGAGAGATCTTTAAAGCAAGTTGCATTGCTGAAGTGTGGCTGTGAGTTTGCATGTGTATTGACATTACAGAGACAAGATGCTTTGGACAAGCATTTTTTCCCCCCAAGTCTTTCCGTACGTACATTCTCAGACACGTGCCTATTTGCATTCTGAACTTGCTCATGCTTGAATTGTTTCAAGTACGGATGAAAGCCCCAAACTGTGTTTACTGTCGCCTGGAACTCATCCACTTTACAGCCAGGATAAAAAAGTTACTCAAATGTCAGCAATCCCCCAAATGCCCTTCCCACACAAGTTCTCAAGGATTAAACAAAAGTGACCAAGAATCTCAGCACAAAGAACTACTGGCTCTGTCCTCCCTCAGACACATGTAGTAACTGAAGAAACACTAAGGACTTCACCACTGAGAACATGAGTCTTTAAACCAATCTCAGCTTTACTGAAAAGGAACCCAGGCTGGGATTAGGTTATTCACAGAATAACCTAGTAAAATAAGAATCCTCAGCCTTTCCTTGTGTGAGAGATGCTCCAGGCCCCTCATCATCTTTGCAGCCCTGTGCTGTCCCCTCTCCAGCAGTTCCCTGTCCTTCTTCAACTGGGGAGCCCAGAACTGGACCCAGTGCTCCAGGTGGGGCCTCACCAGGACAGAAGAGGGGCAGGATGACCTCCCTCAACTGCTGGTCACAATCTTCCTGATGCCTCCCAGGATGCCATTGGCCTTCTTGGCTACAAGGCACATTGCTGGAACTCTGGGAGCTGCTAGTTATGCAGGTTCACCGTACAGTTCAGACAGACCACAGCTACTGGTAAAACACTAGACAACGCTAGATTACCTGTACAGTTAGACTAGGATACAGTGATCCAGCTGATTCAAGAGTCAGGTGTTCTCTGTGTTCACTCAAGGCAGCTTTAAACTAATAAATTCAGTTTAGTAAGTGTGGGCTCTGGGCCAGAACCAGCAGAGCCAGTTCTAAGAGCCTGGGCATGGAAACAACATACAGATCAGTGGGAGGGCAGGGAATAGGGACAATAGCACCAAGAAAGTTTTGGAAGGGACTTTGACATATTTTTCTGTGAGAAGATAAAACACACATTGCTGGAACTCTGGGAGCTGCTAGTTATGCAGGTTCACCGTACAGTTCAGACAGACCACAGCTACTGGTAAAACACTAGACAACGCTAGATTACCTGTACAGTTAGACTAGGATACAGTGATCCAGCTGATTCAAGAGTCAGGTGTTCTCTGTGTTCACTCAAGGCAGCTTTAAACTAATAAATTCAGTTTAGTAAGTGTGGGCTCTGGGCCAGAACCAGCAGAGCCAGTTCTAAGAGCCTGGGCATGGAAACAACATACAGATCAGTGGGAGGGCAGGGAATAGGGACAATAGCACCAAGAAAGTTTTGGAAGGGACTTTGACATATTTTTCTGTGAGAAGATAAAACACATTATTCTCCCTTATATTTTATAATAAAGTGCACCTGGGAATAGTTGAACATGTATTTCTGCAATATGAACTAAATCTAACATGATACTACTTCACTATTTTAGATACAAACTGCCCGGACAGCTCTAACTTTATTTTATTTTTTTCCTATGCACTGGTGTTTGCAAAGAAGCCTGCATAAAATGGCAAATAAAACCTGAATGGAATTAGAAATTACAGATGGTACACAAGCAAAATTACTTAGACTATGTCAAACATTTACTGCCCTAAGTGCCTCCAAAAAAATTACACTCCTTTTTAATTCTATCCTACATTTTCTTAATAAATACATCATGAAATTACAGTTCTGGTTTGGATGGTTTTTTAATTATTTAACAAAGTGCCATAACAGACTTTTTGTTTCAGAGGCACAATCTCAGAAAAGGAAAAAAAAAAAAAAAGCCCCCAGTTTTAAGATAATGTCACCGACATGATTTACATTAGGTCTGGATTATTCACAACAGACCTGTAGTTGTGTGGAAAGACAAATGCTATTCAGAGATGATGGGCAAATATCAAGATCTAAAGTTTTAAACTGAGAAAGGGCTTTCCCCCTGCAAAGTAAATATCCACGGAGACTCACTAAAGAGCTTAAGTTAAACATACACTTCTGATAAAGCAAACACTGCAACAACTGACAGTATCATATCAATTTTGTGGAATTTTTCAAGAAACAAAAAGCAAATTTTAATAGCAGTGAAGGAATACAAGCAGAGAGCTGGGAATACAAGCCCCCCCGCAGCAGGAAAGACATAGCGACCTCAGAAGCACGAACGGGGCAGGGTAAGGAGGAAGGGAAAGGTAACAAGGGGAAATTAGTTATACCTTTCGTTTTCTTTTCAGCAAGTGAAGTCCTATGACAAAAGGACGAAGTACATCATCTGTGGAAGGCAACACAAAAACAGAAGATATTTACTATTTTAATAGACACACTTATACACATGCACAACATAGCAAATTAATAACCAAAACATTATTTTGTGAGTGACATCAACAGTAGAGTTAACTTATCATCCTTCTACTACCAAGAGTTTTCATGGCCTTCTAGCCTTTCATTATTTTATGTAACATTGCAGTGTAACGAGATGCTCTGTGTAAGGCCAGACTGCACCACAACCAAACTGAGGCCACAACCAATCCCAGCTCAACATAATCTCATAAAATTCTTTTACAGCTAAAAACTCACTAAAGTAAATATTAAGTATGAGTCGAATACTTTCTTCTCAGACACCAGTTTCACAGTTGGACACAGAGACACCTTGCTGACTCACAAATGTTATGACAAATCTTGGATCCAAAGCAAACAAACAAAAGTATTACGAAGCTGAGCCTCTGAAGGCTCTCTGTATCTTCCATATCACCATGGATGGTTAGAGGAAAAACTCCTAGGGAAGCTGAAGAAGTCTTGATTAAAAGACTGGAAGCTCAGGTTAGGTTAAAGAAAAAGTGTGAGTCAAATATATAAAAATATTCACTAGACAGTGAACGGTAAAATGCCTTCTTCCCCAAAGTTCTCAGCCTAATTAGCAAATACTAAAACAATCCCATGCAGAGATGATTAGAGAAGGCAAAGATGCAACACAGTCACAGAGTCACTGAAGCTGGAAAGGACCTCTTGAGATGCTTTAGTTCAATCCCCCTGCTCAAGGGCTGCCCAGCACCACATCAGTTGGGCTTTGAGCATCACAACAAACACTCTGCAGCCTCTCTGTGTGACCTCCTCCAGTTTCTGACCAACCCCACAATAAAAAAAAAAAAAAAAAAAAAAAAAAAAAAAATCCAATAAGGAGACACATTTCCCAAAACGCATGAATAAAATGTAACTATGTGATACAACTCTTCATTTCCCAGTTGGTGTTCTGGTTGCACAAATTATTGCTTCCTTTCAAAACAAATAGCAGGGGGCTAAAGTAAAAATGTTATAGCTCAAATCTCCAGGAAATAAAAGGCTTTAAATTATAATACCCAATGAAGTGGTAAACCCTAACGGGTGCAAGATAAATGGGTTGTAAAAAAAAAAAAAAAAAAAAAAAAAGCATTTTCTTGTGTTCAGATGAAGAGTCATGTGTGTTAATTTCTGTTCATTGCCTCCTGTGCTGTCACTGGGCACTACTGAGAAGAGTTCAGTGTCCTCTTCATTCCCTCCCATTAGTGTATTTATACACATTGATAGGAGCCCCCTCCCAACTCCCTCATGTCTGTCTTTATATAAAATACAAGAAAGTACAGATAAAAAAATGCAAGAAGAGGTCTTATCCTGCTTTTGATTAGAAGTGTCCTTCTCCTGGAGAGAGCAGGTAGGAAAAAACAAAATCCCCAGAAAACTGCAATGATATTACCCAAGACAGCAAACTCCCAAAGACTACCAAGAAACCTGAAGAATGTTTAGGGACCTCCACCTTAAGCTACTTAATTTTAAAATTAAAACCTACTTAGAGTCTGCACTGCACATTTACCCTGCTTACTAACTTGCATACCTCTCTACGGCAAACATTTAGGAATGTGACATATAAAATATTGCGAATATGGTTTCCAGCTTGGAAAAAGATAAGCAGGGAGACTGGGGAGGAGGAAGGAAGAAATTCTGTCTTTTGCACACCAGAGGAAAAGCTGAGAAACTTTAGTTTTAAGAGAAGACAACCAGTCAGCAAAAATGACATATTTAAGAAATAATCCACACCATATCAAGGGGAAGGAGGTGTTGTTGGTTTATTTTTAGCAGATTACATTACTGAGAAATAAGGTGTGGAAAGTGATGTGACCAGTAAGCAGGTGGGGGCCAGAAGCAGAGAAGAACAGGGAAGATCAAAACCACCCTAAGAACCGTAAGAATAAGCAGAGGACCCTAGAAAGACATCCTCATAGGAACCAGTATAGCAGAGGGGGAAGCGTTGGGATTTTGTTTTTTTAAAGTAGCTAGGTTGACAATTAGAAAATTGATAAAAACAAATATACAGTTGAGATCCTCATATATAGCTAAGAGGTCAAGAGAGCTGGGAAGACCAGTTCCTGAGGAAAACAAGAGCTAAAAGCTGAGCTGAGAAGAGTCTGGGACAAACTTTGAGAAAATTACCCCAGTCAATATGATGGATAATGGTAGATGAGAAAGAGGAGACAAAACTGATGGGGAGGGATAGAGGTTTTACAGACTAAAAACCCAAAGCATTTTTATTGCAAAATCAGCTAGAAGAAAAAGGAGTCTCACATACAAATCAAGAAGGCATAGCATAAAACAGGTGCGATGAGTTAAAGAAGCAGCAGGTAAAATATTTCTACCTGCAACCAAACTAATAGCCATAAAGGAGTAAAACTCATGTATTTTTCTTGCCAGATAAGAGATACATGAGAAACAAAAACCAGTAAGAACATTTGTTACCAGAACTGGCAACAGGGAGGGTTTAAGAAGCAAAAGAGTTGACAAAAATACCAGCTGTTATTGCAGATGTGAGACTCAATTAAACCTGAGAAGCAGAATTGTTCACCTCAGACAATGGCACAGCCGAGGGAGAAGAAAACGACTCCGGGCTGGAGGAAGTTGGTCTGCTGGCAGGATTTCCACCTGAGATATTCCACCACTCCAGAGACGGAGCAGGGGAAGCAGGTGTCCTGCAAGGGGAACGCTGACCTCGCACAAGCTGGTGCCAAACCACTGCTTTTGAAAAATTAAAAATTCTGCTACAACTATACACCGAATTGCACAAATAGCCAGGACAAGAGTTTGAAACCGTTGTTAAATGATAGGTTTGTGTTTTAGTGTTGTCAAGTCACTTTTGAACTAGATGCTGACGGTTTTAAAAAATACACCTGGACCATATTGTATCTAAGATTAGGTAATCACAGAAGTTAGACATTCCAGCACTGTGATTGAGATGGTCATCCATCTGTGTATGTGATATCCTATATGTGATACTTCCACAGCTGAACCCCAGCGTTACACTGTTATGGCATTCTTGATGCTTCCTCCAGCTTTCACTACAGTTTGGTAGATACAGCACTCTGTCACTGGCAATGCTGAAAATCCAGTTCCAGAACAAAATACTAAATTCATTTTCTATTGTGTTAAGGAGCCATCAACTTAAAATCTAATCAAAATCACCTAGGCCTTTTAGAAGTTATGACAAACCCCCCCTACTACACTTATTCCTGGGCTACACTGTTAATTCCCTGTCTTTAAAAATCCCATTGTCTATTTAAGTTCTCCACATGAGAACTGAGAAAGACAAGACAATCAGTATACAAAGGAAACCAAACTTTAAAAAAAACCCTCTGCCAGACATAAAATATGCAAACAAAAGTCAAAGAATCTCTTACAATTACAGAGACACCATTATTTGTGATGACAGGAAAAAAAAGTATTTTCAAATGTACAATTTTAGTCACAATCTGCCTGACAATTTTATTGAAAATTTTCTTCAGAGCATACAGCACTTTTGTAAAACAAAAAATAACTCCAGGTACTGTCCCGTAATTTAACATCACAAGGGCAGATCTTACTGGAATGGGTAAAAATAGCACTAGTGAACATGCCAAGGGGGAGTCTTTCCACTATATGGCCAGTGCTTAGATTGCAACATCAGCTGGCTCTCTTTTTATAACCTCCCCACTGCCAGCAGACGAGTTACACAGGCAACTTAAAAGGTTTGAGAAATCTAAGAGTAAGCCCTGGAACTCACTTTCAGCCGAAATCAATCCACAGTATCACTCTGACACGAGCACTTTGTTTCAGCATGCTGTTATTGCCTGTCTAAGCTTTATACTTGCTTCTAAAGCATTTCACGCAGAGGAATGATGTAATTCAGAATACGGTTTATTTTTTGTTAAATGTCAGCATAAAATTAGAGGCTTGCACACTTTGTTGTTTCTTTTGGCTGCAACACACTCTGGAAGCTACTTTACTACATTCTCTCGCAGCTGCACATGTGTCAACCTCCAATAAACCCATTTTGGCCTATTTCTGCAAATGCACCCCCTCAGCTCCAGATTTTATTCCAGGGAATAACCATTCCCAGCACCTGAGCTCTAGATGGGGGTTCTCCCCTGTTTCCACATAAAGATAACAACCAGAAAATTAACATTCAAAACTGTTAGATCAGTGATCCAACCGAGACAGAAATGTTTTGCTAGAAGAAATTCATGCTCCTTAGCCAGCAGCTTGACTTGGAGAGGGCTGAAATTGCTTAGCTTTCTAATTAGGTACAAGGGAAACCAGTATCCTCCCATCTTCGACACCACAAACAGGTTTCTGCCTGCTCATGCCTACAGATTTGTATTGATTGGGCATGGCTTTCAAAAGTTATTGGAGAGGGAGATAAGGAGGGAAAAGAAAGATATAAAAAATACCCAGGTCATCACTTAGCTTGCACAGTTACCACTGCATTTCTTCCCTCATTCTAAGAAAAACTGATCATCAATATCTTTAACTGTCTCTAAATTTGAAAGCACTGCATAATCAAAAATGTTTGTTATTTGCACACAGTGGCCCCAGTACCATGTGTCTCCATGAAGTCATACACGTAGGTCTCCCACAACAATTAACAATTGCTAGGTAAATTCTGAACTTCTGAAATTCTAAGAAAAGTTCTTCTAGCATCTGAAGCTGGAGTCGCATCCTATGTCATAAATATCATCAGCTTTCAGTGAAACTTAGATCACAGTTTCTAAAATAAAGTTAGATAAAACCACCCAAGCGTCACTGTAAATCAAAATACACCTTTCCAACTGTTTTAGAAACAAAGTTAGATAAAAGCACCCAAGTGTCACTGTAAATCAAAATACACCTTTCCAACTGGAAGCTAGAGAGCTAATTACAGGCTCTTTCATCTCCAAATTCCGTGACATTAATTTATAAAAACATTGTACTTTCCATGATAATCATTTGGGAATAATATAACAAGCATTTTTTGGGTAGCAATAAATTGGGAACATAAGCATTTTTTGGGTAGCAATAAATTGGGAATTTAAAAAAATGGTTAAAATACCATTAACTACCATTTTTTTTCCCCAGCAACATTGCTACCATTGAAGCTTCCATTCCAGCCATCCTCCCTACATTTGCTCTAGTACTTTGCAGGACTATTTCTTTGAGTTCCTACATTTCTGTCGCAACTCCACACAAACACAAGGGAGTACACATGTCCTCCCTACATTTGCTCCAGTACTTTGCAGGACTATTTGAGTTCCTACATTTCTGTCACAACTCCACACAAACACAAGGGAGTACACATATCTTCACCTGTTTCACTACGCTTCCTTCATACGTAAAATCTCACATGCTTCTTCTACGCAGGGAAAATTACAGAATAAAGCAAAAAGGATGATAATTTACATGTTTGCCCAACAAGCAGTCACAGTGGGGGATATACTTCATCTCTTCCACAGGTAAGAAGAGAGTAAAGAGAAAGCAGTGCCTTTTGTGGTACACTAATAGAAAAAAACAAAAACTCTAGAAAACACTAAAAGCATGACCAGACTTTGAGCGAACACTGTTAGATGTTTGAGAATGGAACAAGAAAGTGGAATATGCAAAAACTAGCACAAATTACTGATGGAGATGAGAGGGTCATATAGTGGAAGCAAACGACTAGCAAAATAAAAGACATCAGAGAAAAAGAAAAAGGAAGATTATTCATATATTAAAGCTTCTCAATATAGACCTAAATGTTAGCCCTACAAAGACATGAAAGACATCTGTCTGCTAGTTGCAGACTACCTCGCATCTCCCTCTTGCTAGTCTCTCCAGTGAGGTGTTCCTAAAACACTCATTTTGAAAACTCTAACTTGAAAAATTGATGTAACAGGAGACCGTAACGGGGGCTCCGAGCCATTTTTCAGAGTCTAAACCTCTGAGCCAGCTTTAATTAATATGGTTAACCCCATGCCACACCCAGCTGCAAGTTAGTGAAGCAACCTCCCTCTAGCCTGTGAACTAAAAATATACAAGATGTCTCAACTGCTCTTAGCCGATACTACGTATTTCAATTGGAATGCCATATTAATTAACACCCTTTTGTCAGCTGTTTGTCAGAAATGAAGTATTTTCGGGTCAAACCAACAGCAAGCACGTAACATAAGCCAAAATCTGAAATGAAGCCCTGGAACACTAAGAAGTAAGAGAAAAGAGGCAGCACTACCGTAATCAGGCCAACATCTGCCGAGCCACAACACAGCAAGAGAAATGATTCCACAGAGCAACGAAACCCAGAGCAACAACAACAACAACAACAACATAAAAAGGGGATTATATCAGAAGAGCTGGAGATACAGGTCCTGTTCGCAGATTTTCAGATGGGTGCAAAAAAAAAAAAAAAACCAAAACAAAAAACAAAACAACAACCAAACCAAGGCAGGGTGACTTACACCCTCACCACACGCACCCATCATTTGCAAGGCAATTCTAAAACTCTTTTGCCTGAAGTTAAAAGCAAGGAGCTTTGATTTACCCGTGCTGTTGCTCCTGCTGGGCTCACGTCAGCGCGCCGGGTACCTTTGGAACACACACAGGGGACACGGCAGAACAGGGACACACCTGCAACTGCAAACAAATCCAACCACCTGCACTTGCTGCCCTATTGTCCCACACAAATCCACAGCTTTTCCCAACAAAATCTTAGCTATAAAAAAAACCCCAACTTATAATTCCCCATAAGCAAGCAAAAACCTCTGGAAAATATATAATACAATCACAGTGACTTCCATCCCCCAACTTATAATTCCCCATAAGCAAGCAAAAACCTCTGGAAAATATATAATACAATCACAGTGACTTACATCACTTAAAACCCTGAAAAAAAACCACCTCACTTATGTAAACATTATATTTATTAATTATCAGTTCTAATTTGTAGCTCTGAAGTCTATCAAGAAAATTGCTTTACTCTTTTACAAATGACTCAAGAACTGTGCTTTGTTTATCCTCATCTACTGCGTGCACTGCAGCATTTCAGTACATGGAATGACCATATTTGATTAAACTGCAAAAGGTCAGTCCACGCTGCTGCAATAAAATAAAATCAACTTTGTGTGAAAGAGATGACATTTCCAGCACAAACACAATATTCAAGTCACTAAAGGAATAAACGCGCGCCAGCTGCTTTTCAAGGCAAAATGGTTGGTTACAAAAAACAGTGTACGCAGCAAGAGCCAACGGAGCACTGAGAATTAGTCACAGAAGTTTGTCCAAAACAGACTTTCTTTTCAGAAAAATGAGGAACATCACTAAATACCTATGTGGATTACCCACATAAAGAGGAAGCTGTATCTACTTCATGCTGTCTCCAAGCTCATGAACTCATGCTCAGTGCTAAAACACCTTGTTAATTGGCCATAAAACCACCATTTTTACCCCACTTCCTAATGTTCTATCAACTCTTCTCTCAATCAATTTCTAAGCTGACAAGATGTTTCCACAATTTATTCAATACACAATGGGTATATTTCACACCAGAAAATACTGAAGGCTTTTGCACAAGCGATTACACAAAACCCATCAAAATCCCTATGATGCAAACATCCTGCTTGGTTACAAATTCATCTTATGTGAAACTTACTGAAATTGTGCGTAAACTACTGTGCTAGAAATTTTAGTTAAATCAGAAGGTTTATTCTTGCTTTGACTATGTTTGTCACTTCCCAAGTAAAGACAATTTTGACTGAGGAAATTTGATGTTTTCATGAGCAATAGAACGCTTGCTTCTATTTCTCATCACACAGTCACACAGTCTTCAGATTTCTACATTTTTAAGCAGAAGATGGTCCAGGTACTTATTTCTTAGAAAAGAACCATCCTTCTCAATTATCAATTTGTTTCAAGCTGAATTTGCATGGAAGTTTTGGAAATTCACCTGCACATACAAAAAAATAATGCTCTCTTTGTTTCCTAGGCAACTGGTCCTAGGTGCCGATGCCACCCAGCTGTCCTTCTGCCTCCCCTCCAGCAACTCTTGGAGATATTACCTTATTTCAACAAAAAGGTTAGAAGATTATGACATTCCCACAGGCTATAGAAATAGGAAGCCAATGCATGGAAAAATGTATGGATGGTGTTTAAGGAAGGTAATAGCAACGATGGGGAAGCAGTGGGTGCTAGAAGTATTGCAAAAGTGTGGCCAAGGAAACGACTCAAGGTGTCACTGAAGAGGAAGATGGTACATTTGCAGCAGAAACGACCAGAGACCCAAACACAGATTGGTACCAAACTAGACTCTGTTAGTTCATTTGCTGTCATAACTTTATTAGGAATATAAAAATAATTCTATATCTATAGCACAAAAGTGAATTTATCAGCACAACTCCTGCATCTATACATAGTAATCTGAACTAACAGCTTTTGGGTCTCATTTCCTACAGAAGTTTTAGAACCAACAGCTCTCATCACCTCAATTTAATTTGTTTTCCAAGACAGAAGACAAGGAAAACTTGTTGTCTTCCTCAACTCCTGGTTTTCCAAAAGTGAAGGAGCCAAATAAATAAACTGGGGGGGAGGAGGGGAGTATATAGTCCCAGAAGAAACTAGTGCTGATTTGGCATACCAAGAAATGCTGACCAATGATTTCCGTGGGTCATGTTTGTGGTTTATGAAATATGAGTTATTTTAATAAGTTGTAGTAAGTTCAGGCCCTGAGACAGCAGTAACTTCACATGTAATTTGAATAGTCTTCACTGTCGTTAAAGAATAAAAAAATGGAAAATTTTATGTACACAGCAAAGGCATTCAACTGAAAAAAAATGTTTTATAGATTCTTTGGAAAAAAAAAATAGGTATTTTCTCTGCTACTTCCATATTTTCTTTCAAAGCAGGTTAGTCAGCAGTGTTGCACAATAAGTTGTCTAGTCCTGAAGATATTAAGTATGGCAACAAACCATATGAAAAACACATTCCAGATTTCTGAAAGCACCACTGCTCCAACCCAAGTAAGCAAGTTCACATCTGATTTAATAATCTAAGATTAAATTGCTTGCCATGTTAATCAGTCATCCATTTCACGAACATATATATACAGATCCATGCCTTTTTTTATGATTAATTGTAGCCTTAGGGTTTACCTATAAAAAAATATTCATTAAGGCAAACTAAATGAAAGCCACTTTCACTCTGAATGGGTGTCTACCGAACAGATTTCACTGAACTGCCTGAAATTAACTCTCACATTTACCAATTCGATCTTTTCTTCTGCACCAGCACTGTAGACGTGTCCTAAAGGATAAGCATATCCATTCAAATTACATCCTAGTTTTACCCAATGCAGTGATCCTTTGGGCAATAATCAGAGCTGAGTTTTTCAGAACCATTACAATAAAAGGCATTTTAAAAGGCTTTCATGCAAAACTGTTTTCCGATATTTTAAGTGGGCTTCGGTTTTTGAAAAAATCTTAGCTTTACTCCATTACAGACCCTTCTTGTTTTGCATACCTATGACAACCTGCAATTGCACCTGGAATGCACGCTGTGCTGTAGCAATTCCACTACAACTGGTTTTGAGCTCTCGCTGTCCCAGGTAAGGTCTCTGTATTTATGGATGTCACTTAAGGGCCAAGAAGAGGGGGAAAAAAAATAAAATAAATTCTACCCGAATTACTTAGCCTGACCTTGGCAAGATCAACAACGGGCAAGAGATGTGCTGCTGGGAGCACGGGCAGGTTTGCCTTTATATAAAGCTAAAATATACTTTATCTTAAGTATTTATATTTAGACTGTAGGTAAAAGAGTCCAGAAAGTGCAATCTTTGAGCCGTGGCTCTGGAGTAACACCATGTATACATGGCAAAGCAGCAACAGTTTAGAAGACCTTGGGAAAGCAAAGAATGGTACTCCAGCTTTCAAATGCTTTTTTTTAAAACTGAATTTAAGTCGAGGGGAAAAAAAAAAAGAAAAAAAAAAAAAAAAAAAAGTCAAGCGAGCGGCTCCAAGCGAAGAATGCCTAAGCAGAACGCACTCGGTTACGCTAATGGAACCTAAACGCGTTTTCCGTCCCCGGCTGAGGGAGGGCAGAGCACGGCGGCGGGTCCCCGCTGGAAGACGCCGAGGGCTGCCCGCCGAGGGGCGGAGCGGAGCCCCGGGGCGGCCGGGACGGCGGAGCCAGCACCCACCCCGGCCCCGGGGGGCGGCTGCGGGGCTCCGCGCTGGCGCTGACAGGCGCACCCCCTCCCCTGCGGGACGCGGACACCCCCCCACACCCCGCCCCAGGCTTTTTGGCACCTTCCCCGCTCCCCTGCCCGGGCCGCCGCGCAACCGCTCCTCCCCAGGAGGGAGCCCCGGTCCCGGTGGGCTCGGCTATGAGCCGCGACCCGCATGCAGGGAGATGGCGGATTGCCCCGCTCCTTCTTCCACCGACCTCCTGTCAGGCCGCCATCCCCCGCGCTGGTTTCCCTCACGGCCGGGTCAGCGCGCCCGGGGCTGAGGCGCCGCTGGGAGCAGCCGGCGCCGCTCCAGGCGCCAGCGCTGAGGAAAAGGGAGCCGAAGAGAGAGGGAAGGAGGGGGAGCCCTTCTCTCCCCGGCCCCCTGCCTCGTCCCCCGCCGCTCCTACCTATGTCACTCCCCCCCGGCGGCTCCCTCCAGGCTCTCGCCCCGCTCGGCGCCGTTCGTTTCGTTCCTCATCTAAAATGGCGGCCTCACACTCAGCGAGACATTTATCCTCCGCCCATCGACCCGTCGGCGCTCGGCTCCTTCCCTTTCGCCTCTCTCCCCTTCCCTTCCCGTCCTCCTCCTTCTCCCCGCCTCTCGGCCTGCCGGCGGAGCGCCGAGCTGCCGATCGACGCCGCTCCTCCCCTCCGCCGGCCGCCATTTGGGAGCGGCGGCGGCGGCTGAGGCGCAGCGGGCTGCCCCCGCCCGGCCGCTGAGGGAAGGTGAGGCGCTCCCGCCGCCTTTCGCTCACCCCTTCTCGGTGAAACCATCCGGGGGCGGGGAGGCTGATCCCTGCCTCTACGGGAGGGCTGGAGCGGGCCCGCCGAGCCCCTCAGGCCACACGAGCCCTCTCCCCTCAGGCCTCCTGAGGGACCCGCAGCGCTGCCGCCACATTCGCTTCCCTTCAGTCCTGCCTAGGCTAAAATCTCTCGGTTTGGCCATTAATTAAGCGGGGTGCATCGGTAGGGAGTGAGCTGAGGGGGGGTGGGCGCAGCGGCGGGGCCCTCCGGGCCCAGCCGCCCCTTCCCCTCCGCTCCCTGGGCCACCCTCTGCCTCAGCCGCAGAGCTGGGCCCCGTCCGTCTTACCTGTTGGAAAGCGAGCCCTGTTTCTGAAGGGAAGAGGCAGAAATTCCCAAGGGGCGGTACGTGCTGAGAGGGGTGGGGTGTGAACTGCTGGGAAAGGTATCTGGGGAGAAAGGAGAAGAAGAAAAAAAAAAAAAAAAATCGTGCAACCTCTTTTCCTGGAGGAGACAAGGAACAGCTGTCAGGCAGCAATCCCCTGTGTGCAACTCGGCCCAGCCTCCACGTAAGAAAAGTAAAGATACTGAAGGACTCTGCTGTCTCTTAAGGTACTGCCAGTGCACCACAAACTAACCTATTTTAGGTCAGGCTTTGAAAACGTGCAGTGCTGCATATTAAAACAGTTAATTTATCATCCCAGAACAAAACTTCTAAGGATAGCCATTGCAAAGTAAAACATTTCTCCTGGAACTGTTTTTAAAGAGCATACATGGTTGCATTTACAGTCATATAAGTTACATTAATTGTTAATTAAAAAAGCATTTCTCTAAAAAGAGCCTCCAGCGAAATTCTCTCAGCCTTATTTGGGATTTCTCTACAGAAGAAGGTTTATTCTGATATTAACCGAGGCTTGAGTTCAGCTAAAGTCACATTAACCTCATAGAGGCATAGCAAGGGCAAGGAAAAAAAAAAAGCAGCACTGTTGGGCTTGCTTCTCCTAAGCACTGAATAAGAAAAAAACCATACAAAGTCTTCAGCTACTGGTGCCCTCCAGGAAGAGGTGTGGTTGCCAAGTAATCGGAGATTGAAATGGGGATGGCAACCAGCAGCTCTAGAAGGCTGAAACAGAAATTTCCATGTCTCTAGAACACTGTGATTCAGTACTTTATTCCTCTATCTTCTAGAAGTTACCCACTTATTCCAGTGTCATAATGCCTTCAATTTAGAGGCCACTGCCAAAAGAAAGTTTTAACTAAACTTTTGTAGCACTCTCGTAAGAAAAAACACATGGAGATTTAAACCTTCTATTAGGAAAATCATTTATTCTCTTCTTTTTCTTTTCCCTATTGCCATCAGCTTAGACCTACCAAAAAAACCCTGAAAAACAAATCCAGACCAAGAAAGTATCTACCAAGGACATAAATTACGAATGTGAATAATTCTTTTCTAATTCTTATAGAGTGGCTTTTCTCTTAAGTGTCACATAGGTGTCCTCTGATGCGCATACACAGTTTACATGACTTGAATGGGAATCGTATCCATGTATCTGACTGTGAGAGTTGGCCCAGGGGAAACAAATAAATGGAAAGCAGCACATACAATAAATATTCAGGTGGCTTAAGACTTAAGCGCATCCATGTTGTATGGTAGACAGTAGTACAGATTTTGGCAAAATACGTAAAAGGAGCTTAAAATACTGTAATGTAAAATACAAATAAGAACATGCCACAAGAAGCTTAAAAAGAAACAGGGAAAGAAAAGAGGGATAACCATGTCCAGAAGAGGTGGTTTTGACAGAAGACAATTCATGTTTTAAACTTCTTTTAAAAGAATAGAGGGATTAAGGATTGTAGTCATGGAACAAATGCACACAGATATGGAGGAAAGCAAGCCAAATTTCAGATAGTTAAACAATGTGGCACATGAAAAGAAATAAAATAATTACAAGAAAGAAAAAGAAAAGCAAACAGGGAAATGAAGCAAAGAAGCTCAAACGTTACAGCACTGAAGTTGAAGGGGGAGGATTGAACAAACTTTCCAAAATAAACTGAAAGTTATTAGCATTCTTCCTGAGGTTGATCTGGTTTGTGTTTGTGTTTAGTGGTTGTGTTTACAATAGATTTAACATGTGAACGTCCAGGTATTTGACTTTCATTTGTCCAGGCATATAACCAAATCTTACATTTTCACCACGGGAGGTGTTTTCTGCCTCTATAAAAAGCAGCCTGAGGAGTGAAAAAGAGAATGAGAACCAGGGCTTAGAGCGGGCTGAGTTAGTGGCAATAACTATTATCTCGAGATATCGGGCAAATCTGCGCAGTGGTTGTAGACTTGGGAACTCCTTTTCCTCCAGTGGGTACATCACACAGGCAAAGCCATCTCAGCTTCACAGAATTCAGTTTCCTCATAGTTAAAAATTGAATGATACTGAATGACCGTCTTTTAGAAGAGTTTTAATAGCAACTGCTGAAAAGAGGTGTGTAAAAGTTAAACCTATCCTGTATTTGTTGCGGTTCAGTTTGCTATGTGCAGTATTCATGTACTCCCAGCCTGTTGAACTGTGATCACTTGGGGAGTCTCAAAAAGTATACAATGTTTTAAGTGACACTGTATAACCTTAATTGTATCTTTTGTACTTGAAATACCTATAAGCTCCAGAATGAGTACCAAGAATTAGGATTGTAATGCTGGCTGGTAAAGGAAGAAACGTATATACACGTTATTATGAATTTTGGGTATCAATTATTATTCCCTTTCTTTTTAAGCCAAGGATTGCTATAGACAAACTTTGACATTTTATCCAGGATTATTCAACCTGAGCCACATTCAAAGCATTGTTATTTTTATATATGCTATACATTATTCTCTTATTCCCCCATAAGAATTTATTTTGGTTGTTTCTGAGTAAGAGAACATTGCTTAGGAAAAAATTAAGTCAAGTTAGATACAAATGAAGTCCAACATACACAGGCCATGAAGAAAGCAGCCTTGAACAAATCAAACAAGAGCAACCTAAGAGAGAAGTACTCCAAATAAGGAATATCTTATTTGTATGATGGTGCCTAAACTATTTATATTTTATATTTCAGCTGAAAGACTTCATTATCTCCCTGGGTCACTGAAGTGATTTGAGGGGCGGGAATGTAATTTATAGTTTGTTTGGGTTTTTCATGCATTGTAGAATCTAAATTGCATACCTTACAACAGTAGGACATCTTATATATGAAGCTGTTCAAGCAGTAAACTTGTTTTGCTGGAATGGAAACCATAGCACAGTTTGTTCACATTAATTATTTTTGTTGTTTTATCCTGAACAAACTCTTAACTTTTTATTTTATCCATATCCAACTAAATGTGTTTGATAGCGAGCTGGCTACGGTGCATACCTTTATCTACTCTGTTCAGCACCTCTTCAGCCAAATTGTGAACCTAAATCTTGAGAGTTTTTCTTTTCCCTGTGAAAACAGCACTTGACTCCCATAGGCACAACCCAAGAGACACCTCCTTCTGAAAGCTTCAGTCTTTATAATCAGTCATAGATTAAGCATGTAGTGACTTCATTACTTCCCTGGAAAGGCTGGATTCTGGAACCAGATCCATCTAACCAATTCTTGCACTCGGAGAACTCGGGGAAGTCAGCCAGGCTGAGACAGGGTGGTGTAGGCTTGTGGATCTGCAGCTTCTAACCCACAGGGATCTTCTTCAGTAAAGCTTTGTCTCAATGTGAAGTCATGTACCTTATGATACAGAATGAACTGTCTGATAAAAACCTCATATATGCTGTTGTTACTACATACTTCAGTATCTATTTTTAAACTCATTTTAATTTATTCACTTGCAGGGTTGAGCCAATTTAAGTGCTTTAAAGACAGTTACCAAGAGCTGTCATGCAAAGTTGCTTTTGTTATGTTTTACAGACACACACACAGGCGTGCACACCCTGTGAGACACACTGCCTGAGGTAAACACATGGTGCCATGGTTGCCTCCGCAGTACTACAAACAAGTTTTCCCTTCTCTGTTGACCACTTCATTCTGTATATAATTTTAAGTTATTCTATTTTTTTCTCTTTCTTTCTTCTTTTTTTACTGCTTTAACGCTTTCATTTAAGAAACATGTTTATCTAAAAAACATATGCAATTCCTTGTAACGTCAAGGACTATAATCCTCTCCAGATTTGTGTATTCTTCCAGAATCAATTTCATCTTTAATGCTATAATCCATCTATTAGGTACTCATATGGTTCTTGGGTTATCTTTGTATAAACTTAACAATAAAAATATTTGATGAAAATGTCAGTTGCAATACATTTTTCAATGCAAGTTTGTGTAGGAACACTTCAGAGTAAAATTGAAACAGATTTTCATTAAGCCTTACAGTATTAAGTAAATTATTCTGAGAGCAGCTCTATAAACAGTAAGCAATAATCTCTTACTGAGAAAAAAAAAAGTTATATTAGCCTTTGTTCGCTGATAATCTTAGATGAAACAATCTTAAAATTTTCAAAACACTCTGTACCAGTTTTCAGTCCTCCATATGCTCCTAGTGTAATTTATGGTATTATAGATATCCAGTGTCTGTGGGCTCATTGCATGCAGCACAGCAGAGAATTTCTGCTTCTCCAATTTCAGGGCAATGCAATTTGCTTCTAGGAAAATTCAGAGGCACTGCACTACCCCATCCAGTTCTCTCAGACTCTTCTCCAGACAGCAGGCGTTAAGTTGCTTTTCTGAATTTTAGGTACTCATTTGCAGTACTTATTGCCAAGATTTAATTTTCTTCTAGTGTAAAAAGAAGTTGTGACACATAAGAATGTGGGTCATAACTTTGAAACCTGAGATGTCAAGCACAGGTCCTGCTTACAGACAATTGTCCCTGCTGTGTGACTCAGCCCATGTCCATTGACTCATTTGCTCTTATGGACCTTGGCTACCTGTTTGTTTGCAAACACAGTACAAGCAGACTGAAAAAAAAAAATATAAATATCACTAAAGCAACATGGTTTTAAAGTGATGTCTGTTAAACTGTGTGTGACAGGTACACTTGTATTTCATTAGGTAGCCATAGCAGTGTTTTTTTCCCCTTGTAATTGGAAGTTTATTGGAGGGATAGCAGTTAGATTCCCAATAGAAGGATTGAGAATCTGGGTAACATTCCTTTTGTCACAGATGGAACTTAATAAGCTTCAAAGAGCAGCATCAGACAAATGTACTAAGTCAGTTGGTATACCACTGTATACTGAGCATATCAAAGCATGAAAATCATTATAGAATAAAGTTTTATACATTTAATGTGGAGATGCTGAACTGATGGGTGCCACCTGCACAGTGAATAAACACATTATTGGAACTCCAACAGGGAGAGAAAAAAATAATAATCTAAGCTTTAATTTGTTGCTATTTGAACAGTCATTCCTCCTTCATAGACAATAAATACAGCACTTTGATTTATACATGTGTTCTATTTTTGAAACCTAACCAAACTGGTTTATTGGGTTTATTTTGACTTTCTAAAAAAGTCTAACCACAATAAAATCTATTCAGAGCTAGGTACTACAGTTTAAAAATAACAAAGCATAAATAGCTCTTTCCTGACAAACATTTTTCAAACCTAGCCTGAATATATAATTGCTCAGCTGCAGAAGATTATTCTTTTATTATTATTATACCTGATACAGGGCTACATAAAGAGACTGATCATCTGATTTGGCACAATCTCAAGCTATGCATTATTTTTCCTGTGCAGGGACAATTTCCAGTGTGTGGTAACCGAACTGCATTCAATATTTAGTTTCTCTGGAATTTATTAATTGTAATGAAGTACAGGGGGATGACAGCAATATTTCAGTTTTCTATGAAGAATCACAAGCATTGAATCAGTAGCGACAGGGTAAAATAGAAAGGTGTGTGTACACACATGTGTATCTGACTATATCTGAGTGTGTATGTATGTTCAACACACATGGGCAACAAAAGAAGAAATTATACTTCCCTCTGTCTTTTCATAAATCCTATTGGGATTCTTCATTAAAAAAGCCATTTTTTTCAGTATTTCTGAAAAGGAACCTATTATTCTTGTCATATATTTGTATTGTGTACAGAAACACTCACTTATGTTCTTTTTTGATGTCAGACTTGGCTTTTATCAAAGGTAGATTCTGAGAGACAAGGGAACCCAAAGCAGTCTAGCCAGCGTATCTATCCAAGCTGCTCCCCAGCACTGCTGCTCCCAGATAAAGCCAGACTAATTAGAATATAGGTATAAGGTTATAAATACCTGGCATCATTCAGAAGGTTCAATGTATCTGGCAAGAAGACAAAAGTCCATTTTAGCCATGTGCATACATTGATGTACTAAGAGAAATGGAACTTTCATTTACTGGATTCTGTTATAAAAAGCTATACAAAGTAAGAAAAAAAAAAAGTAGTATTTGGCTTCCAGCACAAGCCTATTTATCCATTGTCTTTCAAGTTCATCTCAAACATTGAGATAAACAGAGATAGGTGATCAAAGGCATACATTACGTTTGGCAATATACCCATGCTTTAGCTGCCTTTGATACATTCCACCTCAGTGTCCTATAGAGCACATTGTGCTTAGAAGGGTATGACAATTAAAAATTATGTTGTAAGCACATCACTTCAGAAACAACATACTAAAGAAAATGTGACAACAGAGAAAGATTTTTGTTATTAAGCCGATTAAGCTTGGTAGCTGTAAGAAATTCATAATATATCTGTAAAAACTATGCCGATACATAATATTTCAGAGCTAGACTAAGGTGCATTGGGGAAAATTTCAGTATGTGCTAATGGAGCCCGTCTCTGTTACAGGTATCAGCATTATTCTTGTCAGCAGCCGAACGCAGCGGTAGATTTCAGCATGTGAAGCTCTGTAGGATGATACACCCATGTAGGTATGCTATTTTAAGAAAATAATCCCATATGTATATGGCTAATTCAGTCTCTGATTAAAAAGGTGGGAGATGTTTTTGTCAGATGTTTGTAATATGTTAAGGCTTTTTTGTTGTTGCAAATTCATTTCTCTTAGACTGCACAGTGGTGATTGAAGTGATTATATGCATCAGGATATGCTTTTCCTCCAAGGGAAAAGTCAATTTAATTCTGTTTAAAGCTTCTAACGCAAGAAGATGTTCGTTTTAGTCTTATTTTTTAAGAACTTTTTAAATTTCTTTTTTGCAAGATAATAAAAACCCAAAACAATGCTATGAGCAAAACAACTAAATTACTTGAACAGTAATTAGCAAAGACATCAGGTCAAAGGAATGCAAACATACAAGTCTATTGCTATGCCTCACTGCAAAACTCTAGTATGCTGTGTTAGTAGATTTGTTAAATCTTTCAGCAATTGCAGAGAAATGAGTATCAACATGTCTGGTTGTACCTGAGTATTTTTTAATACTTTCAAGATGTTTATCTAATACTCAGATGTATTCAGATTAATTTATGCAGACATTCCTTAACTTCAGACTTTTTTCTGGTGGAGACAGAAGCTTTCTATTAGCAACAAATTATGTAAGCCTTTCTTCTGCATTTCACTGAAGCAGAACAGTGACATAACAGCTTAAGTAACTGCTGAAACATTATTGCTGAGACAGCTGTTTAATTGGTAGTAAAGCCGAATAAAAGAAAGCAGCAAAATCTTTTGGGGGGCACTAGAGCCCTGTTTTTTATACAGTAAGTGTTGCTAACATCTTTGTGAGTTGGAATATCCTGGTTCTATGTTCACATGCTAACTTTCAGATGGGAAATGAAAAAAGGGTATTTTTTTCCCCTAATTATATACAAAGTTGACAGAGGGAAAGGAATAGCAAATTGTTATTGCAAGTACATAATATGTATTTGCTTACAATTCCAACTTGTCAGTAGATAACTTCAACATACCACCATTTTAATTCTTTTATATATGCGCCATGCTATTACTTTAATTCTAAACAGAATATCACTTAAATTATTGTAGGGTCACTGTGCTTTTCTGTAATTGAAGCAATGCTAAATCTTTTCTGAGGCGAGTAGGGTGAAACTCAAAAGCACTATTGCTATCTAAGGAGGATCAGTTGCTGAGACATCCCCCAGGACATACTTGACAGATACACTTCTTTCAAGACTGTCTTTTAAAAACAAACTAAGGTGGATTTTTTCCTTCTCTTTCAAAGGCCATGCAGCAAATAAGAAACAGTATGTATGACCAAAGGTACCTTATGTCGGTGCATGCAGCCTTCAAAAGCTTTGACCCAGCACTCTCTGGGTAAATGGTCTGACTTTTGTAGCTTTCGGGATCACAGGCTTCAAAATTAGCTATTTTAACTAAACATTTGGGTGAAATATTGAGTACAAAGCAATAAAGTTATTTCACTAAGTAATGGATTTTGATTTGTCATGTTTTCAAGTAGGGTCATGCTCTTAGCTGACAAAAATGCAAGCAAAATGATTTGCCTTTTTTCCCTAGGCTTCTTTAGCATTTGATAACATACAGTCAACTACGCTTATTCTTAGATATTGCATATTTTTATAACCAAGTTTCCAGAATATTTGAAATACAGAATACCTTACTAGTGTATAATATATTTAATTTATCATAATATATATATTTCTCACCTGGTTAGTTTATATCTAGGAGAGTTCAGGCTATTTCCATTGAAGCAAAGGTCTAACCTCAGATTTTTAGTGCTATCATAGTAAAGTGTATTACTGAGATTGTTTAGTTTTCTAATTTTATGTATACTTACTGCACTTCCCCCTGTAACCTGTACAATTATGCTTTCCTACCCATCTTCGTGTAGCTCATAGAGATGTAGGAAGGCTGGATTTATGATAGAATTTTGAGAAGAGGGGCGTTAAAAAGCCCCAAACCACACAACAACAAAAAACCAAATCCAAAACCAAACAGAACCTTAGAACACCAGGATTTAAAAAAATCCAAAAAACAAACCACACACATTACCTAGCAGTATCAGAGGACAGAATTTACTAAATTTAGTAAACTCCCTATTAGTAAATTGACTATACAAAAGAAAACACATCTCTTCCAGATGCACCTGGCATTCTGCTTTGCTTCCGGATTCTCTCCAAGGTGGGCCATTACTTCTAAATGCACAAATATGTAACGATATGTGCCAAGCCTTAGTGCAATTATATTTTCACTTGAATACACCTTAGAGCAGCCTAGAGTATTTAAAGATTATCAATGCAAAGCTTTAGCACCATGCACTACCATAACTGCAACAATTTGTCCTTGCAATATTCAAAGTGGTGGAATCTGATATTATGGTATATCCCAATTCTGCTGGTATCTGGAGGAGAGTAGTGAATGTAACTACAGTAAACTAAAGACATTGAGTTCTTGTGCACATGTGTGAGCTAGTATTTTATATTTAAAACATGGGAATTAAGAAGCTTTTATTTATCAAAAGGAGTGGGAGATGGCAGTTAGTTCATACGTTTGAAAAACACAATGAAATCTCATGTCTAAGTGACTGAAAGATAAAACAGACCTATTCAAGAAGAATTTCCATTTCTCTAGCAATCCTAGGAAGTCTTTGAGTATGAGTAAGAGCTGTTCTCATATTTGACACAATATAGTTCATACAAGATAATAGATCGTAGAGTTATTTAGTTTAATGCAGGCCATGTAATTTACTTGAGTATTTAAGTGTGTGGAAAATCCTAGTTGCTCTTAGGAATAGGAAATAGATTCAAGTGATTAAAAAGTCTTCTGGTTACTTTTCCTGGTAGCTTTTTGTTCCTTGTTTTTGTAGGAAGTTAAGAATTCTCTGAGGAAAGCTTCAAGATGTTTGTATGGCTTTGTGAGCAATGGAAAGAATTTACAACAACATATGCTACTGCTGCCTAGTGATACGGAACAATAAATATTAAAATAGTCAAGAAGTAAGGATCGCTAAGACTCCCTTTCTAGAAAATAGCTTTTCCTAGAGAAAAGTGGAACTGCTGTAGAACAACTAGGATGAAACATTTGAGCTGATGCCTGCCAAGGAAGCCTACCTTGGATTTTGGCAAAAAGCCAGCATGTTCTAATTACCTTTACTTCGCAGTTCAAGTTCCTGGGAAGAAAGTGCTGTTTGGAAGTAGCTAGTACTGTAGAATTTGATAATCCTGTGTAAATTCAATTCTTCTGCTGGGCCAGAAACCTAAGCAGTCTTCCAAAAAAATTCAGAACGTACTGAACATAATGTTTTATAAAAGAAGACTTGACAAGGCTATAAAATGCTAGGTAGCCAAAGCTGAGCAGTATTATAAATAATTGTTTGTGTAGGCTATGAGAAAAAACAATTATTTTCTCCTGAAAACAGGTAGTTTTCACATTGAATACTGCATTCCTCATTCAAGGAAAAGAAAGAAAAAGTTTCAAGAAAACATTTTTCATAGAAGGAGAAAATATAGAGTTACTCTTTCACAGTAACTTCATGCAGTAGAAAGCTTTCAAAGCAATAAGCCATATAAATGCTATTCTTACCACAGCTATTTATTACAAGGCATGAACACCCTTGGTCTTCGTTAGCATTTTAGAATAAATGAATGTCATTATGAATATCAGTATGTCATACTGGAGCAGCTGTTGATATGCTGTATAGTTGCTTTCAGTTATGTTAGCATCTATCTTCAAACAGTCTGAACTGCTTTATTTTAATAAGCTTAACTTGAACCTGTTATTCCGATTTCCCATTGATACTACAAAAGTAAACAAACAGCAAAAAGGCTGCTGTTATCAGGCAGCCTTAATCACTGTCTGCCTTCATACCTTTCTCTCTTCCCCCACCTTCACTCCTGCCATCAGCTCCAGAGTTGTTGCCTCACTCGCCCTGCATTCGATGTGTGCCACCCAGGGTGCTTTCCCACTGAGAACACCAGCTCCATGTACCTATTTATAATTAAGAGGTTGCAGAGGTCTTTTCAATTGATGGAAGTTACAGAATTACACTTAAAAAAGTTTTAGTGTCTATGTCCAGTAAAAATAACTTCTATCAGTCAGATTTAACCGAGTTGGTCCTTATATTTCATTAGAGAACTTTTCACGTTTTGGCTTAATTTCCTGACACCAGCTTTCGCTTTCAGCATGAGCAGGATGAATTCTAACCTGCGTAACAATCACAAGTGATGTGCTCAAAGCCAGTCACAGGTCTGATAATGCAGCCAAGCAGTTAATGATTTTTGTCTAGGGTTAAAGCTTCACACTGCATCAAAGCATTTGAGCTACATTCCTGACTGTCACATGGAGAAAGAGCACGGATTTGGTTAAGTTCTCTGCACCTCGTGTTTCTCCTCTGTAAATAAAAAGTGGGAGTGCTGCTTTGCTTTAGGGCTTAGGTGCCGTTTCAGAATACATGTAACACCGTTTAATTATATGCTGCTGCCAAAGGGACAGTCCCTT
This sequence comes from Calidris pugnax, assembly GCF_001431845.1. Taxonomy (NCBI): domain Eukaryota; kingdom Metazoa; phylum Chordata; class Aves; order Charadriiformes; family Scolopacidae; genus Calidris; species Calidris pugnax. The sequence continues at coordinate 1,100,381 of NW_015090933.1, forward strand.
TTTGCCCTTTCAGCCCCAGCTGCACGTTCCTGCCCCTTCTCTCCCACTGGATCTGGCAGTCATGACACTGCACGGCGAGTCAGATTTCTATGTTTTCATGAGTAATCTCACAGCCCCAGCACTTCTTCATCAATGCAGGGGAAGGAGCAGGGAGGCTCAACTCGTGGATGAGGTGTGCAGAGACTGGAATCTCCCCATTTGGCAACAGTCCACAGATCCAATTACTTGGTTGGTGAAACTGCTGCCTGAGTAGTTAGAAACTCTGTGATCCCAAGAAAGAGTATCTTTTTGCATATGCAAAGTGTATCTCAAAGGCTATACCTTCTCACTCATTTGTTTATCACACTGACATTAGCAGCAATATCATTATATACAATCAGAGCTGAAGTTGCTGAATTAGGGGGGTTTTGTCTGCTGTTCATAAATTCCACACGTTAATTTACCTTTTACACTATAGGTGGTTTCTGGTTTGAAAAAAGCCATGAGACTTCTTCAAAGAATTATAAAAAATGAACAATAGCAGTAAACAGGAAAGCAAGAAAGTTTGCTGAGAAACATAATTTTTTAAGATAGCTGAGACTGAAACACAGATATTGAAAAAGCACAGTATTAGATTACAAAATAGTAGATTAAATCTTATGCAAGTGAATTCAAAGCTGAATTCAAAGTGAATTTCAGTCTAGGAAAAGACAGCCTACATCATATGTAAACAGTAAGGGGTTCTGGTTTAGCTCTTGTCAACCAGATAAAGAGATGTGGGATTTACTGTGAATAGCTCCCTAAAAATGCCAGCTCAGTGCTCAGCAATGGTTAAGATGAGAAACAATGTTAGGAATTCAGGATGAGAGCTGAGAACAAACCAGAAGAGAGTACTTTTTGCATTGTATAAATCAAGGATGTACCCGCATTTTGAATGCAGATCTGTTCCTGTGCCAGAATGTACGTTTAAGAAAATTAAATGAGGAACAGAAAAGGGCAGCTGGGATTTTTAGAGATGTAAATCAGCTTCTACGTGATAAGCAACTAACAAGATTGGGACTCTTCAGCTGGGAAAATAAAAGGATGACAGAAAAAAATAAAGTTATTTTTATAAGACAAGTACCTCTCACATGCCGATATAGTCATCTCGTAAGATCTAAAAAGATAGATTTGAATAAGAAGCAGGCAGACTCGGAAGGTGGGTACTCTGCTGTGTATTTGTAGGCATTTCCTCCCCTAGGTTCTCACAGCACTTCACAAACCACAACAAATCCAGTGATAGTGCTGTAAACAAACAAAAAAAGTGGTTTTCCCATACTATGGCCTCCCATGTTATAGCAATCAATGGAAGGGTTTCCTGAATTAGAGGCCAAATTTTTATTTCTGTGCATTTGAAAGTCTTTTATAGTTTTATGCTTTCTATAAGTTGCCTTTTGGGTTTTGTGTTCAGCTTAGGAGGATTTTATATTTAAGATACCAGAGCAAATCACTTTTAAATTCTCATTTAGAAACAACTTCTGCAGTTTATCCTTCTTGGGTTTGGAGGGAACGATCCTTTCAGCTCTTTTTTTCCTTTTAATTAATGTTAGTAGATGATGTTGAGTCGTTAGAGTAGCATCTTTAAACCGCCTGCAAGCATGTTATCCTTTTAGCTGTTACTTTAAAAAGAAAAGAGATTGTTTTGTGGAAGGGCACATGGGGAATTAATGGGGGAGATGGGGAAGAAAATTGAGAGGCAAAGGCTGGCAATCCTTTGTTTCAATATCCAACTATTCAACTTCTGCCCCCCTGATTCTTATTGTATGACAAAAATCATCTTCACATCTTGGCAATGGTTGTCCTGCAGTTTCACTGTACTGCCAGACACTGTGGCCACAGCAGATATGCTGGAGTTGAACAATCCCCCCTGATTCTTATTGTATGACAAAATTCATCTTCACGTCTTGGCAACCGTTTCACTGTATTGCCAGACACTATGGCCACAGCAGATATGCTGGAGTTGAACAATATTGAAATATTCTTGCACATCAACTTTCGGTTTTGTATTCTCTCAGTACAGACCACAGTGAAAGCAGAACATGGGCCCGATTGACGGGCTACAACTGGGCAGTTCTAGAATGAATTTACAAAGCAAGTGTAATAGGACTTCTCATAATTTGACTACCCTTTAGAGAGGATGTCTGTGAACTCAATTGACAGATTTTAACTTACGTGCATCTCTGAAATATTACAATACAGATCTTACTGCTTTACTATATGTAGCAAGAACATGAATTATGATAGAATTACACAGCAAATAAGGTGTATATACAATTGTTTTGAAATTAATTTCTACTTATACAAAATGCAGCCAATATAATAAAAATATTATCAAAGTTTGTCACTTTGAATTGACAGCATCTCAGTTAAGTAATTTCAAGACATTTTCATCCCTCTCCTATGTCTGGTCTGTGCTGATCTCACTTTACTCCTCGATTTCCATCCTGAATGGCTGGCAATTGCTTTCTTCTTAGTCCAATTACTGAAATAACCAAATGGGCAGATTTTCTGTGTCCAAAACGTTCCTGAAGTACTGACTAGTCCCACTTTGTCCAGGAAGAATAAGTCATCTATCTATTGATATACATTACTTATAGTTTAAATCATGTGCATTTCCTCATTTGAAAATAATTCAGAATGCAAGATTTAGATCTAGGTCTATTATCTGAATGCTCCATGATGTTGGAATCTTGATCTGCTAATCTAGGACTGCCTAGGCTTTTTAGAAGAATTATGGCTCAGATATAGCGATGCTCTTGTTCCTTCCAAAATCCTCAAAAAATTCTGGACAGTCCGTGTTTTGCCTTGCTTGACCTTTGTTTAGTTAAGTAGGATAAACACACAGCTGTTTCTGCAACACACAGAAACTGGAGGGGAAAAATAGCAGTATGATATAAGAAGACTTAGTAAAATTTTTACAGTGAAGCAGAAATACCATCTGGCTTTATTTGAAGGGTTAAAAAGCTCTTCTGTATTTACAAAAATTTTGCAAATAACCTAAAAATCTTTGACAGGTGTGTCCTAAAGGAACAGCTGGAGTGTTAACTTCTGGAATAAAGACAAATAGAGTACATTAAAAGATGGTGGTCTCAGAGTTTTTGTTTATATATAGCACTTTTTTTGGCAACACAAAACGTCATTAAAGTGTGCAGCAAGTTTTTTTAAAAAAGCAAATTTAATGCACACAGGATTATCATCCCAGACTGCTCACAAAACAAACCCCAAGAAAAACACCCCCCAAAAAAAAAGGGACAGTGGGGAGAAGAAAGAAATAATAATTTCCCATGCAGGTATTCTGGAAACTATAGCAGACTCCACCCAACATGGTAAACAGACAGTTTACAGAAAAACCAGGCTCAAAGGAGAAGTAAAATGAGGAACTCTACAGTCAAAAAAATACAGAAGCTTACTAACTAAATAGATGTTCAGTGGTAAAAATTATCATCCTGATTCTAGGAACTAAACGATATGACCACAGGCTACAAAAATAGCCACAGGAGTCACATGGAGTGATGTAATGTGAACATGGAATAAATCCTTGCTTTTTTTAAACTGAAAAAAACCCCCTACATTCAGTAAAACTCTAGGAAAAACACAAACCAACAAGAAGGTTAGCCCTAGTGCACTGAACCAGGGCAAGGGCAGCATTCATCTGTATGTGTTTGATGCTTACATCAGCACCCCATGGTAGAAAAATCTTACATTAACTTTGGCATAACAGTGCAAAGCACTGCACAGAAGTCATGAATAAGACCTTCATTTCTGGAAAAGTGACTCTGAATTAAATTCATCATCACGTAGCCACCTAATTTCTTCTGTTCAAGGACAGAACTAGATTCGGGAGCGTTAAGCAATCCCATTATGAGGTTCTGTCCTCACGAAGGAGGTTCATGACTTCTCAGATACAAAGGATTTCTAGTCTATTGCTTTTCTACCATATGTTCTTGTAAATAAATGCACCCAGGAAATCTGTGATGCAGCAGAGGGCAGTGGATTGCATTTTGGTTTTGCCAGCCTGCACTCCCACTCCTATAGCAATATGCTCCAGGAAAAGGTTTTCCAAAGTCTGAAGTATTTTGTAGAGATCTTATTAAAAATGCAATCCAAAAACATTTCTGAGGAAGCCAGAAAAAGAAAATAAAACAGCTTTCAAGATTTCCATTAGAATATATTGGAAAACACACACCACAGCGCTGAGCTGTGGATGGTTAGAGAAAGTTAATAGCTGTACGCAGTGTGCTAATACCCTAATGCAAGCAAAGAGCGTCATTCCATATGCCCTGGTGCATGAGATCATTGGCCCAGTGGCTCAGTATTTCAAACCACATGAGAGGAGCATTGCTCCTTCCAGCATGGAATATGGCCAGAAAAGAAAAGAAAGAAAAAAAAAGCTTTAGAATCTCCTCTCAGAAAAAACAAAACAAAAAATTGGTCCAGCTGTGAGCTGCACGTGATCTGCCAGGTCTGTCTTTTAGACCTGGTCTTGAATTTTAATTAGCCCATAAATAGATTCTGTGTTATCTTCTCTTTCTACATCATAGCACCATTGATGAGGTCAGGAGCAGACTCATGTGGCTTTGGAGCTTGTCATAGCTCCTGGTTGTTGAAGTTACTCTTATTATCCAGCTCCATTAATTCCAGTTTTCTTCCAGAGTACTTGAATATTCAAGTGTGATGCTTTATGCCATTTAATTCTCTTCATAGAACTAGATGTTAGTAAGGAAATAATGTGGTTTTAAGATAAAATGCACAATAAAAATATATACAATATTATAACAAATTTTGGATTATAATGAGCAACAGCTACAAAGGCATTAGATTTAAAGCAGTGAAGGGCTCAAGTTGTAGCTTTACTAGAAACTACTTAGTCAAGTCGCTCAGGTGAGTAATTGAAATATGTTTAAGCAGATGTTAAATGCTTTACTGGCTCCAAGACTAAGTTAAACTTGAAAGAGATCTTCAAGAATGCCAAAATGGCTTTTTCAGGGAAAGTGCATCAGTTGGGAAAAATCGTGAAGCAGCAAGGCAATAGCAGGGAATATCCATTGTTAGCCACACCTGAGTAGCTTCTACATCATTGAACCAAAACAAAAAAATACAGTCCTGCTTAAGGATTAGATCTGTCTCTTTGGGTGAGTTCTTTATTACCACCACTCTCAAGTTTACTTGACCTCAAATTCAAGAGCTCTTTCACACACCCCCATGTCACTCTTGACTCCAACAGGGGGTTAGTTCTGCTTCCTGTTCTAGCCTTACTGTTGCCACTGCTTCTAGTGGTACAGAAAGAAGGAAAGCAGCTTTTCAGAAGAGTTCTGTCCTGTGGAGGGTTGAAATCCACAGTGGGGCTGGAACTTCTCGTATCCTCACAAGACTGATACCAGTCCTCACCAGATCTGCATGATTCCAGGAGGTCACAGGACTTTGTGACACTGAACTAGAAAGACTAAGGTGAAAGTGTCAGCTCCGCTGTGAGTTTGTACACGTCCATGTACTTTGGCTTTGTCTGAAGGGCTCTGAAAGAGCCATTTCTGGAGCAGCTATACCTACTGCCCTTCTGCAGGCTGCTGACTTCTGCATGTTTACCAGAACATGCTCCAAGCAGTAGCGAGAGGTTTGAAGCCTCTGGAAGGTAGGTCACGCTCTGCAGGCAGTCTCAGAGATTGTCTTTTTGAGACCTTAGAGACAGCTTTAGCCTCCAATTTTCAGTCTTGCTCTATGTCCTTAACTTTACACTTCCATATCTCAGTGAGGAAGGATGAAGCAAAGATAAGCGAAACTTCACAAGACTCCTGAGTATTACTACAATGAGGCTCAGGTCTAATATTTTGGAACATATATGGAAATGTTTTATTCAGTAGGGGTCCGTAGCCTCCCAGTGCCTCAATTTTCTGTTCTTGAAAAGGACATGCTTCCCTTGTTCTTTCAACTGTTTATGAGGCATCAGCTTTGGTTATGTGAGGGTCGTACTCATTCATAAGCCAGAATTCCTGCTAGCATTGGACATAACTGGAATATTGACCAAAAAAATATCTCTAATGCTTACTAACACTGGAAAGCTACAAAAAAAACCCAAACCAAACCAAAACCCAAACCAACAAATTGTATTGATGAAGAGTGAGGCATTGGAAAACAACAACAAAAAAGCCTCTAAGACTTTGAACAGTAAGAAGAAGTAAAGAGCGTACTAGAATAGGAAATGGAACTATTTACTGTATAGAGTTCCCACTTCGGCCATAAATCGGCTATATAAGTGTTATTCCACTTATTTCTGGTGGACGAGGGGCATCAAAGTCAGACAGGAGTGAGCCTCACTGAGGTTCGTGGGCCAAGCAGATGTAGATGTCCATGCACAGTGAACTTCACACATGCAAGAGAAGGCTCCACCTGCAAATAATGTGCTGCTCCTTTATCTGAGGTATCCACCTCCCTTCTTTCTATGGGACACGAGGATGAAGAGGGGAGTAGACTCTCAGTAACCAGTAGAGAAAGTCATCATACAAAGGCATGCTCTCCAAAAGCATATACATGCATATTCTTTTCCACTGAGAAAAACCAGTTCTGATTTAAGTTGGGTTGTTAGTTGGGTATTTTTCTTGATATTCTTATCACTCATAGCATTTGTACATTTGTTCTAGAGACCTGTAAAATCTCATATATTTGTCTACCAAGGAAGAGTTTCACTAGCACACTTGCAGCATGAAGGTGTCTGCCTTTGCTGGCCAAAACAGAATAATCAGAATCTAAACAAAGAGTTCCTCACGTCTCAGCATACTGAGAGCACATTATAATCTTATGAATATTGCCTTTTTTTGGCTAGCAACCCTGTCTTCCCCATAGCCTATGAAATGAAGGAAGAAGCTCATGCTGCAGTAGTTGCAAAGATCCTTAATTTTCTCTCTGACATAATTTTATAGAGGCTATTTGGTCCAAAATTGCATCTGAGGAGTATGAAATGCAAATGCCATCACAAATGAGCAAGTTCCCTAAAGACTAAAGCTGATTACCACTTTGTTTCCAAGCAGTCTGGGGCATGCAGTTTTCTCTTACTTTGACTCATCTAATCATTAATGAAGAGGACAATTAAACACTGTTGAGATAAAACATTCTAGCAGTTCTGGAGAACAGCAGGTAGTATTGCTTACAAATCTTTTTTGAAAATGTATGCAGACTTCCAGTGAGAAGTTTGAAATAAAAAGTTATGTGGCAACAACTTATCTTGAATTCTCTGGCCACGTACAAGTTTTTGTTTGCGTTGAGCTCTGATCTCCTGAAGCCAGTTGTGTAACAACAACTCAGCGTTTAATCCTGCAAAGGGAAGTTCTTCCCCGTATCGTTAGTGGTGTGGCTCATCCATGATATAATCTTGGTCTGGCTTGAGGAACAGACTATAGACCCTGACCAGTCCCTTTGAACTTTGAGTACGCTGTTGTTACTTCTCATGACGCTACCAAGAGTAAAATTATCCCATCCCGTGATCCTGCCTGGCTTTTGGAAATCCAGCAGCTCCAGCTCTCCCATCTTTTTCAACCCTGTCTGTGGAAATTTCTTTTGACTATCTGCAGCTCCCATCTCCTGGGGTAAAACATGTACGTCATTACTTCAGAAGGCTGATGGACCTTTCTTTCTCTCCTTCAGTACCCAACATGATTATTTTTTTTTTCCCCTGCTAAAGTTAAGTGGGAAGTGGAATCATTATTGCACCACTCATAGGAAGAAAAGAAGCAGAAAGCATCTGGAAGTTCAGGCCAGCCCTCATCCCTTCTTCCTATCATTCCTTTGCTCTCCCTCTCAGCATGGAGGTGAACTGAAGAACACTTGGGGTTTCCTCTGTTTGACTGGAGATCTCCAGTCTAGAAGTCATCTCAAGGCTGTGATAAAAGCAGGTGCACACGGCAACTCTCACAGAACAGAAATGTAAATAAGGGCATCAAACCCGTGATTAAACAAGAGCTGGCTACCGTAGGTATTGATGAGGGATGTTGTCCTTAGGTGGGACGTAAGCAGATGGGACGGTGGAACAGAATGTGGGGTGGGACTGGAAGCCTTTGTTATCAGCCAGCTTCAAAGGCTCCCGCACCCCAAAGGCAAATTGCATTCAGTGCATTTAGGAGAACTGGCAACATTACAGCCCCAAGTTCAGAGAGCTTGGGATAATCAAATAAATATACACACACACTCCATATGCTTTTCTTGTTGCTGTTGTGGAAGTTTTCTTCCTCAGGATATTTTAGGATCCAGCCTGTGCTTTTTGAGGTTAATTCTGCAATACCAGCACCACATTTATAGTTGAAAATAATTCTCCAGCTATTCACCACTGAGAGCCTGTGCATAGCTCGTGTAACGAGTGCTGGCTGAAGGTTAAGTAATTGAAATGCAGAAAGTGGCATGAAAGCATAGACATAGAACTCAGCCACAGGAAAAGAATTCAGGAAACAATATGCATGTTGGGTCTGGTTTTCCTTCGTCCCCCCACCAAAAAAAAGGAAAAAAAAAGAGAAAGGTTTAATCTCTCCTTTTTAGTGATGTCTCCAAGACTAGACTGTGAGGAGAAGTGAGAAAATGAATTATGATCCATTGGTTTTCCCCATCACAAAACATTCTGGAGAGGGAAGAATCTAGGCTTTTAGACTCTACTTAGTATGAAAGGGGATGGTGCTAGAGGAGAAAAAGTTGGTTGCAAACCCTTGAAAAATGAAGATTGCTGTGGTGCTGTATATGAAAGGCTCAAGTAGGATCCTTCTGCTTTAAAGAAAGTTAGTTCTCTGCTACTTAAGCTTACTGAATAATTCGACTACATAAACCTATTTAAGGTGCAAGATCTAGATACATGTGTATTAGCTTTCTTCAGGTTTTACATTTTTTACTACTTTTATCTGAAGGGAGGAATCCAGACTTATTTAAGCTGTACTGATTGCACATCTCCTGTTTCCTGGCTTGAGTCCCATAACAGGGCAACTGTATTTGGAAACTGCAAAACAATTCTTTCTGGATTAGAAGTTACCTAATCACGGGATGGAAATGTTGTGGCAAGAGCCCCCTAGAAAGTTTTAGAGGCTAAAGCCAAGACTGTTTTGAAAGCTTTTCAATAAAACAGAACAGACATTAGGGGTGAAGTTTCTTACCTACATGCAAGGTCCTCAGTTTCTGCCATGACCAAATTGGATACCCAAACTCAGCTCTGGTGGCTGGGTTTCAATAGGTCTTTCAGTCTCTCCTGATGGAACTGGTTTACTTTGTATAAATACACATGAATAGGAGCAAAATCCTGGAACTTACTGTGTTCCAAGCAGTTGGCCTACATTATTTGATAATTTGGAATGAAGGGGTGTCTCTCATCTAAACCAGAAACTTTGTCTTGGAACACTGAAACCTTTCCTGACAAAAGCTTCACCAAAATAAATTCATTTCCATGCAAAACTTTTGGCTTTGAATCTCATTTTCCAATGAAAAAGCATTTTGTTGAAAGATTCTTGATGAGTTCTCTTTCTGAACAGATACATTTTGAGTAATCACTGTGTAGGACAAGGAAATATTTGAAAGTCATGAGCTTCATCAGTGTCATCCAACAGATGCATTTTTGCATAAGTAATTAACTTGAAAGAAATATACATAAGCATTCTCTACTGGTTTGCAGTTATTTTCAGGGTATAGTGAGTAATCTAGCACTGTATCTCAAAGCAGCTGCAATTTATAGATGAGTAATCGTTGCATATGAATAGATTTTGATCTGTGTATGACTAATTTCTACTTCTTCTGAAACAGATTAAATAACTTTAGCTTCCTGTTAGAAAGCAATTACAATTTATGTGGACAATTGCCTTTTTTTCTTGAAAGAAATATTGCATTTGCTAGTATTGAACACTACAGTTTGATTGGAAGTTGTATTTCATTCTTAACTTGTTCAGTTGCTTTTGATATTACCCAAAAAATTCCACTGGAGCAGAATCTGAAGGCCCATCAAGTGAAAATTTATGGGGCTCTGAGCAGTTAAATTATATGAACACAAGAGAATCTGAATGTTTTGAATTATCTTTGCGCTTACTTCAAACCAGATACATAATAATTCTTCTTTCATTCAAGTACTTATAATATACGCTACATTTCAAGAGAAGATGTGCTCACAATATATCCATGCCAGTTTTAGTACAGGTAGAACAAATGAAAATAACAGCAAAGGTAAGTTCTCATGGATGTCAACCTAGAAAGCAACTTTAATATATACATATTCCCTGGGGCTGTACAAGTATTTATGCTTAAAATGACTCCAGTCAGTTTTATTGACCGTTAGACATGTAATAACGTTAAAGAACGATACACTTACCAGTCCTCTAACACAACCTTCATGGGGTGTTGATGCACCCTCTGTGCACTCACATACAATATTTAGAGAGGTTTGAGATATAGGAACTGTTCAAGAAGTTACTGCTAACAGAATTTACTGCATATTTCAATCTCTGGGCATAGTTACTAGCAGTCAGATTTCTGAAATACATTTTTCTTGGATAGTCTCTGGTCACCATTTGCACAAAAGTTACTGTAAACAAGACAAGCATCCCTGTAAATACCCACTTTCTCAATAATTTTTCCTTTCTCTAGTGGAAAGACAGACTTGAGTAGTCTCTTATTACTACAGTATAGAAAAGGGACCACCACAGCTCTGTTAACATGGCCAGTATGGGGTTTTTTTCCCCCATCTGGCCTTTTTTAAAAAACAGCACAACACAGATGTAAAAGCTACTGATGTTGCATTAAGATTTCTGCAACTGTGTTGAAAAGAGCTGCAAAATACTGCATTTTATTGGTTGAATAAGAAAAATAATTTTAATCCACTGGTGGCTGGAGACACTTGAGCAATGAGATCATGTATCTTTTTATAATCTCAGGATTTAGTGTGTAATTGAAACCAGGAGGAAAAAAACCCACACAAATCAAACTGTCTTCTGAAGACAAAATGTCTATTAAGTATGCTTCGACTCACATTTGGAGGTTCAGGGTACAGAAAGGTGGGACTTGGTGCAGTTTGGCATAATCAAAGGGGCAGGGTGCAGTAGCATAAGTGACGTTTTTCGTATAAATTGATAGTTAATAATATAAAGGCGTGGTGGGTGTGGGAAATAAGACAAGAGACAAACACTGGATAAGAAGGGCGAGTGTGAAGGATTAGTGTGAAGGCTACACTGGGACTTCAAGCACAAAGCATTCATGTCACCAAACTCTGCATCAAAGAATGACGGTCCTATTGGCTTCATGGTTCATCCCTAGTACCTCTGTGCATAAATAAATGTTTTGTCGGTAATCTCTTTCATTTACAATGATCCCGATCAGAATATAAGTCCTTATTGAGTACTATGGCATCTCTTTAGACTTAAGAGAAGTGATACAACAACCAAATTTAAATCTGGAGAATTATGTAAACAACATTGCGCAAATTTCTGATGAAGACCTGGATGTGTAAATCTTGCCTCTGGTTTATATAACAGTTCTTCTTCATTAGCCCAAACTCAAGAATTTGCATAATTCTTTGGTGAAATAATAATTTTTCCACAAGCCATTGTTAGCAAATAGACTGACTAGAAGTGGCATATACTCATCTGATTTAGAAACTCAGATGCATCAGCTCCTTTAACAATATGAATCGCTTGCATACTCCTGAAGGAAATTAGGCTGTCGGAGCATTCTTTCAGCTTTGCGTCTGTAAGGAGAATTGGGTCAAAGAAAGAACCAGAAAGAGGTAGGCAGAGCATTTATTTTGAATTTTGAGACTTTGAGGCAAGGACTGTGAGCTTTTGGCAATATGTAAAGGAATCCAAGCACAAAGCCTGTGAAAGAAAGCAGATTCAGAAAGGTGCTGGAAAACCCTTTGTGGGAGGCATTGGCTGGCAGGATCGGAGAGAGCAATTCCATCCAGGAAGCTGGCAGGGAGACCTAGGTGGGTGGGTTGGGTGGAATTGAACCAGGTTTTGGTTTGTTTTCCACAGCACTACGCTAAGCTAGTTCTTACAGCTTCATTCTAGCGAATGGATATGTCATTCATCAGCAAGACAAGATACTATAAACTTGATTTTGAAATTGAGGGCTGCCTATCTGCAAAAAGGTAGCTATTATCATCCCTCGCTTTTGTAGCCAGAGGAAACGGTTCCTTCACATTGCAGCCACAATAGAAGTTCAAGTCACATCTGGTTCAGTTGCTCTTTTTACATCCCTTGGCTACTATTTCCTTCTGTCCAGTAGAAAGTAGCAGCGATGTGAAAAACAACATAAGGGCAGGGTACTTTTAACTATCATACTGTGATCTCAGAGGTCTGTGTATTAGAATGTGCTCAGAGAAAGATTTTTTTTTTGCTAGACTAGCAATTCATTCAGTCACACAAACTACGCTAATTTGGGTATTCTAGACAGTTTTGAGCTCCTCTTAATCTTGTTTAAATCTAATAATAATAATTTAGTAATAGTGAAGTAGCATATCATTAGTTTGAGCATTCTTACTAGTCTTTCAGATACAGGTTCCTTTAGCTACATTAGGAGAAAGGAATGATTATGAAATCTTTAAATTTGACGGTTTTTTAAATCTCAGTACATAAGATCATCGATTTCTGTAATTAAATTCAGTAGTATTTTCTCAGGAATAAAATTAATTCAAGAATCCCCTCCTCTCCACACCCATACACTCACGAAGCATCTCCTGCCACTCACAGCACAGGGGTGGAAATTTTGATGGGAAAGAGTTAATCTGAGCAGAGGAAGAGAAAACAGCCAGTTAGGCTGCACATCCACTGGTTTGTAAACTAACTGCAGGGATTGTGTAAATTCCTGAGTTCTGGTTGCTCGAGTCAGCATTGCCACATAGGCCTTGAGATCTGCATACTTATAAAGTATTTCTAAACAGAGTTATTTAATGTACGAGCTGAATATGTTCAAACAGGGCACAAAACTGTCACAAGGGCCTCTTACATACCTTGTGGGGAAAAAGAATTAGAACTGTCTCCAGTCTGTGTGTAAAATTAGTTATGGTATTTAAATGCTTTTCACAACTAACATAATACTAATTTATTGTATGATAAAGGCTTGCACTACCCTAAGCTAGTTCTTACAGCTTCATTCTGGCGAATGGCTATGTCATTCATCAGCAAGACAAGATGCTATAAACTTGATTTTGAAATTGAGGGCTGCCTATCTGCAAAAAGGTAGCTATTATCATCCCTCGCTTTTGTAGCCAGAGGAGACGGTTCCTTCACATTGCAGCCACTTTCTACAATAGAAGTTCAAGTCACATCTGGTTCAGAACGGTTCCTTCACATTGCAGCCACAATAGAAGTTCAAGTCACATCTGGTTCAGTTACTCTTACATCCCTTGGCTACTATTTCCTTCTGTCCAGTAGAAAGTACAGCAATGTGAAAAACAACGTAAGGGCAGGATACTTTTAACTATCCTAATGTGATCTCAGAGGTCTGCGTATTAGAATGTGCTCAGAGAAAGATTTTTTTTTATTGCTAGACTAGCTATTCATTCACTCACACAAAACTACACTAATTTGGGTATTCTAGACAGTATTGCTAGACTAGCAATTCATTCAGTCACACAAACTACACTAATTTGGGTATTCTAGACAGTTTTGAGCTCCTCTTAACCTTGTTTAAATCTAATAATAATAATTTAGTAATAGTGAAGTAGCATATCATTAGTTTGAGCATTCTTACTAGTCTTTCAGATACAGGTTCCTTTAGCTACATTAGGAGAAAGGAATGATTATGAAATCTTTAAATTTGACGGTTTTTTAAATCTCAGTACATAAGATCATCGATTTCTGTAATTAAATTCAGTAGTATTTTCTCAGGAATAAAATTAATTCAAGAATCCCCTCCTCTCCACACCCATACACTCACGAAGCATCTCCTGCCACTCACAGCACAGGGGTGGAAATTTTGATGGGAAAGAGTTAATCTGAGCAGAGGAAGAGAAAACAGCCAGTTAGGCTGCACATCCACTGGTTTGTAAACTAACTGCAGGGATTGTGTAAATTCCTGAGTTCTGGTTGCTCGAGTCAGCATTGCCACATAGGCCTTGAGATCTGCATACTTATAAAGTATTTCTAAACAGAGTTATTTAATGTACGAGCTGAATATGTTCAAACAGGGCACAAAACTGTCACAAGGGCCTCTTACATACCTTGTGGGGAAAAAGAATTAGAACTGTCTCCAGTCTGTGTGTAAAATTAGTTATGGTATTTAAATGCTTTTCACAACTAACATAATACTAATTTATTGTATGATAAAGGCTTAACTCTCTTAGGATGGTAACCATATATTTTTTTACTTAGTGAGCATTATGTGATACAGTATTCAAGGTACAACCATATCCACAATTCAAAATCCTTGCTCATGACAAAAAAAGATTTATAAACCTATAGCCAGCTTTAATCTATAATCTGAAGAAGACCAGAGCTGCTTCTGCATCTTGAAAACATTATCTTTGATTAAATAGTGATTGCAATCTTCCCTCAGATAAAAATAAATAATATATATGTGTATATATATTTATGTATATAATTTCAAAATCAAAGCCTTGTACTTACTGCATCTCCTCCTGCATGTCATCTGATGGCATTGGGAACAGATCCCAACATCCCAGAATGCAGCTTGGCAGGTATTAATCTCCTGCTTATAACAGGCTGTGTAATTGCAATGCATTTTTTTTCCCTTTTGAACTAGCTAACTAACCTGTAATTTTTCTTGGTATCTGCCCAAAGCTAAATGAAGTACCTGATACACCCAAGGAGTTCCTCATCTGCTACAGGTGACTTCAGATTGGGAGTTGCCATCACCAAATAAGAACGAATCTACATGTAACCAGGTTTCAATAATAGCCCCAGGCAAGACAGACCGCTCACACTTCCATTTTTATACTGTTTATTAGTTCTTATAAGAAGAACTGTGAAGGCTGCATGCAAGTCTCCTCCCCTGAGCTCCAGCACAAGACTGAAGCTAAGAGAGATTCTGATCATTGAGCAAGTATTGACTTGATTTAGTAAGACAAGAAGAACCTCAACAAGTGATTGCAATTGCTGCTGCTACCCACTAGCTTCAGGTGCTTAGCGATTCAGCAAATCAGCAGCAGGTATGCTGAAGCTTGACCCACTTTTTCTTCCCCATTTTGCAAAATCAGGGTTATTCTTTTATTATTTTCAAATCAAATATTTCTTATTTTGCATTTGGGGCAAATGCATTGCAGTAAAATATCTTCCACTGACACAATTTGAAAAGATTCTGCTCTTAATACGTCTAGCTGTTAGTGGTGTATATGTAAAAGTGGGG
Organism: Calidris pugnax; assembly: GCF_001431845.1. NCBI lineage: Eukaryota > Metazoa > Chordata > Aves > Charadriiformes > Scolopacidae > Calidris > Calidris pugnax. The sequence goes on from NW_015090933.1 coordinate 1,115,711, forward strand.
AGGAGGCTGCAGAATTAGATGCAAATTAGCATGCAGTGATAATGGTGATTAAAAAGGGGGGGGAGAACTTAAACTAAAATAGTAGCTCTTCTTCCCTTTTCCTTATTTTGAGAAACATTGAATTTGCCCTGCCTGCTGTTCCTTCAGCTGCTCCTATAGCCTCTTCTTCCTGCTGGTACCTGGAGTAGCAGATCAGAGCCTTACTGTCCTTACCAGCTGTCTCTTTTCTCCAGATAAAGATGGTGGTTGTTGGGCTGCCCACTGGTCTGTCCCTGGACAAAAGTTTGCCCTCTCACTTAGAGGGTAAATACACAGCTTCTCAAGAAGTGGAACAACTGTAACCAGTATGGTAGTCTTTCTTCAGCTGTTTCTTCTCTGGAAGATCTATGTTCTGCACTGCAGCAGCTTCATGGACTTCTCCTTTCTGTAAGAGCACAGAGGGGAGGCAAAGAGGTTGCTGCCTTTCTCTGTGTTTTTTTTTTATTCTCATGCCCATCCTTTCATTGTGGCCTCTGCCTTGTTCCACGTGACAGAACGTAGACGAGAATCCTGAGAATAGCAAAGGACACGGACAAACCAGGCTTTTCACTCAATAGCCATGAGCATTGGGTAGAAAGAAAGTCAATGAGAGATGAAATGTTTCCCATCGAGTCTACTTGGTAAGCCAATTTTGCGCTAGAAATACACAGCCTTCCCCCAGTAAACCATATCCCAATAAACCATTTCCTTTTATTTGTAGCCAGACATGGGCTAGGCCCTGGGCAAGGCACGGCATAGCATTGTTCTGCTTCTGGACAATCCTTTTTTTGTACTACTGCCAAGTCTCCGCTTACCGCTGCAGGTGTATATCCATGCTAAATCACCTATAAAATAACCCATTGCACCTAAGCCGAATGCAAAATCGTGTCGTGAAGAAACTACATTCAGAAATCACTTATAAAATCTAGACATTGCAGAATGAACGTTGCAAAACCCACTAAGATAATGCCTGCCAATATCCTTGCCTTTCTCTAAAGCATGAAGCCTTTTCAAGTGCAGGTAAACTTAGTGAATTTTTTCTTACTTATTTCTGGTAGAACATTCACCTTCCTAACTATGATTCTCATCTAGAGATCGACAACTTTTACTTACATCTCTAAGTAGTTTTTTTTAAAAAAAAAAAAAAAAAAAAAGGTTGAGCTAGACACTTAAATAAACCAGAAAAATAATCAGTCCCACATATTTTAAGTTTGGCTTTTGGAAGGCACAGAAAGTACAGGATTTATAATAGAAAGTCTAGGATAGCTTTTACTCTGCTTCCTCTGCCTGAACTTTCAAGCTTCTGTATCCAAAACTGTTTCATGTCATTTAGTTCTCGTAACTACAAGGTCCATTTCAAATCCCCTACAGATTTAACAAAAAAGGTTAAAGAATTTTCCATCTGAAAGTAGGGGAAGTTTAGCCAGCTTTTTTAGGTACCAGTGAATTGGTACACAAACAGATTACATTCTAGAATCCTAATAAAAACAGTAAAATTATTCCCATGTATGTGATAAGAAGTAAAGTAACTCAAGTAAAATTGAGAATAAATAAGCTGGTATTTGGGAAGACTTAACTTCAGTTCAGCTCAAGAAAATATTGCCCTGGTGTCCATAAATTAATGTTTTTAGTTCAAATTTAGTTATTCTCCATTTTGGTTCACACTTGGATTATAAATGAGGCACCAGGTGTGAGCAGTGGTTCAGTAACAGGCTCTGATGTAAGATGCCAGGCTTGGAGGAGCTTTCAACACTAGTTGAGGTGTTTGGGACCTCTGCTGAGAACCAGCTTCAGTCCTGCATTGTCCACCTGCAGGTTCCCCTTTTTCAGAAAGAGAAAAGGATGTTGTAGATCTCATGGATATTATAAAGCAGAGTCATGTGTTTCAGATAGCTTGCTGGTGAGGATCTCCATGAGATGATTCTCTATGTGTATGGTGCTGCTTTGATCGGCATGTGGAGACAGTGGGAAAGCTTGCAGGGATGTGTGTAAACATTCTACAAAAGCAAAACCAACCTACAGGTGCAGCTAAAAATACCTCTCCATAAAATTCAGTCCACTAGTCAAAAATGCTAGTAAAGTCCCAGTGTCAGAGGGTGTGAATCTGTCATCATTTAGAAAAAATATTTATTTTGCTTTTTCCTTTAATACAATTACTTTAAACTATCACTATTTCAGTAATGACTTACTGTAACAGATGGAGATTTGGGGCTTGGCTTCTGTAGTGTGATTCAGCTTTTAGATTTGTTTTCCAGACTTGTGTGTACACAGTTGTATTTGTCTGCAAACAACACCTGTGCAGGTGTCTACCTGGTGTTTGGGGCTTGCAAAACCGGGGCTTGCCAAAACTTTGATTCTTTTTTTTAATATTTTTTTCCCTAACTAATCATTTCACATACCAGAGCGTTTGGGCATTAAAGAGGTATGTTCTTCCACTTTAATAAAAGTCCTTATTCTTTATGGAACTGCTTACGCTTTCTTCGTGTGAATGAATACGGGTACACGATAGAGCAGAATAAAAGCTTGGGACAAAATTCTGGAATCTTTCTCTGCTGTGTCCATAGTAAGAAGATTTCTGTCTTAACCCCCTTACACTTACTGCTACCTGATACAATCTGAGGTAAGAAAAGTTGATTCTTGCCAAATTTGAGGCAGGGAGAAAGAGTGATTCTTGGTTGGAAATATTCAAAGAAGGGAATGAGCTACGGATCCTCAGACATGAGGTTCTTTAAGCAGGGACTTCTGTACACACTCTGGAATCCAAATGAGCAAGTATTAAATTTGAGTATCAAACTGAATCTACTTGTATGCAATTGATTGTAAAGGTTAATATGATTCTTTGTATCAAAATGAACAGGTATTCGATTAAACTTCCAGTGTAGCGTGATTAAAAATGAAATAACACCAAACACATCTTTTGTGGGAGAATGGCATAAATATAATAGGGCTTTGTGGAAGGACCAGTTCAGTGGTGAAGGGAATACAGTTAGTTTTCTTGCAAATGCTGGTCTGGTCTGTCCTCTGGCTTTGTGTGCAGCTACTGCTCTTGTTTATAGGCAGGGCACCACTACCCTCATTTGGCCTTCCCAGTAGGAGTGATGAGCTAGCAGCTGAGGGAGGGCTAAATTAACCATGCTATGCAGAGTAGATAGCCAACAGTATTAATCTAATGTACTATGAATGCCCAGAATACTCATCCCAATCTTTTTGCTTCAGATTTTGATGAAGTATGGGATATCTGCCAATGAAATTAAATACAGTGTGTCTTTGGAGCTTAGAGGGAAAAAGTACAGTAACCTAACATTCTGGGAAAAAAATCTTACTACATTTCCATTTTGTTATTCTTTCTCCTACAGCCTGATTAATGGTAATCTATTAATGGTCTGGATTGAGCTGAAACTGGGAATGTAACTAAACATAACTTCAAAGCAGATGACAAACAATGTGTGCTTCATTGTCACACACAAGTGTGTATCACTGCCAAGATAAAGGACACTGGGCAAAGGGGCCCAGGGATGGCTATTGTTTGGCATCAGTCTATGTTTGTAAAAAAAAAGGCACTTCCAGTCATTTGGGTGTGGGGCTTTCCATGGAACAATCCTGATTAGCTTGCTTTCCTAAGGAGAGGAAGCTTGTGTAATGGTTCAATCTATCTCTTGCTCCAAATTTCAGACATATTTGACACATGAGCCAAGGTCTTAAAAATAATTACATTTCTGCAAGTTTCTTGGAAGTTGTCAACTGGAGACAGGAAAAGGAACCATATTCATTCCCCAGAAAGAAAGAACTCAGAAGCCAACCATTGCATATTGTACTGTTTACTATCACAGGCTGGCTACTCACCAGTTACCTAAAGCTGAATTAGCCCCAGTAATTGAGGTTTTTGCTCTATGGGGGTGACACTGAAAGGAGAAACACAGTTAAGATATCCTTATTTATTATAGCGGGGAGCAAAGGTGCTTTATGGATGAGACCATATAAATCTGTAGTGAAGCTGCTTTAGTTGTGCTGCTCATAGAGCAAAGTTGTTTTTTTTTCCTTGAAATAAGGTACTCTAACATTCAGACCACAATAAGCATAGTCTTCTGGTCCTTAAAGGTGTATGAAACAATACTCAACAAATTATAGTATAGCTGAGGCACCAAATAATTAAAATACTGGGTGGAAGCATACACAACGTTTTGGTCCTTGGCTGGAGGGCCATAGTTTATCTCACACACAAATGGGCAAGGGTGGGTAATAACTTTGGATCCGTCCCTCGAAGATCATTTTGATTTACCCAGGTTGCCAGAGAATGAGAATCTGAACGTAGCTGCTGAGGTGGCAGTGTGTTAACTCAGATTTTTCTGAGGAATAAAAGTAATGTAGTGATATAACTGTGCAGGAAACTTTGTCCAAAATCATAAAATGCTTAACTTTTTTTTTTTTCCTCATAGCACACCCCTATCTGTGTCATTCCTTTTTCATTTGTTGTTCTCAGCCTGGATTCCTTAGATAACTTTGCTAGAGACTTTAGTTTTATTGTAGATATGGAAAACTGCCTGGAAGTTTTGCTCCTTGGTTGCTCTGGCTGCAGTCCAGCTGCAATAATACTCAAGATGCAACACATTCAACTTGCTTTGCAATCATTCTTTAAAATACGGCAAAAAAGTAAAGGACACCGTACACAACGAACTCTGCTGCGACCTTAGTTAATGACTTCAGAAACCAGGAAAAGGGAGTTGTGACCCGGATCTCTTCGGAGGGCTGGTTCTGACTCTGCTGCACTGGTTATGTGAGCCTAAAATACAGCTACAGGTAAAGGTGGCCGGGTTAGGACAGAGGCCAATAAACACTGCTCAGGGCTAGTCTAGAGGTCAATAAAACTTGTTCTCAGTGCCAGTCTGGCTAGCACCTGCTGCTGACGAGGGAAAACGCATGAGGAGACACCTGGGTTATATTAGACAGCTCTTAACAAAACCCTCGCTGACTTCTGTGCTACATTTCTGGTTACATACAACCAAAATAAAAAGTACGGAATGATAGATGGAGTGACATAAAGCATGTAAAGACAGTAAGCTAGATGTTAAAGCTGTCTGAGAATATGACACTATACATCCAAGTGGCATAGATAACAGAATCACTGAATAATCATGTCCACTTGACATTTCCAAACATAAAATCCTGATTTCTCTTGGTTATTAGTTTGCCAACAAATTATTTGGACTGTAAATTTTCATGCTGCCCTAAGGCGATATTGTGTGCGTGTGTGTGTCCATATGGATAAAGTAGCAACAACCAATTGCCCAAGAAGGAAAAATCATTAACTTTAGTCTGTTAAGCATTTTCCAACTATTTCTTTGAAGCTGTAGTGTGCCCAACCTTTCAAGCAAGTGTTTCAAGGTTGGTGAGTTAGGTGCTTTGGTTACGGGTGTGTCTGTTGACATCTTGTGGACTGATGGAGCTCCCCTTGCTGGACATCCTCCAGTTTTATTTACAGGCGGAATCACTTGTTCATTTACAGTCCCTACCAACCTGAAATAATTAACAGCATGGGCTTCTACCCGGGCACTGTGGCCGTTATCCTTTCTCCTGGTGGAGAGAGAGTTTAAATGTTGAAGCCCTGAAATGTAAACGACCCACACCAAACCTCTCAAGAAACTTTTGCGTGTTCCCCAGAGCGTACCCCGTGATTGGTTTGTGCTTTCGGAGACAGGCGATAAAGGCAGAACCCAACGCCCAGACTTCACATGAGACTTCTGACACATTTACTCTTAGAAGGTACATCAGAAAGAAGATAAGATGAAGGAAGAAGATAAATGATGTTCCTATCGCTTGCTTTCCTCACTACAGTGGAACAGATCTGGGACTGTGCTAAGCATCCTTCGGGTCTCTACAATTCTTTTTTGCTGATCTTGACCTCCTTCAGAACTTTATCTTTCTGCCACTCCTAAATGTCAGTTTATTTTGACCTCATTCTGCCCTACAGTTACACTGGATCTTTCTGGTACAGAGTCTGCTTGTCCCTCCCTCCACACTACCCATAGCTTCCTCTGAGCTTCACTGAGCCTGATTAGGTCCCCTCACCACTAGTGGAAATCGGGTGTCCTTGAGCAAATTGCTGAGCCTCTGCTTCAGTTCCCCACTGCAGAAAAGAGGAATTGGTACTTCATGTCCCCTACCACGTCTCGACCTCTCTTTCAGGCATAAGAAAAGGTAGGGTAGGGTTTCATCCAACACTTATTGAATGGGGAGAGGAAGGATTTCAAAAGAACGTGGACACACAGAGGGAGAGAACCTGGACACACACAAGACTGAGGGAGTTGTGAGAAGTTACAATTCTGAGGCAGCTGAAGAATTTAAGAGTTAGGCAGCAATTCCAGGCCTTCCTGTGTGCTGAATGTCCTGGCTGACATAGGCTCTGATAAAGGAGGATATTATTGCTTTTCTTGTGACTTCTGAGCTGCTGCCAGATATTGTCCAACTGTGGGCAGTCATCAAGAAGCTTGGATTATTTTTTTCTATCAGAGGATATGAATGACTTATTTCCTTGAAATAAATTCCAAATAAATAGCTGAAATCTATTAAACCTCACACTATCTAGGGAAAAAAAAATAAATCTTTGGGGGACAGTTTGACAGTTTTAATGAGAAATTCAGCCTATTCACTCATCTTTATTAAATAGAGGCTCTACAGCTGGAACAGCAGGTAGATGAGGTGTCACTGGAGCCTGTGAGGGCTGAACAGCAAGAAGGAGAACCTCTGCTATCTGGGCACGGTGCCTGGCTCAGGGGGCTCAGATCCTGCCAGAAGGAGTAGCCTTTCTGGCTACTTCAGAGCGGGTGTGTCTGTTGACCTCTTGTGGACTGATGGAGCTCCCCTTGCTGGACATCCTCCAGTTTTATTTACAGGCAGAATCACTTGTTCATTTACAGTCCCTACCAACCTGAAATAATTAACAGCATGGGCTTCTACCCGGGCACTGTGGCCGTTATCCTTTCTCCTGGTGGAGAGAGAGTTTAAATGTTGAAGCCCTGAAATGTAAACGACCCACACCAAACCTCTCAAGAAACTTTTGCGTGTTCCCCAGAGCGTACCCCGTGATTGGTTTGTGCTTTCGGAGACAGGCGATAAAGGCAGAACCCAACGCCCAGACTTCACATGAGACTTCTGACACATTTACTCTTAGAAGGTACATCAGAAAGAAGATAAGATGAAGGAAGAAGATAAATGATGTTCCTATCGCTTGCTTTCCTCACTACAGTGGAACAGATCTGGGACTGTGCTAAGCATCCTTCGGGTCTCTACAATTCTTTTTTGCTGATCTTGACCTCCTTCAGAACTTTATCTTTCTGCCACTCCTAAATGTCAGTTTATTTTGACCTCATTCTGCCCTACAGTTACACTGGATCTTTCTGGTACAGAGTCTGCTTGTCCCTCCCTCCACACTACCCATAGCTTCCTCTGAGCTTCACTGAGCCTGATTAGGTCCCCTCACCACTAGTGGAAATCGGGTGTCCTTGAGCAAATTGCTGAGCCTCTGCTTCAGTTCCCCACTGCAGAAAAGAGGAATTGGTACTTCATGTCCCCTACCACGTCTCGACCTCTCTTTCAGCCATAAGAAAAGGTAGGGTAGGGTTTCATCCAACACTTATTTTTACTGAATGGGGAGAGGAAGGATTTCAAAAGAACGTGGACACACAGAGGGAGAGAACCTGGACACACACAAGACTGAGGGAGTTGTGAGAAGTTACAATTCTGAGGCAGCTGAAGAATTTAAGAGTTAGGCAGCAATTCCAGGCCTTCCTGTGTGCTGAATATCCTGGCTGACATAGGCTCTGATAAAGGAGGATATTATTGCTTTTCTTGTGACTTCTGAGCTGCTGCCAGATATTGTCCAACTGTGGGCAGTCATCAAGAAGCTTGGATTATTTTTTTCTATCAGAGGATATGAATGACTTATTTCCTTGAAATAAATTCCAAATAAATAGCTGAAATCTATTAAACCTCACACTATCTAGGGAAAAAAAAATAAATCTTTGGGGGACAGTTTGACAGTTTTAATGAGAAATTCAGCCTATTCACTCATCTTTATTAAATAGAGGCTCTACAGCTGGAACAGCAGGTAGATGAGGTGTCACTGGAGCCTGTGAGGGCTGAACAGCAAGAAGGAGAACCTCTGCTATCTGGGCACGGTGCCTGGCTCAGGGGGCTCAGATCCTGCCAGAAGGAGTAGCCTTTCTGGCTACTTCAGAGCAACTGCGAGTCCTCACACAAACTCTGACGTGAGTTTGTCTAAATCAGATGTACCAACTCAGCAAGTGACGTGGGATAATAGAGTGAGAGATAACCAAATAGGTGTTTGGTTCCTTCCTTGCTACTCTCACAATCTCTCACTGCAAGGTGTGCTTAATCGGCTGTTAAGCTGCAGAACTATAAAGGAGTCTGCCATGTTCATATATACAAGTAACGGGTATTTTGCATATTTATTTTTAGGGGGTTTTTGTTTAGAGCACACGCAGCCTGAGACACAATGAAACAGCTTCAAATGCCCACCATATGGTTCTGTTAGCTGTTCCTCTGCTGTAAATTAAAATATATAGGTCCAATTTTCTTCAACAAAGCTAATGAGGGAAATGAAGAAATGTAAATTAGCAGTACAGCTTTTAAAACATTTGGATTGTGTCTTTTAAATTGTTATATGTCATCATAACATTTCATTTTAGTTAAACTACTAAAAAACAATTAACTTGCATAAAATGCTGCATGTGAACTACTTTCAAGGTCTCACAATTGGGACAACAAAGGTTTTGTCTTAGAGTATTAGAAGGGACCCCAAAACAAAAATACCCATGGAGTTTTAAACATCCACTTATTTCTGGCCAGAGATGACATCATGGAGATACTGGGAGGGCTGGAGCGGGCCAGAGAAGACATCATGGAGATACTGGGAGGGCTGGAGCCCCTCTACTGGGAGGACAGGCTGAGAGAGTTGGGGGCTTCAGCCTGGAGAAGAGAAGGCTCCAGGGAGACCTTAGAGCCCCTTCCAGTCCCTCAAGGGGCTCCAGGAGAGATGGGGAGGGACTCTGGATCAGGGAGGGGAGTCGTAGGATGAGGGGGAAGGGTTCGAGCCTGAAAGAGGGGAGATTGAGGTGAGATTTCAGGAAGAACTTGTTTGGTGTGAGGGTGGTGAGAGCCTGGCCCAGGTTGGCCAGAGAAGCTGTGGCTGCCCCATCCCTGGAGGGGTTCAAAGCCAGGTTGGAGGGGGCTTGGAGCAACCTGGTGTGGTGGGAGGTGTCCCTGCCCAGGGCAGGGGGTGGCACTGGATGGGCTTTAAGGTCCCTTCCAACTCTAATCATTCTGTGATTCTGTGACTTCTGGGTTTCTTTAGAAAGCACAGTGGGAGTTCCTGCACTTAAGATCAAGAACCAAAGGAAATCTAAAAATTACATAAGACACAAGGCCAGGAAAGTGAGATGTTGAGACTCATTGCTTCATCCTCTGCGACAGGCTGCGTGCAGCGATGCAGTAAGGAAGCGAAGCGGGAGGTACGGCGAGGCCGTGCCATGTCCCACCAACATGAACCGGGGCTGGTTCAGGTACACGGGGCTGAACTTGCAGCTTGGTGTGAAACGACTTCACAGCTCTCACAAACACTAACGAGTCCTGTGACTAAACTGTGGCATACTTGGAAAATGCAATCCATAATACCTATAATCTCAGTCCTCACTTGGAAACTTCTGACCTATATGCAAACTCCCAGGGAGCTCCCGCTGCAGATACACTATCGCTGCAATTACGGGTAGCCATGGAGCTCCAGTATTGTGTATATATTATACATTGTTATGCAAACACACAGCTACTTTTAAACCCCAGTTTCACAGTCACCGGGGTTTTAATTTCAAAGCATCAAAAAAGAAGGCAGAAATAAAATCTCCTGCAAATAGACCTTGATTAAATCTAGAAAGAATTTTCACAAACAATTCAAACACAGGCAGTCTGAAACCCTAAAATGGAACCACGCTGCTCAGGGGAGGACAGTCACACCAAATGTTTCACTTTAAAATGCCATTTTGTACTTGGTAAAACTTAATTCTTGTGCTGGTTTCATATTTAAATAGGAAAAGGCAACTTCAAAGTTTATTAGATTTTTTCCTCAGCATATGAGGAGAATTCCCACCCAATTCTTTATATGATATACATAAAATACCCCTTAGAAACAGCACTTGGGCTTTTCTATCAGGTTGGAGACTAATTAATTTAACCTTGGGAAGCAGGTCCAGCAAGTATTTAATCCTGACCCTTTAGCCTGGATTCACGGATTCATTAATCTTCCATATGTCAGTGTACAATTCAAAGCGCTACAAAAGCTGTGAAAATAATATTCCCCCCACCCACCCTTTTCCCCCTGAGACTCACCAGAGCCCGAATCTTCTCCCCAGGCCCAGCCAGCCCCCTGGCACCATCGGCGGCGATTCTGAGGGCGAAATCCCAAGGTGGAGGACGTGTGGAAGCAGAGACGGAGCCCACCGGGATGTGTGGAAGCGGAGACGGAGCCCACCTGGGGTAAGGGTCCTTGGGGAGGGCAGAGGGGAGACGCCGAGACAGCCCCAAGGATCCCCCTCTCCACAAGGCTCTGGTGCGTCCTCTGTGCTCGCAGAAATACCTGCACCCACAGCCTGAGCTCCAGTGTCACATGGCCGATGGAGCTAAAAACGGCAAACCCATGGGCTTCATTTAAAATCCCCCAATATATCAGTCTTCTCCCCCGAGGCTGCTTGTGTGCCTCTCCCAAACTTTTCTACAGTTTTCCTGGAATTTTAATATCCCGCTCTCTTTGGTTTCGTGCTTTTGCACTCTTTTATTTTTAGCCTCAGTATTTCACAGTGGTCTGTAGAGTCTGCTTGACGCCAGCAAATGTAACTGGATCCCCGGTCCCCGCGAGCCAGGAATTGCAGCCACGATCAGCACGCTGCCCAGAGCAAAAACCTTGGCACTGGCCAAAACCAAATAGTCGGAATCCTCTATTTATCTTACGGCAGGGCTTGGGAAAGGAGGCAAGAAGAGTTCATCAAAATGTAAAGAATAGCTGGGAAAGGGTTAGGGGTAAGTAAATAGAAATCAAAGATGCAAATAGGCCTGTTCGACAACAGATTTGTGTGACCGGACTTCCAAAAGCAAGAACAGGGATTTACAAAAAAAAATATTTCATTCTCTAGTAACCTAGTAACAGGACAGGCATGCACAAAGCAGATTGCCTTTAGAAAAGGCTTGTGTCAGCAAGGTTGACTTTAGTGGAATAAATAAGAATAGGCTGCTTGGCAGCAGGTCGCTGCTGACAATAATCTTGCAGGTCAGATTTTCCAAGTTATGATGGCTCATTTAATACACACACAACTGCAACTACCAGGGCTGGTTAGGATTAATATGGGCCACCATCAGCCACCCAGCCCGTGGTGAGTAGGTGTCAGGCTTTTACCTGACTATTCCACAGTATGTAACTGGAATAAGTCTGCTCTCTGATACCACTCTCTGATACTAAGGAGCTGAATTACCTTGCTTGACCTCACTTTTTAATTTTCTGTCACTTCTGGCCCTTTTCTTCCTGTAGCAGAGCACAAAATGGAAGGATTGCCAGATTATCTGATTGGGAAATTGTTCATCCTAACTATTCTAGGATCTGTAGCCATGGTAACTAGTGTCTACAACGGAGCGTGACCACTTCAGGGAAGAAAAAACAAGTGTATGGAGGCAGTTATTTCCCAAAGGTGACGTGATGAGTCAGCAGCGCAGCCCGGATTAGAATCCAGCGCTCAGACCGCCCATCCCGTGCGCAGCTCACTCAACCACTGCTCCTCCTGCAGCCTCCAGGGAATAAAGTTCATTCAGCTGGGTGGTAAATGCTCAACTCCTGCCCTTGCACTTCACCTTGTTATTTATCTACGGTTTGGCAGGCTTGATTGTTTGTTGCCAAGAAAGAGTGCAAATCGGGAGAAATGAAGAAAGCGTTGGTCTGAGCATGGAGCAAAGGACACTGCAACAGCAAAACTCCACGTGGAGAGAACAGGAACACTGCTCTGCCAATGCATTGAGTATATAGATTGTATGTAACACCAGAATTGCTTGAAAATTAATTTTTTACAAGGCAGCTTCTCTGTCTCTTCATAAGCAGCAAACATAGAGTAAAAGAACTATCAGTTTCCTCCATTGCATGAAGAAACTTCTCTCTTTTTTTGGTCTCCCTGGCATGTTTGCTCAACTAATTCGAAATGTGGACAGCCAGTCTGAAGTTGTTCTGCCAGCTGTGAGTGATGCCACTGTACATAGGCACAGGAAGGGTTCTGCCTTCACTGGTCTGCTGTGGCATGGACTGAGAAGAGATGGTAAAGACGTGCCCTGTGTAATCTCCTGCTCTGTTCTCATCCTCTGATTTTTCAGTTACTCTTTGTATCACTGCTCCTCTTGGTTCTCCTCGATCCTCCTGGTTCATGGTTAACCTTTCATCCTCATTGTCCCAGTTAGCAAACTCTTAAAAGGAAACAAAAGAAAATGGATATTATTTACCCCTGATACTGAATATCACAGTTTAGGAACTGCTGTTGCCACCGTGATGCTGCAGAGTCTCATCATGTTGAGCACAGCTAAAGTGGAAAACTCGCTAGTCTCCCATATTGATGCAGCTTTTCCACAGAGTTGTTCTTCTCATCAAGATTTTTCCATAAATGACCCAAAGCCTTAACTTTCTCTCCCTGCTGCTGCCTAGCAGCCTCATACACCTACTTGAAAGTGCTTCACATCATGGCTTAGTGATGAGACAAAGATGCTTGCAATTTGACCATTGGCAGTTTGCCTGTTGACTTACTCTTTTTCTCTTCCTTTTCTCTTCCTCTTCCCTTCCCTTCCCTTCCCTTCCCTTCCCTTCCCTTCCCTTCCCTTCCTTCGCATCTCTATTGGTAAGCCAGTAATGCTGATCTGCTAAAGGGGTGTCTGATCTGCTCTTCATTTTTTTTTCTGTTCTCTAACATTCAGGATATCCACAGATGAAGTCGGACAGTGTGAGCTGACACAGCACTTGTCAGAGAGCTCACAAATATTAAGACTGTCTCAGAAAACTCTCTGCTTGGTCCACAGGGCTTGGAGAAGGAGCTCAAGGCTGGTCTCCGGGGAACTGGGAGGTGCTATGGACTATCCACCACCAAGGAGCCTCTTGAGGTTAGCACAACCCGAGCTGTAATTAGCATTGAAAAGCAGGAGTGACCACCAGGACAGAAAATGCATGACACCCCACTGGGCTCTGTCAGTGTCTTTCCTGCTGGGGAAGACCCCTCCATCAGAAAGCATGGGTGGCTGCAATACAGCTGCAATACAGGCCCTTTTAATGTTGAGACCCAAAGCATCATTTTGGGCTATATATTACATCCTATTTAACAAGTTACCTCACTAAAAGTGACTTTAAGTGTGGTATGTGTTTGTATACAGCTTTGAATGTACGTGGTGGTGCTTTTTCTGTGATGGGTGGTGCAGAAAGGTTTGCACTGGGCAGGAAATGCAGCCAGATATTCTAGGAAGGCCATATGGTAGCCTGAGGCAGTTAGAAAAAGAAAATGGGGTGCTGCTTAGATGACTTAACAGTAAGAACTGGCTTACCACTGCTGGGCATGATTCATCCACTTCTTCCATTTCTGTCACCAAGAAATATAGGAGTGAGTCCATGAGAGCAGGACACACAAGAAGCCTTAAGCTCTTAGCACGTAAATATTTGTAAAGCAGACAGTGAGTCCTATGCATTAGGGTAAACATAAATCCTTCTGTTTTATTCTCAAATGCAAGTGTATTTTATTCAAGCCCTGATCTGTGCGCTGTGTAGCTGCCGCTAATAAACAGTTTCTCTTCAACTAATCTCCAAAGAAGGATTGCTTCCTACCTACCCCGACATGTTTCTTGCAGGCACATTGCTCTTTAACTCATCGACTTACTCTTTCTGGTTTTTTGGACATGGTAAAAACCATTAATCTAGAAATTTGCACTGTGGAGAAGGCAGATTTTAGAACCAATGATGTGGAGATAATTGTGGAAGGTACAGACAATTTAAGTTCAGATCCAAAGGTTTTTATTCAGTCCCGTAACATTAAAGAGAGCAGCCTTAATGATGTTTTTGAGAGGGGATGAGAGTGCCCACACAGTCTAACCTGCAGTATCTAGATTTGGGGTGGAAAGAAGTGGACTCCCATTTTTTATTTGAGTTACTTTGAATACAGAACATGCCAGAATTAGCAGAGCCAAATCATTTTACATTAATTCCTTCAATGTGAGGATTTTGCTTTAGTCTGAGAAGGATGTGACCTCCTCTCCCTCTTGTTTCACGGGGAGTGAAAACTTACGTGTCTATCAAATGTTAATCAGATTCAGATCTCTGAGCTGAAGTGCTGTTTTGCTCAATGCATGGGTTTCATTGACACATTTTTTAAATGCAGTTCCAAATCACAGCTGACTCTGCCTGTTGTATAAGCCATCAGCCAAAAAGCTTAAATATCTACTTCCCTAGGCATTTCCTTCACATAAAGAAATAAGTATACTTCTCATTTCTTATGTATCATGATCTGAACTTATCAGTAGACTGAATATTCATTTATAACATATACTTTGTACTTCCTTTGACTTAATTGTTTGTGCGTAAAGAAATTAGCTGTAACAGGTTCAGTGATGAAAAAACATTACGTATGCAAAGATGATTTTCAAGGAGCTCTGTTTCCTAGCAATACCATTCTGTTACTGACTTGTCTTGCTCCTTGAGTGTTGTTACAGTATTTTTACTTGGTTTCTTTCTCACTACTTTTGGGTATGATTTATGGATGCTTATCCATATCAGAAACCCAAGCCCGAAGGAGGCAAGTGCTTTCAAAAATGCCTGTGTACAGATGTGGGCAGGGCAGGCAAGCAGATGCCTGGCTGGCTGTAGCAAATTAGAATCCTGGCTACAGTTAAATACATCACTACTAAAATGAGCAAATATGTTATTCCAAATAAATTAATTGTTAAATGATTATTTTTCTTTTTCAGAATCAAAGTGGGCTATCCTTTCTGGTCTCTTTTTACATCATTGTTATCTCCTGATAGATATAACTGAATTCTCCCTGTTGACTCAAATATGCCTTATGCCCTCATGCTTGTCATTTAATACTCAAAAAATTAAAAGCAAGACAACATTAACAAAATCCTGGCTTTCTTAGAGAAATTTCTGTACCTGGCCACTTTGATATGCTAAGATGATACAGTAGTTAACATTTGTTTGCCTTTCTTACACAGGCTCCCAACGCCCTTGAAATTTCGATGTTATATATATTGCTTTATAGATGAGACACTGAAAACCAGGAACCAAATCTGAGCAGGGGAGTGAACTCCCATATGACTATTACATCATTTAGGAGTATCACTAGCCTCTCTCTTTCTTAGAAAGACAGTCACACCATATTACTAAACAGCAAACTAGATTTTTTTGTACATCTGGGACAGGGCTGAGTCTAAAAATGATAGCCTAAAACAATGCAGAACTAATATCGTTTTGGAGAAAAAGAACTCTCATTTTGTTTACCTCATAAAACTGATGACCAGAATAATTCTGATGATTCTGATAATTCTGGGTGGCCTGGGGTGTCATGAGTTCATTCATGAGTGCAGAAGGAAGCAGTAAATTGTTTGGCTTCATAAACTGCCCTAGTAGCAATTCAGCATCTCAGCAGAGGCAAAACCAGGGAGAGGATGCTGGAGTCCTCCGAGTCAACAGTTACAACTGGATTATGGTAGGGATTTGTGGGAGAGACTCCTGGGGTTTAGTCTCAGACCTTCACCATCATGTAACCATGGGTGAATTCTCTGTGATGTCCTTCATAACATAATCCAATGATATAGAATTGGATGTTATACTGTCAACATGATCAATGCACCACCCAAACTGCATGGAGCAGCAGTAAAGATACATAGACCTTCAGGATTTGAAAAATGTATACTTGCTGTGTATGTATGGTAGATGTAAAATATTATCATTAGAAGTAAGTAAGCAGGAGTTTCGTTGAAGCCAATGTTGCACAAAGGGTGGCAAACATCTTTAGATCAGTCCAGGATTTCAGCTGTAATTGTGGGAACAAAGTCTTCAGACTTCCACAGCTGCTCATTCTTGCTTATCCCGTGCAATAGACACAGGTAGGAAAAAGCATATTTACCTTCGCGATACAGGTCAAGAGCCAGGATGAGAACAAAGACACTCCTTGGTGCTGATAAGGACTGTTTTGTGGCTGAAACTGCATCCTTGATGCTCAGTGCCCTGTTTTATGTGGTGGGGTGGGAGGAGTCCCTGGGCACCAGGTTCTCCTCTTATCAGCTGGGAGCCAGCGCTTGAGTTTCTTTCCTCGTGGAGACTGACTCCGGATGGGGCTCCCTCTAATTAGTATGGAGGGCTAAGGCAGCTTCGTTAGTAAGTTTGCTTTGTCCAGTAGCTTGGATACAGCGTCCTAATTTTAGGAAGAAGGAAAATCAGTAAAAATCAAGTCAATGAAAACAGCTTTTTGGTTCTTTACATATATATATATATATAAACACATATATACATACACACACACACACACACCCCCCTATATATAAAACCAAACACACATACATACATGTATATATACACACACTATATCATTTGCAAACCAAACTGAACTGAGCAGAGGTATGAGTAAGTGGAAACTCAATAGATATGAGTTCTGTTAATCTATCCAGTTTCCCTCTCTAGAAAGAAAGTGAGATTATGGAAACTCTACTCCAAACTAAAACAGCAGTTAAATTTCAGTTCCAATCATTTAACTACTTAGTAGCAGTAAGAACCTTATTTTTCAGAATCATATATTTAATTGTACAGCCACAGACAGACCCTCGTTTGCATAATGAGACAATCAGGGCCACCACTGACATGCACAGATTTATGGCCAGCGAATTTGATGCAAAGCCACAGACCCTTTATTTTTTTTAGTGTGATTTTAACGAAGTTGTGTGTCTTGCCCAGTACTTTCCTGAAAGACCCCAGAAGGTGGGAATTGAGGCCTCTCAGTGATGAGGAATTGTGGGGGGGTGGGTTGTACAGCCACTGCAAAAGTAGTACATGGACAAGAAAAGGAACATTTTGCAGCTTTTGAGTTGAGACGAGCAACAGCCAGAACTTCCTCTGGTCAGTCCTGGCTATTTACCATATAAAAAGCAGAAGATGCTGGAAAATACTGTAATAATAAGAAATAATGAGACATACTAGTTAGAATGAGCTTTCTCTCAGCTCGAAGAAGAACAGAAAAACAACTTGTGGTACGAAAAGCCTGTAATCATTTTTAATGTGGAGATTAGTTTATGTTAGTGACAGCTTGATATTGCTCAGGGTGACTGCCAAACCTGGCTCTGCTCTGACTGTGGTGCTTTGAATCTCTCCACAGGGTTTCAGTGAAGTCACCTCAGACCGTGCCCGAAGTTCTGCCCAGAGCTGAAGGGCACCCAGGAGGCAGCTGCAGTGTGTCCAGCCATGCTGCTGACTTTCTAGTAAGGAAAGTCCCACTGAGCCAATGGTTTCCGTCCCGGGGAGGGTTAAATGAGTTTCACTTACACATCTTGAGCTGCTGTCTATGAAGCATGAGTCAGGAGGAGCCCTGCTTGACTTTAGCCTCCCCGGGGAGCAGGCAGACTTGGCAGTTCAAGGAAAAACTTGTTTATAACATGAACAAAAGAGGGACAGAGTGAAGCGGTCTCCTCCACAATGTGACTTTTAGAGTCGCTTTTAAGATTAGAAATGCACTTTAGCCGAGCCTGTCACCTGCTCCCAAGGCTGTTTACTGTCCACATTGCTCAGCGCCGTTATTATTGCTTGCTCTCCTTCTCAGAGCTGGGTGTACCTTTCCAAAAGACCTTATGGAAAATGCCTAATGTAAACCTAAGCTTGCTCCTCGGAAAGTCTGTCAGCTTTCTATCTATTGTTCAGCAGAGCAGTGGTTATCTGACACTGCATTCCAGGGAGGTGAAGTGAATGTCAGCTCCTTTAAAGGCACAGGTACCTGGAGCGCTGAAGAGTGACTCTGCCCTTCATATGTGGTTACATGAGGTCTTTCTCAAAGTCATTATCCATGACTCATTATATTGCCTAAACGGTTTTGGCTATTTCAGACCGGGTCTAAATTCCAAATGACACCTACCCCTAAGGCTTTTTATATAAAGGTAACTGGGCTCTTGCATATATATGGTAAAACATGCTGATCTGCTTTGCATATTTTTCTGCTCTTCAGCCTGGCCGAAGGCATGCTGCTGACTCAGGCCCAGCATCTCGCACGGTTTGTAGGAGTTCTGTGCCTTCAGCCAAGTCTCCAGAGCAGACACAGGGTAATTCATTGCTGAAAGAGGCACTGCAAAGCACTGAGGGCAACTGCCAGACCAGAAGTGAAAATTTAACTTTAGTTCAGTATTATATCGGAAAATTCTTTAACTAAGAGGTGTTCCTGCATCTCCGAGTCTTCCGCGTTTCATATCCTGTATGCTTTATGGTATATGCAAAGAGCAAATAACAGTAAGAGTTGAGGTTTACCTTGCAAAGGGAAATGCACAGCCAGAGCCAAGGCAGCATGAGAGCAATGTGACCTTTAGAAACTCACCCGCTCGTGGGTGCTCAGCCTGTTTGGTTTAGGGGGCATTCCTATTTCTCCTCTACCTCCTTCACACAACTGCAGAGGTACTCGGACGGGAGAGCGTTTGCACCATCTTGAGGAAGGAGCTATTTGGTTTCTCTGGCCAGGTTTGCTTTTCTGCAGATAAGCGTAGTGCAGGAGCACTGACTGTGCAAAACCCAACCTCCAGTTCTTTGTGGCACGTTTGCACCCACCCCGATAAAGCTACCAGGATCTCCCATGAGAATGTCTCCCAAAGCAACCTTCACCAGGCACTGAGAGCTCATTCTCCTCCGTCCAAACAGACCTCTGAAAAGATGGCTGAAGCTGATCAGAAATTGTTAGTAACCAGAGGGCAACATTTTTTATCACAACATTAAAGTTTCTTTCCTTCCTACTCTCACTTCTGAATAATTCACAGCTGAAAACTCATTTCACTTGGTCTTTCAAACATGAAAGTTGGCCTTTGATCTAGAACTAAGCATGGAGAGCTTTGACCCAAGAGGAATGTATTTATTAAAGCCAGAAACAATAGAAGCAAGGGTGTTAAACCGGCTACCAACAATGTGTTTTCAAAGGCTACTGCCTGAGTTTGCTAAGGTTGTATATAAAGCTTCAACTTACGGATGAAGTATAACATGCTGTATTTATTGGAGCTGTTTCTTCCTTGCAGTTCCTCCCCAAATCGAGAGTTAGAAATTTTAATTGTTTTCATTTATTAACAGCTTTTGAGCCCCTTTGCTCCCCTTGCTAGGGGGAGTTCTCTAGCTGGCTAAGAAGTGTCCCAGGACACAGGCGGCCAAGGTCTGAAACTGAGGAAGCTTCCAGCCCCTGCATTGTGTCGGTCACCTTTCAACTCCTTCCCAGGAGACAGGGTCTCCTTTACAGAGGGAGATGCTGAAACGCTTCAAGGGAACAGTCTTGAGATACAAATATGCAGATTATCATTCCTACATCATTAAAGTCCACTGAAGATTCAGTGACGTGAATGTACAAATTCCATGTGGCTCAACTGCTGGTTCATCTGAGAGCCCGTCAGGTTAATTTACATCAGGGTTTCCTGCTAGAATTGAAAGGAAACCAGGGGACATTTTCAACTTTGAGAGATGGACATGAACTGTACTGACTTTGTTCTAACACTAGTGGTTCTTACGTCTTTAGATGCCTAAAGGCAGGAGATCTATACCTCTGTGGCGTCATCCCATAAAGACACAACTGCAACACAGCCAACTATTATTTCAGGCATTTCCAACTGAGGGGAAAAAAAAAAAAAAGAAACAACAATCACAGTCATCTTGGGACAAGCACACGGGGCCCAGAGCCACGCAGTGCAGGCTTGAGCCAGTCTGCACCAGCTGGTCAAGGAACTCGCTATTCTTTTCCTGGTATGGGACATAAGGGCAGCATCTCCACCAGCTGGAAGCAGTCTGGAACAATCTACTGAGCTTTCTGTGCCACCATCACAGCCGTTCCTGTCCTCCTGCGGCACTGTGGAGCAGCACAGCACACGGTGCTGCACTCAGCAGGACTCAGGTTCAGAGAGGGTTTGTGTTGCTTGGTTTTACAGCCCCATGTGAAACTGGTGTCTTGCTACGAGTCCATTTTTTATGGATTGGCTGGTCTAAGGGATTTCTGTCCTTCACCCACACTCCCCGAATGTACACAGAGCCAGAAAAATCAGTGACAGAGACACCCTGAAACAACAGGCTCCTTGATGTTGTCGTCTCCTTTCTCCTAATTGAGTCTGCTGTCCCCCTAGTTCCTAATGGTTTTGTAGAACATCATAAACAATCACCAAGTGGAGGACAGTGCCACACAGAATGAGATCAAACCAAACTGTCTGATTTGTAAAGCTGTACTAGTTTAGCCTTAGTTAGTGGAAACATTTTTTGGCTAAGGACTTTGGTCTTGCAAGAACTTCCAATTCCCTGGCTGTGAAGTCTGACCTACGGCCAAACTCAGAGCCCCAAATATCCAGCTTCTTAAGTTTTAAATCTTAAGATTTAAAGAATCATTCTACGTATGCATTACTGTGACAAAGCAGTACAATGGAAAACGCTGAAAACACTGCTTTTCCAGAGTTTTGCAAGGAAGATTACAGAGGACATGATTGTTTTTGGGGACTAATGAAAGAAGCCCGTTGAGCCCATCGTGCTCCCCTTACCCAAAACCTCCCGCTGCTGGGCAATAGCCAGGACTCTGGGCATATGATGGCAGTTCTGTTGGACATTCTTTCCCTACTGAGACAGGATGAGTGACGTGAGCCAGCAAATACAGCATCTGGGGGATGAGAATACTGCACAGCCAGATGTGACACACGGGGTATCCCCAGAAAATGGAAGGAGCCTCTCTGAAATAGGTTGTGGGGCGTATGCTCAATGGCAGGTAGCTACCCACACTCTATTCAGTTTCCTTCTTTGCCTTTTAGCTGTAATAAAACAAGCAAATATCTTTAACAGATAAATTATGCCTTTGGGAACACTGACCTCCTTGCATTTACATAGGACTGGGGATAACAGCTTTGTGTTATTCTTCATTGTTTGATAAAAGTTTGAAGCCTACCTATGGTAACGTGCGTGGCAGTGAATGGGTACTTCTAACACTCAGAATAAGCATTAGAAATCAGAAATAGTAACTGAAAAAGACCTTCCCATCACAAGGATCCAATATGGATAAACTTGAGATTTTTTTAGAGAGTCGTTGCTAAGAAAGAGAAACATACATCTGTGTAAGCGCAGATGACTTTAATGAGGCTCTACAGCTAATAATAGATTGCCTTCTGCTAATTGCAAAGCTATAATAAAGCTAAAATACAAATGTTGCTATTTTCTTGTCCAACAAAAGTTATAAGACACTGTTCTGATATGTCAGTACCACCCAATACACTCAAATCTCTTCCAAGATTATTTTTATAGATATTTCTCTGAATGTTTCTCTGGTGAACAGACTCTTAAAGATTTTCTCCCTTGGGAAGTCTGAACAAGGTTTTTATTTCTGTCGAAGACAGAACAAGTCGGTCTGGGATCTCGCATCGTATTCTCATGGTTCCCATATTTCCTTTCCTGTGCACATCAGCAGCGATCTGAAAATATTAGTTCAAGTGTCCACAAGTTGAGCTCCAGAAGAGGACCAGCGAGACTAAACCCTGCCCTCTCTCCTCATGATTTGAAGCAAGCAGCAACTTCCCGTGGGTTCTTTCCCAATCAGAATGCCGAGAGCCTTGTTTGATGCCACGGGCCTACAACGTGATTTTGGTTGCCAGGAGCTCCTAAACAAAACACTGACATTCTTGTATTTATCCAAGGTTTATGGCTCACTTTTAGATTACAGACTGGCCTGGAAAGAGTTAAGAATAATTTCCCTGCTGCCCTGCAGCAAATTCTCCTGGAAAATATCTGCAGGTAGCTGGAAACAAATACCTACCGAGGTACAGGAGCAGGGGGGCATCTGGAAACCTCTTCTGCAGCAAGCAGACAAGCAGTAACAAGTATCTCCTCTGATGGCTATATGTAAAGTAAATAATGGTTGTGGCAGTATCGGATGGAGGAAAAGGGTTAAGGGGTTGAATATCTGAAGCCGCTCTTTCAGATTATTCAAATTTTGGATCACAAAGGTTCATTAAGGCTTAAATCTTTCTCAGAACATTTGGGGAAAAAAAAAAAGCAAAACTAATACTAGAGTCTCCGTGGTATGTTCCCTGGAAAAAAAGCAGAACTATAATACTAGAGTCTCCGTGGTATGTTCCCTGGTAGTATGGGAGTGCTGGAGCTGGCATGTCATAGCTCTAGACTAAAAAATTCCAGCTACAAGGATATAAAGAACATGTGGAATCTTCTGCAGCCAACTGCTTGCAATCCCTAAACCACAGACTGTATCTGGGCTTGTGCAGCTGAGAAGCCCTGCAACTCATTAGTGAGCGCAGCTGCACATGGAGATAGAGCACTCTGTATTTCATAAAGATGGTTTTGGAGCCCGTGTGACTGTACCATGCAGGAGCCACTGCCATGGTCCTACTGGCTGAGCTCTTTTGAGGGACCTAGATGCTGTTCAAAGACAGTCATAGTTGTTCTTACTGACCTGTAGAGTCCGTGACACAAAGTGTGTGTATTTGTAACGAACTGTGAGACAAGGCCTGGGAAACAAGAGCACAGATTTATGCCTTTATACCTATTCCTCAGCCAGGGGAAAAAGTGGGGGGAAAAAAAGTCACTATGGAAAAATGACCTGTGTTTCATGTTCAGCTGGAGGGAGTCACGCCTGACAGAGCTGCTGGTTGGGAAACAACGAAGCAAAATAAATACCTGGTCAAAACAAAACTACTACCAGTAAGCAGTTAACATCTAATTGTAAATTTGAGCTTTACTTCTTGGAAGTCATCTGTGAACTGTCCCCTCTGCAGAAGGTTACAGAGTGCCTGAATGTGATGTAATTGCTCTGGCACTAACAACCTGCTGTGAACTAACTCCACTGGGATTATTTCATTCACAGTAACTGAGTTACGGAGTTAATCTATAGCTTTGTCCAAATTAGGGCATAGAACTAGAAAGAAATTCCTTGGACCTCAGGTCTGCAGCAGGAGTAATTAGCGGGGCAAAGTAAAGTTTCAGACATTCTGAAGCAAGAATCCTATCACAAAAACATTGCTCAGTATCCTGAGTGATGACCTGGCATCCCAAATTCATTGTTTTTTGAATCCTGCCTGACTCAGTGGGGAAGAGTGAAGGGTAACCTAGAACTAGTTATATGAACACGGCTATCACCATTTTCTCTGTGTCAGCAGATTGTTTGTTCATGAATATCACCCCTTTGAAAAGATGAAATTTGACTCATTTTGGTTTTTTTTGCTTTTTAGGCTCTCCTCTTGAATATTCTGATAGAATTCAGAACTCAGTTCATTCAGCTGTTGATGTGTAGAACAGAAGATAGTGAATATGCAGAGTACAACCACGTTGTGGTGACTTTAGTTTGAATTACCTGCGCAGTGGTAAGTATTTGAAAACAAAATCTGAATGTATTTTGGTAATGGAAGCCTCCATGAAGTATATGCTGAACAGGATAATTCTAATACCAAAATCTCTAAATTTTGTCCATTTACATTTTCTGTCATTTGGTCTGTTCTAATGATGAGTCACATGGCATAATCATATATAGAATTATATTAAACTTGAAAAGCCAGCACTCATGAGCACTTGGTATTTATAGAATGGAGAAGTGATAACCAGTACTTTTAACGTAACAATTTAAGTTTGCTGAAACTTTTCCAGCCAGGACAGTTTTCCATCAGAAAATGTTGATTCAGTGGAAACTTATTGGGCTATTTCTGGATGATCCTTAATCTTAGCATCTCTCTGTAGGCTGATGTTGAAATGTATCCTGCTTAATTGATACTGTGGATGGCTCCTTCTTGCTCATTTTCTCCTTCAGCTCAGACCCAGTAAAACTGTAGGTCCATCTTTGTCACTCCAGTGCTGGTAAACATGTAGGCCCAACTGTTTTTAAACAATAGTTTCAAGTACTGAAGTTCTTTTTTTTACTCAAAAGAAACTTACAGATACGAACATGTGGTTGTTGCTGCTACAGTCTCGATTATTTCCCTCCTCCATTTACTGTCCGCTGACATGACCCACGCTGTATAAATTGGATTCACTCCAGTGCTGGTAAACATGTAGGCCCAACTGTTTTTAAACAATAGTTTCAAGTACTGAAGTTCTTTTTTTTACTCAAAAGAAACTTACAGATACGAACATGTGGTTGTTGCTGCTACATCCCTTCTCAGTCTCGATTATTTCCCTCCTCTGTTTACTGTCTGCTGACATGACCCACGCTGTATAAATTGGATTATCACCACTTACATCACTAGTCTCCCACTGTCCTGTGACTCCTGTGCAATCCAGGAATACCACTATCCATCCTTTTCCTTCCAGGGCAACCTTTCTCTGTATTTTGCATTGCTCAGAGGAACTCCTAAACATGCCAAACGCTGCTGCCTGACCTGTGAATCCGGGCTCTTCTCTTCAGACTTTCCCAGCTCTATGTCTGTCTAATGCTGTAGTTGAAACTTCCCTTCTCAGGTTTAAAATTACCCATCTTGCTTCAGAATGTCAGAAACTTTACTTTGCCCTGCTAACGACTCCTGCTGCGGCACTGGTGGCTTTTGTCTCTCTTTATAATCACATCGTAGGGGATACAATAGCTGCCTCCTCTGCAGCTTTCCTGGGCCTCATTAACTCATGCTGAAGTTTCATATTTCAGATGCCAGTTTAAGGCTTTGGTCATAATCTTCAAAGTAGTTAATGGATCAAGCCTTAGCTACATTAAAGGCTGAATTCTGATCTGTGAACCGTCAGGACAGCTGCGTTTCCTTGGGGCGATGTCGATTAGAAAGCCTTGGAGGAAGTGTATGGAAAGGAGGAAGGAGGCAATCTTAACCAAGAGAAAGCAAGTGATGGAAAAAGTATCCAGAAGGAATTCTACAGACCCGGAGCTTTCAGAATGGAATCACTCCAAATATTGATTTCCCCCTCTATCCTAGAAAACAAGCAAACCAGCAACACCTCAGCAACATCATAACACATTCTGACTAATTTTTTTTCTAGAGAGCTCACAGAAGGTCTGCTACAAATATCCAAAGTGCAAGAACATCTTTTCTCCCTTGTCTTCAGCTGTGTCGCTGTGTTCACCGAGTGCCCCAGTGTTACGAGATTGTTCGTATGAGGCAGAATCAACAAAAACTGAGTCACAGAGTCACTGTGTTCACAGAGTGCCCCAGTGTTACAAGATTGTTCGTATGAGGCAGAATCAACAAAAATTAAAGCAAAATATTCAAATAGAAACAATCAAATACCAGTAAGTAGTCTCTTTTTTCAAGAGGGACTTTCTGTGAAGCCGATGAGGAATATAGCACACAGTTTACTTTTGAAGTTAACCCAGACTTTTTCATTCCTATTCTAAGCTAAATCAGTGTATTTCAGGCTTAGTGTTTATCCAAACACAAAAGGCCCACTGGTTAATCTTCCATGGAGGTTTCAACCAATGCAGTTAAACTGGTATAAACACTTCTGTAAAGACTCTTAGTTTAGTTTATGCCAATTTGGAATCTGTTTATGGCAACCCAAAAAAAGCTGTTCTTAAACTTGACTACAAATGTCAGCCAACTTCTTGCACCGATTTTGACTTAAACTGGTTTAAAATAGAATCTTAACGTAAACTAGTATAACTTTGCTGTAAACTGGAAACTTCTTTTGGTAAACTGGAGTCTCCAGCGTCCCGCATGTCGCGTCCTCCCTCTTGTGGCTGACGTGCAGATTGGCAGCGTTGGGGAACGCAGATTAAAACCCTAAAATGGATTAGGCTGTCCTCAGCCATGACCTAGCAACAGGGACAGCAAACTGGCAGCTGGTTTGGTGTTCAAAGGTATATAAACACAGCTTAATGAAAAGAGAATAACAACAGGCTTGACGCTGTTAATTTGAAAAGCAGAATTTGTCCTTATTTTGGAATATAGTAACTACTTAATTATCAGTAAACATTTCTCTTAAAATGAGTACACTATTAGTATTACACTATATTATTAGTATAGTATACTCATATAGTATATTACTATTAGTGTACTACTAATGCTAGTATAGCTTGTGCTCTGGGAGAGTAGTGGGAAAGTTGGCAAGGATGGATAACCAGGAATTGGGGGTGGCTCATTCAAGGTAGGGACAATGAGAGAAGCTCCAGAGGACAGCCCAGAGGAATAAGGCGTGCAGATCTGAGAGAAGGTCCAGAAACTACATTTCTAAACTGAGACCCCCATCTTTGCATCTGCTGGGGGTAGACAAGTAGCTGAAAAGATGGATGCAATGGGGAAACCAAGTACCCGTGTCTTCGTATCTGTTGGGAGTGGTGGCCATGCTGGCCTTCCTAACCCCCTCTGCCCATCCGTGATGGATGGTGGTGGGGTGGTGTCCATAGGGAGTAGTGGCCATGCTGGCCTTCCTCACCCCCTCTGCCCATCCGGGTACCATGGTGGCGGGGGGGTGGTGTGTTGTCCATAGGGAGTAGTGGCCATGCTGGCCTTCCTCACCCCCTCTGCCCATCCGGGTACCATGGTGGCGGGGGGGTGGTGTGTTGTCCATAGGGAGTAGTGGCCATGCTGGCCTTCCTCACCCCCTCTGCCCATCCGGGTACCATGGTGGCGGGGGGGTGGTGTGTTGTCCATAGGGAGTAGTGGCCATGCTGGCCTTCCTCACCCCCTCTGCCCATCCGGGTACCATGGTGGCGGGGGGGTGGTGTGTTGTCCATAGGGAGTAGTGGCCATGCTGGCCTTCCTCACCCCCTCTGCCCATCCAGGTACCATGGTGGCGGGGTGGTGGTGTGTTGTCCATAGGGAGTGGTGGCCATGCTGGCCTTCCTAACCCCCTCTGCCCATCCAGGTACTATGGTGGTGGGGTGGTGTCCATAGGGAGTAGTGGCCATGCTGGTCTTCCTAACCCCCTCTGCCCATCCAGGTACTATGGTGGTGGGGTGGTGTCCATAGGGAGTAGTGGCCATGCTGGTCTTCCTAACCCCCTCTGCCCATTTGGGTACCACAGATGGAAATACAAACCAGTGTGCCGGGGGGTGGGGGGAGCTGTGCCTCTCTCAGATGAGAAACACCTGCCTAAGGCTTCAACAGAAGCACAGCTAAATTATATAAAATAGACACCTATTTAGTTCTTGCCTGATTGATTACCTGACATAACTAAGCAACCATTAGGTGACTGTCAACATGCTTAGGGGAGGCTTGAAGTTGCCATAAGGATCTCAGACCTGCATTCCCAGATTAACGTAATTGCTGTGGTGCCTTCACTGATGCTATTGTAAGGTCTTCTCATTTGAAATTTTGCCTAAAAAGGCGTGGTGCCAGAAAAGTCCTCTGTTCTCTTAGAATCATAGAATGGTTTGAGTTGAAAGGGACCTTAAAGATCATCTAACTTGCTCCACCCTGCAAGGTAAAGCTGTCTCTTAGCTTCAGGCACAGCCTTTGCCCACTGCATATTTACTGTGCACATTCCAAAGTCCAGTCTGAAAGCTGGCATCTCTCAGTGTCTTCTCATTAGAGATGCAACAGTCCTACCTTGTTAGGATCCACCTCTTTGGCGAGAGCACCAGGGCTGGGGAGTGTAATAGGGTTTATCTAGAGGTGGGGAGGTTCAGGACATGGGAAGCAAAGAGGAAAAGCACCACGTAACACTTTTGCAGTAGGGAGGATGTCCCCCTCTGGCCCTAAGCATCTCAGGTCATCCACAAAAAAGGTGCTTGGGGAAAAGACAAAGGTGGTGGCACAGGAAGTAGTTCTTAAGGAGAGAAATTCCCCTCTTTGCTCTGCCAACGGTACACACGAGGAACTCATCCACCTCGCCTGTCTGACAGGCAGTGAGGCTGCTTGTGGCAGAAGCAGAAGCTGTGTGAGAGCTCCTGTGCCCAACAGGTGACATCCCACACCCGTGAGCAACCATGGGACAGCATGAGCATTGATGGGAGGGGCTACTTGATGAGCTATGCTAATGAGTCAGCAGTTAGCTGTCATTTATTTCCTACGCTGCTATAATCTGAGGTAAATTAGAAGCGAACACTCAGAGTAGCCTAGATTTTCTTCAGTTGCTTGGTTTTCAAAATGCCGACCAACTCAGGCCAATATTAAGGACTTTGAAGGTCATTGATGCTCTTTAGAAACATCACCAGATCAACCGGTGCCCTGCACAGGTCAGAAACAGAGTAGAGCAGAGTCACCTTCCAGCAGTCAACAGAATTACCGCACCAGTCAAGCTGAGCATTCATGGGTTAATGCAAAATCATCAACCAGAATAAAGTGCTTCTGGTTTGCAGCAGGATTACTGGGGGATAATCAGAGTTCTGAAATCATCATTACTCAGGATTTTCTCCAAGTCTATTTTTACTTATGTTGTCACCAAATTTTGGATTGTCTGAACTCACCAAGGTGAGCAGGCCAGACCCAAAGGTGGTAGCCAGGTTCAGCTGTGAGTCCAGATCACCCCACGGGTTCACAATGATGAGGCAGGGCCCACAGTTCAGTCGGACTCTTCAGCCCACAAGTCAGGGCCGGGACCACGTCTCCTGGGAGCACAGTCCAGTGATTGCTGGGTAGGTCCATAGTTAAGAGACAGATCCAAGGTCAAACTGGGAGGTCAGTCCAGAGCTCAGGATCAATGGGGTCCATGACCAGGTACAGATGTGGATGAGCAGTACTCCTGCAGCACAGCTTGGGCCAGGAACTGAAGGTCCAGGGCTGTACTTCAGTGGAAGGACCATGGGTGGAGGTACCAGTCGAGGCTGATCAAGGCCAGTAAGGCCTATTAGTGTCCTCAGGGCCAAGAGACCCAGCATGAAGACTGTAGGTGACTTCTGGAATGCCCTCAAAGAAAATGCATAGAGAAAAATAAAAAATCCACATGGGAAAGACAACTGGATGGGACCTGGAGGAATCTGGAGAGATAACGTGTGTATTGGCAAAACTTTTCATAGCACGTTTTGGGGAGTCATGGTCAGGAGAGAGAGAGTTTATGCTCGTTAAATACGTAAGGAGACAGCCTGGCTGCAATCTGCTCAGGCTGCTGAGAACTCTGGGCTTCCATCAGGCAGAACCAATATTTGCCTGGTCACTCAGTGGTGACTCATGATAGGATTCAGCCCTGAGAGGAGGAGAGAAGGACACTGAATTCAAAGCGATCCCGAGTTCCCTTTGTCACAGTTATTCCCTTTGCTTATTCAATTGAAATGTAGGGTGGGAAAGGACTCCAGGAGAACAGCCAGGCAAGGGATGAAGCATCTCTTCCATACTGAAGGCCAAACTGGTCTTTGATGACCCACAGTAACAAATTCTTACTGTTGTTCAGTAACAAGATGGAAAAAAAATCATGTGGCTCTTCAGCTCCACGCTGGAGGTGTCCATCTGGCTTCACCATCGGGCTCCTTCTGTCTGATCCTGGTTATTCCTCTGTGTTCAGGAGCAGTGAAATGACAAGTGTCAGGCAAGGAAAGGTACTGGTGCAGAAGTTACCGTGCTGAACGGCAGTGCTATAAGGTATTTATTAGCTGGACATAATGAAAAACGGACAGAACTATTGCAAAGTTTGTCTTCCTTAGATGTGTTAATTCAACCCACTGACACAGACATTTTGGACATCCTGCTCACATGGTTTGCATTAAAGCCTTATGAAATCCCAAATTCTGGTGCCAGATGGTTTTGGATTACTTTGCTTGTATAAAGGGTTTAATTTGGGTGCACGGAAAATGCAAAATATTCTGGTAATGGCTTTAGCAGGACTACACAGTCCCTGTTTGCCTTGTGTATCGACTGTGCTATCTGCCTTCTGCACGTTATATTCCCAATCATGATAAAAACTGCAAAACATGAATTCAAATGCACCGACTTCCCAGAACAGACTACGCTCTGTAAAATGTTTAAAGGGATTGACGTGAAAGGAAATATTCCTAAAGACCTGCTATGCTGAGAAACCGCACGGTGAATAAAAATAGCCCTCTCTTTCCGACTCCATGCCTGCTAAGAATGCCTCGAGCCTGGTCCCGAATGCGAAGCGAGAAAGGGGAGAATGGGTAAAGGTCAAGCCGGCAGCTGTTGTTCCCTCCAGCGAGCCTTTTGCTTGCTTTACTTGCTGAGCTGAACGAGCTCTTTAGCCGCTGCTAGCAGGGATCACATTTTTCGGATGATCTTTTCTGGGTGCGACAGATGAGCACCGGGGAGTATAAATACGGAGTTAACTTGAAATGAGATCTGCTGGAATTCACACATCCCGTCCTGCGCGGTACGAACGGGGCCAAACGGCCCTTGCGCTGGCTGAATTTCACCCCGCACGCAGCACCCTCCCATCACGTACCGGGGGGCTTCGGCCTCAAACTTATGCAAATATAGAATGACTTCCCCCATCCAGTCACACTCTCAAGTGCAAAATGTTGACCTGGTTCAACCAGTAGCTTTCTAGGATGTAATAATCAAAATAAGCTGGATTGTATTTTAGGAGAACACTTTAAAGTTACTTTTTTAACTGGCTGTGCTTTTAGTTTGTCTGCTTAAACTTACTCTAGATGGGGAAGCCAGTCCCAGACAGTCTTTCCCTCAGTATCCTCTTTTCTAGTTTTTCAGAAACGGATTGCTCATTTTGAGGGGCAGCACAAAAGGAAGGGTGTGACCTACGAACGGTGGCCTTGTTCTGGGAGACATAAGGGAGGTCCAGAGGGGTTCCCCTGGCTCTGCTCAACCACTTCTAGCAGTTGTCACTCCCCAGTTTTCCACAAGTATTTTTTTCCTGAGTTTCAGTGTAAAGCCCAGAGAGGTGTGAAAGAAAAACAAACCAGAAGTTTCAGTTCAGTATTGCCAAGGAGTCTGTGTTCCCAGTTGAGCTGCAATAAATAGAAAGCCATCAACTTGCATTACATCTCATCTGTCTCCAAGCACTCCGGAATAATTACTTGGGAATCATTTTTCTATCAAGTTATTCTCTAAAAAGGAAGTGAAACAAAGCAAAACTTCAGAGTCTTGTGAGCTGTCACTAAAACCTGTGAGTGTCACATCGGATCTACACAGAACAAGGGGCAATTATGAGATTATAGAAGAATCAGGGCTCTGTGAGCACCGATCCCTATTACACAGTCTCAGGTGAGGTCCCTCACTGCGTGATCCTTACCAATGCCACCCAAAGTACCTGCTGATGTCAGCTCAGACTGTACTAAGACCTAGAATTTCTGAGAGAGGTGGAGGTGGGGAGGAGTAAGAATAATATCAACAAGCACGTCAGGCAGTACCGAGGCAGCGGGATCCTGCTGAGCTCAGCATCACGCCCAGGACTCGGGAAGGCTGACTCCAGGGATTAAGTCATAACCCTGGAGCTGAGATTGGTTTGCACAGCTCCTCTCCCAGCTGTGGGCTGGGGGGAATGTCAGAAAGGAGATTTTAGAATTAAAGAGTCGGTAGACTGAGACGTAATGGTAGGATGGGGAAGTATGGGAAGCAGATACAAAGCTTAACATTGCCTCTGGATGCAGGCTGCTCATCTAAATGTTTTTAAGGACCTTGAGGAACTTGCTGTTTAGCCCATGCTGTATCAATGAGACACTTTTTAGAACTGAAAAAACAGAAATCTCCCTGCGTTCCTCACTTTGTCATCTCTCCCACTGGCTCCCCTATCCATCTAGAGGCGGTCCAAAGAGGGACAGTGTGCCATGAATTATTTACCAGTGTTTTCCTTTGGAAGACTGTGGTGGGTTGCTTGTGATTGTACCAAATTTTAACCATTTTCCTACATTTTTCAAGCCGAATGTTTTCCCCCACCTGGCTAGACACACACTCAGTTTACATTGGGACAACTTAAAAAAATAGATTCAACAATTTCCAAGGACGACCCTTGGCTTAGAAGAAGTTTCTGTGACCTCTTTTCTGACAACATCACTGCTCCCATGCTTCAGGGTGAGGACCTGCCTACAGCTGTGGTCATTCCTCACTTCTGAGTGTCTCAAATACAGAACTTATGAAAATAAAGCATATACACTTAGTCACCACCTGTGAAAAGTGGAGTTTATGTCACCTGTCTGGTACGACACAGGTGATCTGTGACACAAACATGGATAGAATTCAGTTCTCCAGGCCGATGCTCAGCCCTCTGAGCCATGAGACTGTCCTTTGCCTGTCGTGTAGTCTCCTGTCTCATTGTGCATCTCCCAGCATTTCCAACCAGGTCCATGTTCCATCAGCACACAACCCCGATTCACTCCAAGGAGGCTGGGAAAAAATGGCATTGAATTATTTCAAGATTCCTAAACTAAGGTTGTATAAGCAAACTTCACCCTAGCATGTCCTGGGTTTGGAGTGCCTGGTCTGCAGCCTTTTGCATGTATTTTAATAACTGGCTCTGTTTGCTGGATGGATTTTGTCACCATCAACATTGTGCAGTTACTGTTTCTAGCAGTCTCAGTGCTCAGATACGAGGGCCTGAAGAATTAACAATTATATTCACCGATACTAATGGACTGTCCAAAAGGCACTTTGCTGGCTTAGCAGAGGGAGGTTTCCTTTCAATAAATGAAAATTTAACGAAAGAGCTCACCTTCCCCTACAGGGGGAAGAAATCTCTGTGTCCACCAGAGAGGGAATGATGAGCTGTTTGGTTAATATGCCTCCCCGTTCTTCCTTCAGACTGAAAACCTGCCCAGACTTGCTGGAACCTTCGCCTTTAGGGAGCCCAGATTCTGACAGATTCCACGCAGAAACGGCCTGGCTGTCAGTCGTGGCATTGCTAAGAGATTCCAGTCATCAGGACCCTCCACAACACAACCTGTGGATGTAAAAAAAGAGTAAATTACAGTTGGTAATACAATGGAAGTCCTGCATTTCAGGTCTCTCGTTTCAAACCAGATGCGCGGAGCTTTTAATTAGGCATGTAGGCTGGCAGGAGTTTCACCACCACAAACCTGTTCATCAAGTTGACTAATTAACGTATTTGTTTCTGAGTGTTCCAGTGTCAATTCTATCAAGTTATTCTCTAAAAAGGAAGTGAAACAAAGCAAAACTTCAGAGTCTTGTGAGCTGTCACTAAAACCTGTGAGTGTCACATCGGATCTACACAGAACAAGGGGCAATTATGAGATTATAGAAGAATCAGGGCTCTGTGAGCACCGATCCCTATTACACAGTCTCAGGTGAGGTCCCTCACTGCGTGATCCTTACCAATGCCACCCAAAGTACCTGCTGATGTCAGCTCAGACTGTATTAAGACCTAGAATTTCTGAGAGAGGTGGAGGTGGGGAGGAGTAAGAATAATATCAACAAGCACGTCAGGCAGTACCGAGGCAGCGGGATCCTGCTGAGCTCAGCATCACGCCCAGGACTCGGGAAGGCTGACTCCAGGGATTAAGTCATAACCCTGGAGCTGAGATTGGTTTGCACAGCTCCTCTCCCAGCTGTGGGCTGGGGGGAATGTCAGAAAGGAGATTTTAGAATTAAAGAGTCGGTAGACTGAGACGTAATGGTAGGATGGGGAAGTATGGGAAGCAGATACAAAGCTTAACATTGCCTCTGGATGCAGGCTGCTCATCTAAATGTTTTTAAGGACCTTGAGGAACTTGCTGTTTAGCCCATGCTGTATCAATGAGACACTTTTTAGAACTGAAAAAACAGAAATCTCCCTGCGTTCCTCACTTTGTCATCTCTCCCACTGGCTCCCCTATCCATCTAGAGGCGGTCCAAAGAGGGACAGTGTGCCATGAATTATTTACCAGTGTTTTCCTTTGGAAGACTGTGGTGGGTTGCTTGTGATTGTACCAAATTTTAACCATTTTCCTACATTTTTCAAGCCGAATGTCTTCCCCCACCTGGCTAGACACACACTCAGTTTACATTGGGACAACTTAAAAAAATAGATTCAACAATTTCCAAGGACGACCCTTGGCTTAGAAGAAGTTTCTGTGACCTCTTTTCTGACAACATCACTGCTCCCATGCTTCAGGGTGAGGACCTGCCTACAGTTGTGGTCATTCCTCACTTCTGAGTGTCTCAAATACAGAACTTATGAAAATAAAGCATATACACTTAGTCACCACCTGTGAAAAGTGGAGTTTATGTCACCTGTCTGGTACGACACAGGTGATCTGTGACACAAACATGGATAGAATTCAGTTCTCCAGGCCGATGCTCAGCCCTCTGAGCCATGAGACTGTCCTTTGCCTGTCGTGTAGTCTCCTGTCTCATTGTGCATCTCCCAGCATTGCCAACCAGGTCCAC
Organism: Calidris pugnax; assembly: GCF_001431845.1. Classification (NCBI taxonomy): domain Eukaryota; kingdom Metazoa; phylum Chordata; class Aves; order Charadriiformes; family Scolopacidae; genus Calidris; species Calidris pugnax. Next base: position 1,150,166 of record NW_015090933.1, read on the forward strand.
GTTCCATCAGCACACAACCCCGATTCACTCCAAGGAGGCTGAGAAAAAATGGCATTGAATTATTTCAAGATTCCTAAACTAAGGTTGTGTAAGCAAACTTCACCCTAGCATGTCCTGGGTTTGGAGTGCCTGGTCTGCAGCCTTTTGCATGTATTTTAATAACTGGCTCTGTTTGCTGGATGGATTTTGTCACCATCAACATTGTGCAGTTACTGTTTCTAGCAGTCTCAGTGCTCAGATACGAGGGCCTGAAGAATTAACAATTATATTCACCGATACTAATGGACTGTCCAAAAGGCACTTTGCTGGCTTAGCAGAGGGAGGTTTCCTTTCAATAAATGAAAATTTAACGAAAGAGCCCACCTTCCCCTACAGGGGGAAGAAATCTCTGTGTCCACCAGAGAGGGAATGATGAGCTGTTTGGTTAATATGCCTCCCCGTTCTTCCTTCAGACTGAAAACCTGCCCAGACTTGCTGGAACCTTCGCCTTTAGGGAGCCCAGATTCTGACAGATTCCACGCAGAAACGGCCTGGCTGTCAGTCGTGGCATTGCTAAGAGATTCCAGTCATCAGGACCCTCCACAACACAACCTGTGGATGTAAAAAAAGAGTAAATTACAGTTGGTAATACAATGGAAGTCCTGCATTTCAGGTCTCTCGTTTCAAACCAGATGCGCGGAGCTTTTAATTAGGCATGTAGGCTGGCAGGAGTTTCACCACCACAAACCTGTTCATCAAGTTGACTAATTAACGTATTTGTTTCTGAGTGTTCCAGTGTCAACGTTAGTCACTGTATGAATGTGGGTAACAATAGAAGGATCAGGCAACACCCAAGGTCATTCCCAACTCAAAGTATGAGAATACATTCTTGGTGTACTTTCCATTTGCTGTCACTTTTATCACTTTTCCCACTTTGAAGCTGACTGAGAGCTGCTTCCAGGAAAGTGATCATGGCCCAAGCAGATAATGTGTTTCATCTTGATACACACTAAAGAGAAAAACGTGATAATTTCTGAAAATAATGTCTCCCTTCTTCAAAGGCAAAAATCCATTAATTCTATTTATTCCTCAGTTTTCAGGGGCTTCTGATTTTTCTCTTGATTTCACATACAACCTCCTCTTTCCTATCTTTTGTTAAATACCAGTATTTTCAGGCTCACATGGATAAAACATCCTTCGAGACGACTCATTTTGTTACTATGGCCAACCTTGGAGACGGATGTTTATGATATAATTATGCCTAGACTTTCAGTTGCCTGAATCTTAAAGGAAGATATTTTTTTTTAAAGAAGACTTCAAGAGGAAGTGGAATTATTAAAGCTGGTGATAATAATAACAACCTGAGGCTGAGGTTTTGCATATTTAATTACTATAATATGATATTATCAAGTAGGACACCAGTGAGGAAAAACAAATCATACTTTTGAGCAAAGAGAGCCTTTTTACTCCACTTTATTGGATAACAAATGCTGTAAACAATTACCATTTCTGCATCATTTTCTTAGGTGGCTCTATCTACGTCTATAGTGTTTGTGTAACAGTCATCATACAGAGTCTATGTTGTACCATCAACTTGGAATTAGAGATGTCTTGAAAACCAAGTGTCTGCAGTTTTGAAAGCCATATGCACAATTTGATATAATTTGCCAAATTGACCAGTGATGCTGAAATCACTCAGGCAGTTCACTGGGAATCCCCTTTTGGAGCATAAACAAACTCTTTATTCCACCCTTCTGTATCCGACACTAAAAAAAGGAAACTTTGCCTACAGCTCTCTTAAAAATTACATTATAGGTGGTGTATTCCTGCATTTTACTCTTCTTGTAAAAGAACTAGAATCAAAATACTGGCCAAATCTAATGAACAGAGCTTTTAAACAGATCCTGTTTTCTACCCAAGAGAATATACATCAGCAGTGATCCTGTTTAACTTCTTCCATTCCCAAGATGGTGTAAAGTTGGGCTAATCGTCGTGAACCACTCGGGGTGGTGGGAAGTGCCTTAAAAGTGCTTAGTCTCATTGCTTGTGCAGTGGGGTAAGAAATTCAAACAGCATTTCTGTATGTTCTAAAAGACTTGGATTTATTCTGACTCCTTCATCAGTCTTAAGACTAAGGTCTTCAAAAAACCATTTTTTTTGCATTAAACAGTCATCTAGTATTTAACCCATACTTCAGGCAGACTTGTTCCTGCTCTCTTCCAAATGGCTATTCCTTTGTATTGGGCACTATTCTCTTTCTCTCACTATGATTGAGCTCTCCTTATAATGCAGCTTGGTCAAGCTACAGAACATGCCAGAAGGAGAATCTTTCTTTTTTCGGCCAGTTGGGGCTATAACAGTGCTTAATCCTGTGATTTTAATAATAGTATTTTTCCGTTATGAGCCACGTAAGCTGCTTTTCTGAAGTAAAGGACTAGGGATACATTGTCCTGTTGTGGCATTGATAAAGCAAGGTAGGGGTTTAGTTACAGGTCACAAAACAGAAATAACTGGCTTCTCTATAGAGAAGCTTGGAAACCTAGCTCAGTTCCCACTGAATACAGATTTAAGGAATTCCAGTGTTAGGTGTGGATATAACAGCACTGATGAGATAAGCCTATGCAAATCCAGGGCTGTCCTTCTCCAGGTGCTGCGCTGAGTCTCTTTGCTTTCACACATGCAGATACTGATTTAAGAGGTACCCAAACACCCTGAGATCTTGAAAGGTCAGAGATGTAGCATGTCTTAAATCTGTGCATATCACAGGAGCAGAAGTTCTTAACTCTATCATCAGGTTTCACATTATCCCCTACAGAATCACAGAATCTTCTAGTCTGGAAGGGACCTCAAAGATCATCTTGTCCAACCGTCAACCTAACTGACAAAAATAGACACCCACACAACAAACAAGGAGCATCATCACTAAACCATACCTCCCAGCACTACATCAACCCGTCTTTTGAACACCTCCAGGGATGGGGCCTCAACCACCTCCCTGGGCAGCCCATTCCAATGGCTGATGACCCTTTCAGTGAAAAAAATTTTCCTAATATCCAGCCTGAACCTCCCCTGGCGCAACTTGAGGCCATTTCCTCTCGTCCTGTCGCCTGTGACTTGGGATAAGAAGCCCTACTTCTCCCCAAGCCAGGTGTGTTGTGCAATGGATGGCTCCTGTCTGTCCTTTATGTGCTCTGCACTAGCACATCTCCACCGACCTTCTGCACCTGTGTCCCTACACACATCTAACCGTGATTCCAAACGGTTTTCAAGTTGAGCAGGACTGAATGTATTCACTGTGAGAAGGAAGGTCTTCTAAGAAGTCCGTCCGCTGGCAAACATATTTTAAAGGGTCCAATGTTGAATGGAAGCCCTTTCTGCATTCATACCAGAGACGCATTTATGTAAAAATGTTAAGATAAACTACGTTCCAGAGAGAGCTATTCCTAGATTCCCTAAGACTAACGCACCATGAGACTTTATGAATAATCAATTCAAAAAGCTGGAAAACAGAAGAAAGTTAGTTAGTTATACAGAGCACAAGATACCTATTGTGAATTACAAACTATAAATTTACATGGCAGACCATACGTGCTCATGAGTAAATCCTGCTCTGAAACTCAAGACCTAGGTAGCTGTCTACTAAGTTAAATTTTACACACCTTAACGAGAAGAAGCCTAGGAAGTGAAGACAGTTCCTTCCTAAATAAAAGTCTTGCTTAAAACAGTGAAGTGCGCTGGCAGGAAATGAAAACAGCCCCAACCACAGTGCAAAAGCAGAGCTGAGCCTTTGTGAGAAGCTTCCACAGGGCCTGGCCGACGAAGGTGGTGTTAAATCAGCGTCATGGTCTCAAGGGAGGGACATGGGGCCATTCCCTGCCTCCTGACTGCCAGCAAAGCCCAGCATCTCGGCATTCCCGGGACTGAAAGCCTTCAAACAACTCGAGAATATCCCAAGAGGAGATGAGCAGAACCTGGCCCTATGCATTGAGGAGAAGAAAAAGATGCTTCGTGGTTTGAGGATAATGTCACTAAAAGCTTACATTGAAGCTGATGATCTTTTTTGTTTGGTTGAAGCAAACAATTAGATCTGCGAATTTAGCTTTCTTGTTACAAACAGCTGGAAGATTATATTATTATACAATTATGAGAAGAATATTGTTTCATTTCTATCCAATTGAATCCAACAGAATTGACATGAAAAGCATGAAAGGATGACTTACAAGAGTTTATATCTATAAATCTTCACCTTTACCACTCCAAATGCAGTGTGTTTGCACTGCTGGTCAACCCCACAGAATCAGGGCTTTTTTTAACCTTTAACCTTGCCTCCCCTGTATTACTGTTCTAACTTCTAGCTTATGACATAATTAAAGCAACTGCAATAACTCAGCCCTGCAGAATATCTAACATACACATCTTTATCATAACTTTTAATTCTGATATGTCTGCTCTGATGCTTTTTTCTACCTTCAAGCCAAGCACCTTTTCATGACCTTTTACTCATCCTCAGCTCGTAGTTTCTCATGCAATTCAAGTGAGACATGCCTATTTTTAGCATGCAGAAATATTCTAGGAACTACACAACTGTTTGTCATCTCTGGTGGTAAAGCCTGATTGTTTTCATTTGTTAGTTGGTAGAAATTACCATGGAATTCCGTTATCTTTTTGTTGTTGGTAATGTTTACATTTTTTAGATGTTTTCTGCCTTGGCTGGGAGTTATTCAGGCTGCTCCTTCCTGACAGACATTCCCCCTGACCTCGCTTTGCACAGCTTTCAGTGAACATCTTCTTCAATCATCTTTTAGTTATCAAAAGAGCGTTTGTGATAATTAGGTTTGTACTTCCACTTAACGTTTAATAAAGCTGAAGGGATGCTGTCATTTTTATACTCACATTTTGAGAAGAGGTGGGATAACTTCCCTTAGCTTGCTCTCATATATGTTCTGCGCTATTTCAGGTAAATCACCACGCTGGGAAAAACAATAAAGCAGATAAATCGCTGTAGTATTAACACAAACTTTTTTTCCCATTAGATGTTTGTCTTTCTACAGAGAATTTATGTCTGAAAGGAATGGTACTATAACATGTTCCATTAAATTACCGTGCTGCTAAGTCTTTCTTGGCAAAGATTGTGATAAGGTGAAACAACTCAATTGCTTGCTTGACAGATTATTCCAGTAATAATGTAGGGGGACAAAAAAGAAAAAAGTTCTACTCATTATTTCAGTAATGAGATGTAGTGGGGGTGAAAGTTTTAATCCCTTTTGCTTTGGCAGGCTGCGGACAGGACACTGAATGGGATATATTTAATAAATAAACACTGCAAAGCCTCTCCTCCACCTACAGCCAAGTCCTTACTCAGCCTCCTCTTACTGAAATCACTTGGAGCCCAGTCAAGTACAGATAAAGAGCTCGTTTCGGTTTTGGATCCAAGCTGAGTATTGCTGCATCCAAACTAGGTTGGGAGCCTGGGGCTGGGGAGAGGTGGGAGCGTGGAAGGACAAAGCAGCTTTGCTTCTGCACTTCTCCGTTAGGCTCTGGCAGTCCAGTCAGGTCACAACAGTCTCTCTTCTCTGCATACAGCTGCCTCTTGAAAACTTCAAAAAGTTGTTATACCTGGATATCTCTGGGCTGTTGCTGCACTCTTGACTTTTTTTTTTCCCTAAGAATCGTCTTTTTCCCCACACAGGGATGCCCTCTAGAGAAGGGTGTCCAGTGACAGTCGCTTGACAGCAAACATGCTGATGTAAGATGGGCTGATTGTCAATCTCAAATGAATCTTCATAATCCAATCTACGCAGCTCCGTATGACCGCCCAGCAAAGGCAGGTTTTAGCTATTGGATGTGATACTCTCTGGAGTCACCGGTGGGGAGGGACCCTGCTGAAGTAAACAGAATTGCACAAGCACTTGACTGATAGACACATCATGGAAGGCTCAGGCTCGTATATCTTAAATTAATAATTAGTATTTTTAGTTGTATATGGAATAAAACACTACATAGAGATACTCTGTCACTGGTTCCCAGTCAGCAAAACTTAAATTTTGCAATCACTTGTGTAAAGTGACTTGTGAGAAGGGAGAAAAGCATTTGGAAGCCAGGGAGCAAGCCCCCAGGGCTACAGATTGACTGGGGCAGATGCTCGGGGCTCAGGCAGCTGATAATAGGCTGCAGCGGTCCCTGGTACAGCCCAGGGCACCTCCTGACCTTGGCTTTACATTGTCACGCTGTCACCTTAGGGCACCGGGCAAAAATAGAACCAGCAGCGCTACAAAATCCAACCCTTCGGCCCAATAGCCCATTTTAGAGGGAGACCAGGACTCCCTCAAGGCTGTGTACATGTAAACATCCACGATTATTACCATGGTTTAGTTCCTGAACTACTTCACACTTCAGGCTATATAGGTTATCCTTCAATCTTTCTTATGTGTGCAGTCTTACCGACATCCTTCAGTGAGGACTGCTCCCTCCTGCACTATAGATAATTCTCTGACGTGTCATACAGACCATCAAATATTGGTGTAATTTTTAACACTGTACTCAGCTTAACAGGCATAACAGTTGTTCAATGGTACAATCGTCAGTGTGATAAAATGAAATCACAGTTTGAAGACGTCCATGTGCAAAATATTAAAGTATCTTGAGCAGCTGGGAGCCAACAGTTTATTCTGTAGGTTGTTTTAAAAATAAGAAAATGGCAAAAATAGGTTTGGGTGTTTTTTTCATGCCTAAGAACATGCTTTAGGGAATACTTTATTGAGACATTTTCTCGCTGTATCTCAGTCTGGTGCCTTGGCCATTGGTTATGTTGGATAGGACCTCATGGTGTACAACCTCGTGCAGGTTCTATCTTCCCATCTTCACGTGACACCACTCTGCTGCTTCACACACTGGCCCCAGTGGAATCCTGATGACTTCTGCCCTCCTTTGTACCATGTCAGCTCTAGCTTTTTATTCCCCAGGACATTCTGAGTAACCCATTTAATGTAATTTATAAACTTTGTCGCACGCTTAGAAAACCTGTCTGGCTAATGAAGTCATCTGTATCATCCATGAAAAATCAATGGAGTGACTCACTTAAAAATACATTAAATCTTAAAGACACGGCACAGTCATGAAGCACTAATAATATCAGTGTACTAATAGACTTCAGTTGCTTTGTCCAGCCTCTTCTGGGCCCCCCACAAGGGCCCATCTCAGCCCTTCTGAGCGACGCAGTGGGGGAGCTGATCCTCAGGCCATGCCTGGTCATGGCATATATTTATAGAGCTCTAAAAAATATTTAGAGAGCGTATAGTACTTTCTCAGACATATTTAAGGGTTTCGTTCTCTGTATGGAAGGATGATTGTGTAGCTGGACTTCGTAGTTAGCAAAGGAAGTTCTTTTTGCCTGGCTCTAAACGTGGCTATCTATCCAACAGTCATGGGCTAACTAATCATTCTTGTGTTATTATATACATTAAATAAGTAATTATTTGAAATCTCATCAGCTGATTATAATAAATCAAAATGAACTAACCATCTGGAATCAGTCAGTGATCGCTCCTCTTCAACCAGAAAAACTTTACCCTAGAAGACTCTATGTAGCTAATTTAGCATAGACATACTAAAAAAAAAATATTTATATATAAGCCTATGAAATAATTCAGCCATGAGGCTGGAATATAAATATTTTATAAAGAAGCAGGCAGATCTTTCCTGTTACCTGTTGCATCATCCAGGGGATTATGCCTTCTATATTTCAAAAGATCACTGCTGAAGCTTACTGAACTGTCATTTATAGGGACAAGCATTAACCAGCGTCAGCCTTTCCTTCCTCAGTGCACCCACTGGTTTCACTGGGGGCTTTATCTGCCCCCTTTTCAACTGCCAGTTGACCGTGACTTTTTTAAAGAAGTAAATACACAGAGCTGATTAAAAACTCCCTCTGTTTTTTTTAGCAAATTATTCTCTTTTTGCAGAAGCAATCTTGGTGGATGTTACTGACCCACGGGGCTTAAACCAGGTAAAATGTGCTGCTCTTCTGAAACTGCTGCTGGCAAACCGTTTTCAACTGAACCACACACCAAAAGCAGTTTCTCTTCTGAATACTTACAATCCATAGCGGTTATTTTAGGTCTCCTTGGTTTCAAAAAATCCCACATACAAAATGAAGTAAGATTCACTTTCACAATATGAATACGTGGCTGAGAAGCACTGACAATTGCCCGGCAACTGAATTTTCTGAGTTTTCTGCCCACATGTCCAACCACTCAGAGGGAAACAATGTGACAACATCGGCTGCAAAATGCCATTTGCTGGTTTATTTGATCTTAAAATGAGTTGGCTCTTCATCCAACATTTCCAAGAACTTTATGCATTAGGAAAAATATATTGCTGAAAGAAATTTTAAAGACTTTGTACTTCTACCTTGTTTTCTGTCTGCTTTATTTTCCATAGGAAGTACTGGCCAGGAACAGATGTCACGCCTCACACTTCTGTTCTTTAACTGCAGGACTATCCTTTGCCTAAATATCAGAGAAACCTGCAAAACAAGAATTGCAAGCTTTATTGAGATAGACCAAGCCAAATGAATTCTGGAGGTAAGTACACAAACCAAATGCTGTTAGAAGACTCTCTTCTTATCTGCTGGGTGGAAATTTCATCCATTACAATGAAACACCGCTAAAAATACCCTATATTGTAAGAAAACTGGAACTGTATTTCAGGCAGGATGATTAATTGATCTGTCACCACCAGTAACACCTCTTGAGAAACGCCTTTTCACTCACAGTTGTACCCTGTTTCCATTTCAGCTAAGGGAGACCCCATGACTGGAAGTTCCTCCAAATTAAAATAAACAGTTTTGATTTGTTCAGGGGAATTTACTGGCTGTATCAGTCACAAAAACTTTCCATGACAGCAAGCCTACAGATTGCCACCCAGATGAAGCTTGGAGTTCCCTAAACGGACCATACCAGAAGTACAATCAGCAAAACACAATAAAAAGTTAGAAAAGTTATATTACAATTGTTTTGTCAGTGTGAAATTCCTGAGTCTTGTTACAAAGACTCATGCAGAAGCCAGGTTCTAGTACTTTAAAAAAAGATAAAGGATTTGATGAAAAATTTGAGGATATTTCAGGACTTCATCCTTCTTAGTGACATGGATATGTTGTTTGGCTGTTTTTTTAATGCAGTGTAGGCACACTCGTGATGTAGAAGCTCTGAGCACTTCCTTAGCAACACACATTATTTTCCTTCCCTACAGCACCTGAAAACACTCATAATTAAAAGTATGACTATCTGTGAACAGGGCCGTAATGTGTCTGAGGCAACCAAAGGCCACGAAAATTATGCTGAAATATGACAATAAAGATGAAAAAAATCATTAATGGGAACAAATATTGTGAGTTGAAAGCTTGTCGGCAACCTTGATGTTTTTATATTTCCCTCAAATACCAGAATGAGAGTTGGCCTAAGTTTTTAGCAAGTTTTAGGATAACGTGCAAAAGTGGGCCTGAAAGGCTTCATCCCCTTCTTGTGCCTTGATTCTGATGCCAACCAGCCTGGTTTAGTTCTGTAGAAAATACGGCATGTTATACAACACACAACACGGACAAATACAGCACACAAAATGCAAATAAATCCAAATTATGTAAAGTCCATCTTAAATGAACTGCACTTCAGAGCATGGAGGAAGAGACATAGGTTGTTACTCATATTCTAATAAAAGAAACTTAACTCTAGTGTTCTTAGATTTACAGCTCCAGGAAAGGTCAGTCTGAAGCGTCTCCACCATCAGCCTCCCACCGACCTTTCACTCGAGTCCGAAGTCCCGGAGCAGCTTCTGTCCCTCTGGTAACGGGTGGGCAGGAGGGGAGAGACACCAACAGAAAGCTGAAATGGTGGGGTTTTAAACAAAACTATGCTGAAATAATCGGAATATTGTGGGTACTGCTGGTGTAGGACATTCACAGTAGGGGTTTAGTGCAATCCTTACACCACTAACTTACTTACAAAGCTCCTAGGCAAACAGGAGAGGGTTTATGTAAAAATCCTCAGAGCTGAGCACTAAATGGTAATGGTATTTATGAGATTTGTGTAAGATTCTGAGAGTAAACTTTGCTCACTCATTCAAGAAACATTCTCCCTCGTGCCTTTTGGCGGTACTGCCTGAAAATGTCAGAAGCCCACTTAATTGCCCTCCCCGCCAGCACTAATGAGGCCGGAGGGGCCCGGTAGGAGCTGAGGGGGGTTCGTACCCCCCCGGCCCCGCGTCCACCATTTCCTAGCGCTACCGGCGGGCGGGCGCCCAGCCCTCCCCTCAAGATGGCCGCCGCCAGCCGCCGGTCGGCCCCCCGCCCGCTCCTCCGCAGCCCATGGGGGTGTCCCGGCAGCCTTCTGCCTGGAGGCGGCGGCGAGCCCCAGGCCAACGCGGGGAGCAACGGCACGGCGGGGCGAGGAGGCGGACGGCGGCGGGAAGGGGGGGTGGGACGGCCCCGACACGGCATGCTGCCCAGCCGCCGCATCACTGGGCGGCCCGGCCTCCCCTCTCTGCGTCAGGCGGGCGCCAGAGCTCTCCGCGGGGGGGGCGGCGGGAGGAGGCCGGAGCCGCCTGGGCGGTGAGTCACGGAGCGAAGGGCAGGGAGGTGCCGCCGGGGCCCCGGGCAGAACCGCTCCCCCCCCCCGCCAGCGTCACCGCCGCCCCTCGCCCCGCCAGCCAGCCCGGGGGGCGGGCCCCTCCCACCCCCGGGCCGCCGCGATTGGGTATCCCCCTCCGCCGCTCCCATTGGCCACTCGAGGAAGCGGTCGGCGCCCATTGGCTGAGGGGGCGAACTTCAGCGAGCCGTGCGCAGAGTAGTAGGGAGGGGCGGAGTGATTTGTGGCGTAAGCAGAGCGCGTGGGGCCGTGTGCAAACCGCGTGTGGCGCAGCCAGAAGGGAGCCGGG
>NW_015090933.1:1161556-1178102 GCF_001431845.1 Calidris pugnax
GGGGGGAAGGTGGCCGAAATAAAACTGTTTGTTCTTCTTTTTCTTTCTTTTTCTTTTTTTTTTTTAATTTTTATTTTCTAACTGGCCGCGGCGGAGCGGGAGGCCGGCGGAGCGGCGGGCCGGGCCCGGCCCCACGTGGCCGCCCACGTGTGAGGCGCGGCCGGGGACCCGGAGGGTCGAGGTGTTGCAACTATTTGTCTCCGACCGCAGGCACGGATGGTGGCCGGCTCCAAATCCAAATGTGACCTATAAATGGATAGGAAAAATAGCCTGTGACATCTACAGATCACGGACTAGTGGAGCAGCCTTTTATTTAAGTTCCTGTCAGACCTAGTTCTCAAGTAACCGCTGTTACTCATTTAGCGCCCAGAATTGTCATGAGGAATTATTAAACTTAATATTAGGTTTTATTTTCATTTCAGCGCTTAATCAGATCCCATTGCTACGCAGCATTAGGGTTGCCTAGTCCGTGTTTTCTTCCTCAATGCAAACTCGCCTAGAGAAGCAATCCTGCATGTGTCCTCAAAGTGAAGAGGTTAAATGAGTTCGCCAGGGCTGTGCAACAACCGTACTAGTTACAGGCTTAACCTACCATTATTTTTTTTTTAAACTGACCTAGTTAGTGTCTAGACTGAATTTTGTATTAAAAACTTTATACAGAGTTTACTTCTCTTTAAGTTTAAAAATTTGTGAAGGTAGGAATAAAAGGGGAAGATGGTAGAATGTGCACATTTGGTTAGATAATCTGTTTTTTCTCCCTCTTTATTAACTAGTATGGATAGGCAGAAAGTACTAGAGTCACTTTTTTATTAACTTTTCTCTCCTGTTTTTTGTCAAGAAAACTATCCAAGAATTACTAGTCTATTAGAAGTCCTGATGGTTTTTTAACCTGGCTTCTGGCCCCTGAGTAGAGATCCAAGTTCTTGAGTTTTAGTTAATGTTCAGCATTCCTGGATGGGATTTCCTGTGGAATCTATTGAGTGGACCCCAAATAGAGCCTAGGGCTTGGCTTTCCACTTGTGTGGGTTTTCTTGAAGTTTAAATAACTTCTTAGAATTGGGGTGTTGTTACCTGGTGATCAGAATACATCTGGTTCTCTTCTAGTGAGGACAAAAGTAGGAGGGAGGAACATCACTGACTCTCTCTGTAGCATGTTTTCAAGTTATAGATGTGGACACTCAGCCAGCTGAATACTGAGTAACTTCAGTGACAGTCATGTGTCCTGTGTTCCAGAACTCTCAAAACATGTTTTTTGGGGAAATATAAATTCTTTCTGGGTAGAATTTCTCTTCAAATGAGTAATATTTTTTTTACTTCCTTTTGAAACTACATGCTGGCACTTCTGTTAGAGCAGTCCTTTTTGCCTTCCCATTTTCTTGGTCTTAAAATGGGAGGCAAAGCTGTGCTTCCTGTTACGTAGGTGTTACACCATGTTTGGGCTGGCTCTGGGCTGGCTTCTCAGATTCAGGTGTGGTGTTCTAGGTTGGTCACCAACAGCCTGGAAGGAAACTGCTGATTTCTCAACATTTGCCTCTGATACAGCTGACATGCCAAAGAGCTCTTAAGTATGCTGGCTTTAGCAGTGGTTTTTAGCTGGTCTTTCCTTTGAGTCAAGTCCTATTAATATCCAATGGAAGTGGTGCTTGTAGATCAAAAGAAGCACCTGGTAAGTATAATGAAGATAATTGCCCCTGTTATATTGAGCTTGTACTATTAACAAGCTGATGAAACCTCAGGAACTGCTCATATTCAGGAGCATCTTGAGTAATCTTAGAGGTGCAGTTCAACTTCCTTTCTAGTATGAGGAGCCCAAGTTAGTTTTTGTTCATTAAAGAAATGCTCAGAGAGCATCTAGGCTAAAAGCCATAAAAAAGGAGCATTGCAATGGAGCTTAGTGGTAGTTCTTCCCATCAACAGTTCGAGATGGGCTGCTAAACTGGACTTGGATAATGTATATTAACTGTAAAGCCATAGAAAGACATGATCTTACAGAATTTGATAAAAGAAACTTGAAAATTTCTCGTATCGTCAAAATATCTTGCAAGAAACTTTGCCACTGAAGTTTGGTGGTACAGTTGTGCTCAAAAGCTTCAAATCTGACCTAGGAAACCACTGCAGTGGCACCTCTCCCATGGATCTTTGAGCTGTTATCAGCCCATGATCTTCAGCAGTAGGGTTATCATACAGAACAAAGTCTAAAAATCATTCTTAATGTTTTGCTGAATAGCTGCAAGGTGATTTATTTCAGCTTCAAGCTACAGTTAGGGAGCTCTGTGGAAGGAGTTCAGGTAAATGGACTACCTTCTCCCTCAGTAGAAAGGTAAGGTTTGAGACAACTTCACTAGTGGTTCTTCCAAAGTTTTGGAATCCAGTCTGTGAGGCAGTGGCTTAGTATTGTTTGTAGAGCTTGACCTGGCTCAGAAATTGTAGATGAGACCATAGTAGTAATTTATTTCCCATTATTGATTTTCCTGTCCTGCTGAGATAAAAAAATCTAGTTCTGGGATGTAAAGAGCCAGGGGAGGGCGGGAGAGGCGTGGGACAGGGACAAGTTGCTTTGTATAAGACCTTTGAGCTGTGGAAAACACTGATAGATGTGACTGAGAGCAGACTTCCCAAGAAGACTTAAACAAGTAGCCTTCCCGCAGAAGCTTACTTAAGGTGGCCTTGATAGATAAAAGGAACTGTTGGAAACTTGCCTGCGATGACAAAATGGAGGAGTGTTGACCAATAGAGGAGTATTTGAACTTGGGTGGTTTTTACTGTACTCACTTTTTTTCCCCTCTTGGAAGTAGCTGAAAAATGTGTCCAAACTGCTTGGAGGCTATCCATTTAAGGACTTGTCTTCTGAACCAGCCCTTTCTGGATATTGCTCCTTGAAAGTGGCTGTTGGCTTTATCTGAAAACTAAATCCTTATGTTGGTTTTTAAAACAGTTAACACCGGTGGGGAATTTTGTCCCATGTAAGGCTTCTTGGAACGTGGGGCAAGTAAAACTAGTGTCAGCTGCATCTGCCTCTAGCTGGTGAGCTAGTATTCGGTTTCACATCCTTTACAGGAAGAATGCAGAAGTTAAACATTAAAATACTGGTGAAGAGAAATTCCAGGCAAACTGTTTAGTGTTTTCATATACTTAAAGGTATTTGAAGACGGAGCAGCATGCTTTGTAACCGTACTTCTGTGGCAGCTGTAACCTTCAAGTATCTCTGAGTTCAGGGGGGAAAGGGGCCTCTAAAGATAAAGGTTTTTAAATTAATCTCTCAGGCTTGAAGGATAATTTTGCAGAGACTGTTGTTTGACTGATTTTTTTACCCAGTTTGTGTAATCCTGCTTTGCTAATTTGCTACACACCAGAGTAAAAGAAACTTCAGATTTTTCCTCTTGAAGGAGCAGTTAAAAAGGAAGCAACTTTGACTGGGATCTAAAACTTCTCTTTTCAGGTCCCTTTGAGACGGTGAGCGGTGAGCAGTGAGTGTTTGTCCATCCTGCAGCTCCTGGTCCAGACTGGCAGATTGACAGACCAGATATGAAAAAAATAAATCTTAGTGTAGAAACTTTTCCAGTGTGATCTAAAGCAGGTCTAGCTCACCTGTTAAGTGTCTTTTACCATACATTAACTTGACCAGTTATGTTAGGTTCTTCATAGGGCTGGCAGTATTCAATCCTATCACTCTGCTGTAGTCTCAAGTTCATAGTTTAGAATGAAAGTTTGATAGTACCTTTAAAGATATATTGCAGTTCTGTTACAGCTCTTGGCATGCTATTTTGCTTTTTTTTTAACAGGCCTTACATTGCTCTTCTATAACATTTCAATGTGAAGACTCCTTTTAACAGGGCTGTAAGTTGAGTGAAGGATGCATCTTTGTGTATAACTGGGACCCCATTTTGTCCCTCTTGAAATGAAAAGCAGCAATTGTGCCTGCGCCCAGCTCCTGCAGTTGGCTTTGCCTGTGTTTTTCCTGTTCTGCAGTGTCAACATGGTTGCTATGAAAACAGGCATAAACAGTAGCACACTGAGTGCCAGCTGCTGCCACCATAGTAGACAGCTCTTCATCCTTGGGTGTCCTAATAAGATAGTTTGAAATTTTGACTACCAAGTTGAAGCAGAGAAGACTGGGTTATGTGTAAAATCCACGTATATCTCCTACATGCTTAGACAAAGTTGTTTTATTCTTGTTTAGATCTGTTTAAGATCATCTTGCACACTTTCATTGCAGAACTTGAAATAAAAAGCAAATGACATCATCTGGTCCAGCTGGGAGGTAGATGTGGATTACAGAAGTAGCATACTAAAGTTTAGATCTCTTGGGCTTCTACTGTGGTGGGAGGGATGGTCACTTTGGTGCTGAAAATTATGGGAGAGAGGGGAACTGTTTTGAGGGAGGAGTGGCTAAAAAGCAACAGTAGATTTCTGCAACATTGGAGTACTTCAAAAATAGCTCTGAATAAAAATGTGTATTTAGATACATGCTCTCCATTTAAGACCTAAATGTCAGGATGCTAATTCTGGTTCCTTCTTGAGGTCATGTGTTGTTTTTGCTGCTTTTGTAGTGGCTTCTTTCAAGACACAGCTCATGAATGTTCCTGGTAACTGGGGATGCTGGATGGTTTGGGGGGAGGGAAGCGTTTTGTAAGGTGAATGAACTGTAGGATTGCAGGAAGATTATCTTGATAGGGGATGAGGTGAGCTGCCATGCATACCAGATAATGATTCTACTTCTGTTGGGTTACGAATAATGAATTGAGGCAGATCATGTGAAGTATGAAGAGACTTCAGCAAAACAAAGCTTGAGATGTTTAAAGTAGACTAGTCTAAAAATACGCTTGTCTTGAAGCACACTTTAAAAAAGACTCCAATTAAATGTTTAACTTCCTCCTTCTTTCTAGTTCTGGAAGTGTTGTGTAACTGTTTTACAGCTTAGTGGGGGTAAGGTGCTGCGACTGCAGTCTGTTTAACCTACCCTGTCCTAACCACTGCTTCGGTGGGCTGTGGCAGCCTGACTTTGTGCTCCATGAAACGCATACCTCCATTCCCCAATATGGGCAAAAGAAGTGGTTCGTACCGTCTGGGACAGGCATGCCGAGCTGATGTTTCCCTAGCATTCTAAGGATGCTTTCCAAGTTAGCCTTCTAGATATCTGGCAAGTGTCTGGTGTCTTTTAAGGAGGCCAAATGTCTTAAACGTTTTCTTTCATGTAAACCTGGGAGTGAAGTATGCATCCTGAGCTAGAGGTGAATATATCGGAGTTGTAATTCTTGTTTCTCAGGCTTTAACTGCTATTTAAGTCATAAAACAACTTAAGTCTTCAAATATTAAACCAATGTGCCCTTTAAAGGTTTAGGTCTAATACTGCCTATTCTTACAATTAGCTTCTAGAACGAAGCTTGATTAGTCAATAAATGTAGTAGCTTCAAGAGAAAGCTCAACAACTACCAGGAAGAAATAATTTGTAGAGATAAGTAGCTGGCTTTTGAGTTTAACCCTGAGGAATAAGGAAGAAGGTGTGTTACTGAGAGAGAGAACAGCAGTAAGGCTGGTTAGACAGTAGTTAAAGACACCTAAGCATTTTATAAGTTTTTGAAGTGAAGACTAGCTACAAAAACTAATTAGAGGAAAAGTTATGTAGCATGCTGTTTCTTTGACTGTTCAAAGCTGCCTTCCTCCAAGCAAAGCTGAGACAAACTTATATTCTCTACAGTAGCTTTAGTAATTATGATACTGCACAAGAAAGTACTGAGTTGGAATTCCTGCTTGGTTTTTATTGCCTTTGCTGTGAGGGTGGGCAACCTCTAAATCTCTTATTTTAATGTAGCCTTTGGTTGGGAGAGGGGAAAGTGTTCTAATAATGTCTTTCTCCCTCAGGCAAGTAATCTGCAGCCATGAGCAGCAACGAGTGCTTCAAGTGTGGACGTACTGGCCACTGGGCTCGGGAGTGCCCTACTGGGATTGGCCGTGGTCGTGGGATGAGAAGCCGTGGCAGAGGTGACTGATGATTTGTATAGCCAGCTCTCTGGCTGACTGTTCTGTATGGTGTGTAAAACTGACTTTGTTAGTCTGAAGTGAAGGAGTTAAGACACAATTTAATAAATTCTGCTAGTTTTTACTTCTGCACAAGAATTTTGCCAGCAGCATCTGAGAGTGAAGCCAATGTGTCAATTGATTCTTGATTAACTCTTTAAGAGTATTCTGAACTTGATCCTTAAACCTTTTTTCTCCTGTTTCCCATTTCAAGCAGGCTTCCAGTTCATGTCTTCATCTCTCCCGGATATCTGTTACCGCTGTGGTGAGTCTGGCCACCTTGCCAAGGACTGTGATCTTCAGGAGGATGGTAAGTATCACTAAATATTCGAGCTCTTCAGTCACATGGACAGAGATCTGTGGCTGAAGAGAGAGGATATAGTAATAACAATTCACTAGAAACAAGCTGTGTGTGTCCTTCACTAGGAGCATGCTACAGCTCACTCTACCAAGGTTTTATAGTCTTGTTTGGTATGTTTTTCTTATTGTGGAAGCCTGCTATAACTGCGGTAGAGGTGGCCACATTGCGAAGGACTGCAAGGAGCCGAAGAGGGAGAGAGAGCAGTGCTGCTACAACTGCGGCAAACCTGGCCACCTGGCTCGTGACTGTGACCACGCAGATGAGCAGAAGTGCTATTCTTGTGGAGAGTTTGGACACATTCAAAAAGACTGCACCAAAGTGAAATGCTATAGGTGAGAACTGATGAGAGACAGCTGTAAAATTTACCTTAAATGATAGGTGCATTCTCTATCTAATTTGGCTAGGAAATGAAGCTTAAATTTGTACTAAGTAGTTTGTTTCTTTACATGGTTATTTACTGTTGTTCAAAAATGGAGTCTTAAATACTTGTTAGCGAAGTCAAGTAACAGGCTCAATGCTGAGCATCTCTAGGTGGCCAGAACAATGCAGCTGTTAAATCACGTAAGCTGTACAGGAGAGGGGGCTGTGTCTCTTTGCAGAAGGTAACGGGAAGTACCTGTCTGTAGCACAAACTTAAATTACCCTCTGTCTGAAGCTCTGTCAGTTGACTGGCATGGCCAGCCCCAGTGGGAATATGCCTGAGATGTCTTGGTTGTAGGAACTGCACATACAGGTGGATGTTAAATCAGTTTGAAAAGCCAGCTTCAAAATGGTGTCTGTATTTTTGAGTGCAGGCCGGTCCCAGAAACAGTGTGTTCCTGGGTGCTGTATTACTCACCCCCATTGACATTCCTTTCTGTGGGGGAAGGAGAGAGAACATTGTGCATTTGAGTGAAAACTGGTTACTCTCAAAACAAGGCTAAACTGCAGACAGGAACACTGGAGTAGGCAAAACCCAGTGCATATTAAAAAAGCCAACCATGCTTCTGTAGTTATGTACAGTGATTTTGGCATACACAGTGATTAATGCGAGTTGATCAGTTGGGGAACGGTTCCTGGCTCTGGTGAAAGCAGAAACTTGCCTCGTGTCAAAGAATTCTGGAACACTGAAGCAGAAATCTTGAATGCAGAACTAGCGTTGCATGAAATTTAAGTAGATGATGTAATTGACAGAATGGGATTACTTTTCTGAGTCACTGTTGTGGATGGTTTTGATCGAATCGTTTGCTTCTTTCCAGGTGTGGTGAAACTGGCCACGTAGCCATCAACTGCAGCAAGACCAGTGAAGTCAACTGCTATCGCTGCGGCGAGTCAGGGCACCTTGCACGGGAATGCACAATTGAAGCTACAGCCTAATTAAATTCCTTTGTCGCCCCTCCTTTTTCTGATTGATGGTTGTATTATTTTTCTCTGAATCCTCTTCACTGGCCAAAGGTTGGCAGATAGAGGCTACTCCCAGGCCAGTGAGCTTTACTTGCCGTGTAAAAGGAGGAAAGGGGTGGAAAAATCAACTTTCTGCATTTAACTACAAAAAAAAAAATGTTTATGTTTAGTTTGGTAGAGGTGTTATGTATAATGCTTTGTTAAAGAACCCCCTTTCCGTGCCACTGGTGAATAGGGATTGATGAGTGGGAAGAGTTGAGTCAGACCAGCAAAAACCCTCTCTGGGTTCCACGGAAGTGATCCTATGCAGGAGGAAAGAAATTCTGGAAGTGTCTAAACTTCCTCATAACTTTAATTTTATTACAATGGCCTTGGATTGTCTGACCTCAGTAGCTGTTAACACCAAGTAATATCTGTATCAGGCCCTACCTAGAGCATATAGCTGAGTGGGAGTAAACAAACACGATGCACATGCCTGTTAATGGCCACGAGAGAGAGAGAGAGAAATCAGGAATAAACATAAAAGTAACAGTAATTCAGTCAATGAATGTTCATGTTGGAGATACAGAACGTAATGGGAAGCTTTTGAATAAATATTTCAAAGTCAATCTGAAACCCAGACATCAGTGCTCATAGCATATACAATTTGGAGCTATTCAGGAGTTGCAAATAAATGCATTTTCACAGAAATCAAGATGTTATTTTTGTATACTATATCACTTAGACAACTGAGTTTCATTTGCTTGTAATCAGTTTTTAAAGTAAGATGGTAAAAGCAATTGAAGTCCTAGAACATAGAAAATGTAATTTTAAAACTATCAATAAAGCTGGAGGAGGAAGGGGAGTTTGGCTAAAGTTCCTTTTGTTTATTTTTGGTTTTCATGTACACAGTGCAAAATAACATTAAAAAGGGGTATGTGGAGGTGTAAAAGTTTAGTTTGGACTTTTCTTTTGTGCTGTCTTATGTTAAGTCTCCATCTGGTAGCATCTGCCTGTCAATTGTGCAGTCCTTCTTCCAGGCTGTTGTGTGTCCCTGTATGTTCCTGCGAGTGGATGGCATGGTCTCAGAGTGGGCTTGTCTCATCTCTGCTGGTGCTGTTCAAGCTTTTCTTCAGAAATCATTGGAGAAGGTGCAAAAGGTGTTGAAAACACAGCAAGTTCCAAATCTGGAGTAGTCTCATGGTGTGTTAGTGGTACTTCAGCCTTCACATGTGTCGTTACACTTCATAACTTAAAACATTGGCTATTGCAGGCACTTGCCACTTCCACTATGTTGATTGATTAAGGGTTATTAAAGAGTTATGAAGTTAGACAGGTGCAAAGGAGCTGATGCATGGTGGGTGTTGAGCGTGTCCCCTCAAGAAGAGAATGAAATTGTCCTTATGTGCAAGAAAAACATGGGGGGGAGTTCATGGCTCCTCGGTGCTTCACCATAAGGTGCAAGTGTAGAAGGTGTGCCTCTGACATCTGGTGTTAAAGGCAACCAAGGGCCCCTTCAGCTGATGGCCTCCTCGGCTTTGGCTGTCTTCAGGAGCTCCAGCAGATGACAGATGATCTGTCCAGTTATGATCAGGGATAGTGTGCTGTAGTCACTTTGTGTTTGCGTCTCCACATCTAAGCTAAAGGCTTTCCTTGCTTTCAGGTCCCAAGGTGTTTTTCATAAGCCATGGATGCTGTAGTGGTGGAAAAAAATGGCCTGGGATGGCTGGGTGTGGGTTTCTTTGGAGAGAGAGAGGCCCATAATCTATGGCTGTGCTAGTGTAAAACTGAATTGGCACTATTTGCCTTCTAGATCTGTGTTATAATTAATCAGTTAAATGTCACTTTAACATTTTCGATTATTTTGGAAGCAAGACTGTTAGATGTGACACAGTCATGCAATAATGCCCCCAAAGGTTGTGGTCTCCCAGGAACAACCCAAGCCTGTGGCTGTCAGCAGACTATAGTGTGTAGGCGAGGCTTGCAGAAGAGCATTAGGAGCTCCTCACTTGATGAGCTGCAAGATCCCAATTAGCTGGGAGTGTTTGAAGCTGTAAAAGCAGGCGTATCACCCGATCATCTTTGGGTTGTTTCAGGAAATCTGGTACCTAAAATGAGTGTGTCAGAGAAAATTGTCACATCAGGTGAATTCTGACCAGGTGGTTGCTGTCAGTGGGCTGCCATAAAAATCTAGAGTTTCTTAAGGTTTGATGAAATAAAGATTTACAGAGACTTAAATTTTCAGCCTGGGGTTGACGTTCAAAGCCCATGGAGAACATTGAGCTGTAGTCAAGGGAGAAAAAGATTCTTGGTGAGAAGACTTGGATTAGAAGATGGGTAGAGCCTGGATCACCTGCCTGGCAGCAGCCAACCTGAGTGGGTTTTATCGAGGCCGAGTTGGTGCTGCTGCAGAGCAGGAAGCAAAGGAGCTGTTGGCAGAAGTTTTATTTATTTGAAGCCCTTCAAGAGGGAATATCCTTGTACTGAGTTGCCCAAGCAGAAGAAAAATCCCAAGTGTTTGCTTCTGCCTGGTCAGTGTGACGTAAAGACATCAGAGACAGGTTCTAGAGTGTGAAACCAAAATGAGATGGTGGCTGTGGTACCGTTGGTCGTGGTTGGTTGGCAGGATGCCTTTTGCCTGGCCGGTTTGCTGAAGAATGAAACCTTTCAGCTCTTGTGGAACTAAAGGGTGGGGAAGAGGTTCTTGCCTGAGCTGTGTGGGGTGTTTGAGTGGGGTGTGTGGGGCTTGCTTTGGTTGGTTTGGTGGGGTTTTTTTTAAATAGCTGCTACTGGAGCGTGAATGTACTCTTGAGTCTTGAGTGTGGTTGCCAAAACCCTTCTAAAATCCACACCTGAAGAGAGTGGGCTGTTGGGGTGGGACAGATTGCCTCAGCGTAGCGTGTTCCTCTTCAGCCTTGTGTCAGGTTAGGGTGGATTAACTCAATCTTTACGTGTCATTATCTGAGTTAAACAGTAATAAAGCTCAAAACTCTGCGATTACAAATTGCTCAAAGTCTTTGGGATTTAACCTGCAAAAAAATGCTGTGTCAACTGCAGTGCTGGTGGCCTCTGTACTGTTCCTGTAGAACTTGGTGATTCAGTTTGGTTATGAAGGTCCCACCACTGCTGCTTCTCAGTACTCTGGTACTCGGCTGCTTTATTATCACTGAGTAATTTCTGTGTGTCTGAAAAGTAGTTTTCTCTAAGATTTTTTATTTTTTTAAACAAAATGGGATTTGAAAACTGAGAAACACAAACTGGGATGGAACTTCAGAAAGATTATTCCAACTGAGGCATCCCTTCCGAGTCATCTTTCCGTAGAGAAGAGTTAGGAATATTGCTGCTGCTCCTTCAGGTGGTGTTTGCTCTGGAGTTAACGAGGTGAACGAGCAAATAGTGATTTCAGGAATTGTGAGGATATTATTTTATTTATTCCCTGTTAATCTTTTCCACTAACACCGAAGCATCTCCTCAGTCATTTTGAAGACCAGTCCCATGACAAACTCCAGCGTGGTGGTCTTCACAGATCCGGTGGATCATATGGATGAGGAGGGTGAAGAGAGAAATGTCACAGGTTATTTTCTACAATCAGGGCTCTCTGAAGGGCTGGCGTTCTCTGGAGAGGGAAATATTACCTTATCAAAACTACAGGGAGCCACTGAATAAATCCTCACTGCAAACCAGTCCTCCCAGTGTGGCTTTTGGAGCAGCCCCAGAGGGTTGATGTGGTTCCTGCACCGCGTGGTGTGTGGATGGTGGAGCAGGCGGCTGGAGAACAGGAGGCAGGCTCTGTTGGTGGCCGGGCATGTGGCAGGGGTTCCTGGGGCATGGGGAATGGATCCGTAGGGATGTTCCTGGTGGAGGGAGCGGGCCATGCTGGTGGATGTGGAGTCGTCCAGTCCCTGGGCCAGCGTTTCTGAATCCCTGTCTCGTGACTGTGCTCAGGGACGGGTGGTGGGACGGGTCTGTGGAGCAGCTGCTGCCCGGCCTGAGCGGAGGAGCCGAGCTCATGGCAGATGACAACAAGTGTTTTATTTCTGTGGTACTGCTCCCGGCAGTGGGCGCTGGGTGGGTTTCTGCTCCAGAAGGGCTGGCTGCTGCAAAAAAAAAAAACCCACCCAAAAACCCAACAAAAGCACCACACCCACCCACAGACACAACCCAACAATCCCGGGCACTCGACCATGCCCTGAGGGGCCACATCTACACGTTTCTTGAATCCCTCCAGGGATGGTGACTCCACCACCTCCCTGGGCAGGCGGTTCCAGTGCCTGACCCCCCTCTCAGGAAAGTCATTCTTCCAAATATCTAATCTAAACCTCCTCTGCCCCAACTTCAGACCATTTCTTCTGCTCCTGTCATTATTCCCTTGGGAGAAGAGGCCAACCCCCACCTCTCTACACCCTCCTTTCAGGGAGCTGCAGAGGGCAATGAGGTCTCCCCTCAGCCTCCTCTTCTCCAAACTAAACATGCCTAGTTCCCTCAGCCTCTCCTCATAGGACTTGTTCTCCAGACCCCTCCCCAGCTTGGTGGCTCTCCTCTGGACACGCTCCAGCACCTCAATGTCCTTCCTGTAGTGAGGGGCCCAGAACTGGACACATCAATGGAGGTGAGGCCTCACCAGTGCCCAGCACAGAGGCACCATCCCTGCCCTGCTCCCGCTGGCCACGCTGCCCCTGACACAGCCCAGGACGCTGTTGGCCTTCTCGGCCACCTCTGGCTCACGCTCGTTATTCCCGGGGAAAACGTTATTTCATATAAAACTTAACAAAACCCCACTGTGCCGTTTTAAAGCCGGGGGTTTAACGTTCCGCCTGCCGCCTCTGGCATCGGCGAGAGGTGCGCTCCCCCTCGGCCTGTCCATCCCCGGGGGCGGGGTCACCCGGAGCTCCGCTACTGAGGGGGGTTTAACGTTCCGCCTGGCGCCTCTGGCATCGGCGGGAGGTGCGTTTCCCCTCGGCCTGTCCATCCCCGAGGGTGGGGGGGTCACCCGGAGCTCCGCTACTGAGGGGGCCTCGGCAGCGCCTCACTCACTCCCCGCCCGCCCCGCGCTGCCCCGGACACACCGCCCCACTTCCGCTTCCGGGGCACGGCGCCTCTGCTTCCGGGAGAGCCTTGGCGGGCGACAGGCGGGCGCCATGGTGAGTGCGGGCCCTCTCCCCTCACAGCCCCGGCCGGCGGGAGGAGCTCCCCGGCCCCGCGTTACCGGAGATGGGGGGCGAGGCGGAGGGTCTCCCCGGGCGGGCTGGCGAGGATGGGGGGCGAGGCGGGGGCCCGGTGTCCGTCCCTTGGCGGCGGCGGCGGCGGGCGGGGAGTGAGTGAGGCGCTGCCGAGGCCCCCTCAGTAGCGGAGCTCCGGGTGACCCCCCCACCCTCGGGGATGGACAGGCCGAGGGGAAACGCACCTCCCGCCGATGCCAGAGGCGCCAGGCGGAACGTTAAACCCCCGGCTGTAAAACGGCACGGTGGGGTTTTGTTAAGTTTTATATGAAATAACGTTTTCCCCGGGAATGAGTGCGAGCCGGAGGTGGCCGAGAAGGCCAACGGCATCCTGGGCTGTGTCAGGGGCAGCGTGGCCAGCGGGAGCAGGGCAGGGATGGTGCCTCTGTGCTGGGCACTGGTGAGGCCTCACCTCCATTGATGTGTCCAGTTCTGGGCCCCTCACTACAGGAAGGACATTGAGGTGCTGGAGCGTGTCCAGAGGAGAGCCACCAAGCTGGGGAGGGGTCTGGAGAACAAGTCCTATGAGGAGAGGCTGAGGGAACTAGGCATGTTTGGAGAAGAGGAGGCTGAGGGGAGACCTCATTGCCCTCTGCAGCTCCCTGAAAGGAGGGTGTCGAGAGGTGGGGGTTGGCCTCTTCTCCCAAGGGAATAATGACAGGAGCAGAGGAAATGGTCTGAAGTTGGGGCAGAGGAGGTTTAGATTAGATATTTGGAAGAATGACTTTCCTGAGAGGGTGGTCAGGCACTGGAACAGCCTGCCCAGGGAGGTGGTGGAGTCACCATCCCTGGAGGGATTCAAGAAACGTGTAGATGTGGCACCTCAGGGCATGGTCTAGTGCCCGGGATTGTTGGGTTGTGTCTGTGGGTGGGTGTGGTGCTTTTGTTGGGTTTTTGGGTGGGTTTTTTTTTTTTGCAGCAGCCAGCCCTTCTGGAGCAGAAACCCACCCAGCGCCCACTGCCGGGAGCAGTACCACAGAAATAAAACACTTGTTGTCATCTGCCATGAGCTCGGCTCCTCCGCTCAGGCCGGGCAGCAGCTGCTCCACAGACCCGTCCCACCACCCGTCCCTGAGCACAGTCACGAGACAGGGATTCAGAAACGCTGGCCCAGGGACTGGACGACTCCACATCCACCAGCATGGCCCGCTCCCTCCACCAGGAACATCCCTACGGATCCATTCCCCATGCCCCAGGAACCCCTGCCACATGCCCGGCCACCAACAGAGCCTGCCTCCTGTTCTCCAGCCGCCTGCTCCACCATCCACACACCACGCGGTGCAGGAACCACATCAACCCTCTGGGGCTGCTCCAAAAGCCACACTGGGAGGACTGGTTTGCAGTGAGGATTTATTCAGTGGCTCCCTGTAGTTTTGATAAGGTAATATTTCCCTCTCCAGAGAACGCCAGCCCTTCAGAGAGCCCTGATTGTAGAAAATAACCTGTGACATTTCTCTCTTCACCCTCCTCATCCATATGATCCACCGGATCTGTGAAGACCACCACGCTGGAGTTTGTCATGGGACTGGTCTTCAAAATGACTGAGGAGATGCTTCGGTGTTAGTGGAAAAGATTAACAGGGAATAAATAAAATAATATCCTCACAATTCCTGAAATCACTATTTGCTCGTCGCGTGTAAGCTTTATGCTTGTGCTTATAACTTGATGTTGTTTTGCTGCTAATATCCATACGCTTACGTATATCTATATGCTAAACATAAAAATTAATTAGCTGCTTACCAGAATTTATTTTTATCTCAGAAATTAACCACTGAGGATTTCTAGTGTGGAAGGAGTCACTAGCTGGAAAAGCTTGACAATTAATATGTTGAAGCATTTGTTTTCTGCAGACTGTGATTAAGTCCATAATCAACATCCAGAGCAGAACTTCTCCTGGCACAATGTAGATTTGTAAAAACAGATTTGTAAAAGTAAATCTGCTTCTTTTCTTTTCTTTAGGACGGCCTTGGCAAGGTTTCGGCAAGCTCAGCTTGAGGAAGGAAAAGTTAAGGTATGACGTGGAAAAACTAAAGCTTTGTTATCTCTAATCAAGAGTGGAACACGAGCCCTGTGCTGAGCTGCCTGACAGCTGTCAGAAGGGTCATCTGCCAGATACAGGTGTCCGTAGGAGCACGGCACTAGTTATCTGGAAGGCAGCTGCAGCAGGGACTGCATTTTGCAGTGATGCAAAACAGAAGTGGCAAAGAGAATTTTCTTACATAAATGGGTTAATTAGTTATGTATTCCAGAGGTATGTTGGTTTGGCTGCTGAGAATAAAGTGAAAACTGAGCACTGCTTATCTTTTTTATGTAGTGCAGGTAGAATAACTAGTAGTTTAAAAGCAAAACACAAAACCCAACTCCAATAATGCTATAAAAGGAGGCAGCATGCTGGGCCAGAAATAACTTTTGAAACTGAAGGTACCTCCTTCTGCAACTACTTATGCAAATTGATTCATGTGCACTTACTTTTACTGACTGTAATCACAAGGTTTGTTTGGATTTCTTCCCAGAGGAGGTAGAGAAATCCTTCTCATAGTCTTGTTCATAGGTGTGCTCTGACAAAACAGTAACCATGGAAGAGGGTCTTCAGAATCATTGTGAACTTGAGGCTTGCATGAGACATAACATTGGCATGTTATTAACCCAAGAGATGACTCTGTGTTTCAGAGGTGTGTTGGCTTGGCTGCTGAGAAGAAAGTGAAATCTGAACATTGCTTATTTTTTTTATGTAATGCAGGTAGAATAACTAGTAGTTTAAACGCAAAACACAAAACCCAACTCCAATAATGCTATAAATGGAGGCAGCATGCTGGGCAGAAAACAGAAAGTTACCTCCTTCTGCAACTACATACGCAAATTGATTCATGTGCACTTACTTTTACTGACTGTAATCACAAGGTTTGTTTGGATTTCTTCCCAGAGGAGGTAGAGAAATCCTTCTCATAGTCTTGTTCATAGGTGTGTTCTGACAAAACAGTAACCATGGAAGAGGGTCTTCAGAATCATTGTGAACTTGAGGCTTGCATGAGACATAACATTGGCATGTTATTAACCCAAGAGATGATAGCTGTGCCTCTGTTCATAATTCTCTTTACTATTGTGCAGCTTTTTTTTTTTTGATTGGTGTAAGATTAACCAAAAAAAATGAACTTAACAACTCATAATTAAAAAAACCCCACCACTACAGTGAGAGAAATAGCATCCCTCAAACCATGCAGAAGAACCTTAAAGACTGATTCTCAGCTATCTCTGGATATTCCTGTACATTTTTCACGGAATCATAACTCAAATTGCAAGAATATTTATGTGGGGATCAGAGTGTTCTCAATAACCTTTTTTGGGGTACAGGTTTATAATTTTTAATTAGAAAAATTCTGGAAACTGAGGTGTCCTATGTTTGCACCTTAAGAAATGATGTTGTTAAGCTATAGATATTCTAATTCTAATGTAGCACTTCCCATTTAGGCAGCCTGATTACAAATTTTTACCTGCACACACACTCTCTCTCTCTCCTTGGTGCGTTCCCTCCTTTGGGTTTGACCCTGAGTTTCTTACAGCAGAGTCTTGAGTGTCAGGTTTTATA
>NW_015090934.1:0-382 GCF_001431845.1 Calidris pugnax
CCAGGTGTGCAGACAACCTGACCCCCTAAAATGCATCCCCTGGGGGGGCAAGGGGGCTCCCCCGGGGAGGAAAAGCCATCCCAACACCCTACATACGGCCCTGAAATACAGCCCCAGGGCTTTTCCACTCCCCATCCCACCCGAAATGGCCCCAAATCGGGGGCCACGGGGATTTCTCCAATTTTCTGCTGCTCGCTGGCAGGTGGGGCTGGTTCAGGCTGAGAAGGAGCAGAAAATCCGGGGGAAATAGGAGCTGGAGGAGGGGGTGGTGTGGGGATGTGGGAGGGCTGTTGTGGAGGAGGAGGAGGATGGTCCGTGGGGACGGGCTGCTCCTTGAGGGCAGCCCCAAGGCCTCCTTGTGATGCTGCAGAGCCAATTAATT
>NW_015090934.1:862-5090 GCF_001431845.1 Calidris pugnax
TCTCAAGTCACAGGCGACAGGACAAGAGGAAATGGCCTCAAGTTGCGCCAGGGGAGGTTCAGGCTGGATATTAGGAAAAATTTTTTCCCTGAAAGGGTTCTCAGCCCTTGGAATGGGCTGCCCAGGGAGGGGGTTGAGGCCCCATCCCTGGAGGTGTTCAAAAGACGGGTTGATGTAGTGCTGGGAGGTCTGGTTTAGTGATGATGCTCCTTGTTTGTTGTGAGGGTGTCTATTTTTGTCAGTGAGGTTGACGGTTGGACAAGATGATCTTGAAGGTCCCTTCCAACCTAGAAGATTCTGTGACTCTGTGACTCTGTGACTCTGTGACTCTGTGGGGTGCCCGGCAGCGTCCCGGGGTGCGGTGCCGAGCAGGTGGCCGTGCGATGGGGGAACGGGTTGGGATGCGCCGCCCGGAGCCAAAAAGCTTTTTAATCTGCCTCTTTCCAGGGCGGTTTTTTTCCCCCCCTGGGGGGGCCGCGGCGGCTGCAAAGCGGCTCCGACCGCCAGGAATTCCTCGCTATGTCCTGGGAAAGCTCCTTCCCACCAGCTGTCGGCAGCTCGGCCGGCCCAGCGCAGGCGCCTTGGACTGGGGAGAGGGGCCCCCCGCTGTGGGGCAGGGTCCTGCCCCAGCCCCCAGCATCCCTGCCCGCCACGGAGATGGTGCCAGATCAGCCTCAGCCCGGCCAAAAAGGTTGGGGGGCGGGGGGGGGGGCTTGGAGCAGCCCCCTTTGCCCCAAGGCTTTGGGGTGCAGCTCCCCAGAGCAGGTCTGGGGGGGGGGGTTGGTGTCCTTGGGGTCACCGGGCTCTTTCGTTGCCCCTCACCAAGGGCTGTGGGGCAGAGCGTGCTCTGTCCTGCCCAGGGCTTGGGCTGTGCCCCTCTGCCGGGCATCATCCAACCCTGTGGGGCATCTCCAAACCCCAGGGGCCTCATCGCTGCCCAGGGCTTGGACTGTGCCCCTCTGCTGGGCATCATCCAACCCTATGGGGCACCTCCAAACCCCAGGGGCCTCATCCTGACCTATGGGGCATCCCCTGGTCCCAAGGGCATTGTCCAATCCTGTGGGGCATCTCCAAACCCCAGGGGTCTCATCCTGACTTTATGGACCATCCTCTGGCCCCTGGGCCTCATCCAACCCTATGGGGCATCTCCAAACGCCAGAGGCCTCATCCTGACCTATGGGGCATCCCCTGGTCCCAAGGGCATTGTCCAATCCTGTGGGGCATCTCCAAACCCCAGGGGTCTCATCCTGACTTTATGGACCATCCTCTGGCCCCTGGGCCTCATCCAACCCTATGGGGCATCTCCAAACGCCAGAGGCCTCATCCTGACCTATGGGGCATCCTCTGGTCCCAGGGCCATCGTCCAACCCTATGGGGCATCTCCAAACCCCAGGGGCCTCAACCTGACCTTTTGGGGCATCCCCTGGTCCTAGGGGCCTCATCCTGACCTATGGGGCACCTCCAAGCCCCAGGGGTCTCATCCTGACCTATGGGGCATCCTCTGACCCCAGGGGCATCATCCAACCCTATGGGGCATCTCCAAACCCCAGGGGCCTCATCCTGACCTTTTGGGGCATCCCCTGGTCCCAGGGGCATCATCCAACCCTATGGGGCACCTCCAAACCCCAGGGGTCTCATCCTGACCTATGGGGCATCCCCTGGTCCCAAGGGCATCGTCCAATCCTATGGGGCATCTCCAAACCCCAGGGGCCTCATCCTGACTTTATCGGCCATCCTCTGACCCCTGGGCATCATCCTGACCTATGGGGCACCTCCAAGCCCCAGGGGTCTCATCCTGACCTATGGGGCATCCTCTGACCGCTGGGCATCATCCAACCCTATGGGGCATCTCCAAACGCCAGAGGCCTCATCCTGACCTATGGGGCATCCTCTGGTCCCAGGGCCATCGTCCAACCCTATGGGGCATCTCCAAACCCCAGGGGCCTCAACCTGACCTTTTGGGGCATCCCCTGGTCCTAGGGGCCTCATCCTGACCTATGGGGCACCTCCAAGCCCCAGGGGTCTCATCCTGACCTATGGGGCATCCTCTGACCCCAGGGGCATCATCCAACCCTATGGGGCATCTCCAAACCCCAGGGGCCTCATCCTGACCTATGGGGCATCCTCTGGCCCCTGGGCATCATCCAACCCTATGGGGCACCTCCAAACCCCAGGGGCCTCATCCTGACCTATGGGGCATCCTCTGACCCCTGGGCTTCATCCAACCCTATGAGGCACCTCCAAACTCCAGGGGCCTCATCCTGACCTTTTGGGGCATCCTCTGACCCCTGGGCTTCATCCAACCCTATGAGGCACCTCCAAACTCCAGGGGCCTCATCCTGACCTTTTGGGGCATCCTCTGACCCCTGGGCTTCATCCAACCCTATGGGGCACCTCCAAACTCCAGGGGCCTCATCCTGACCTATGGGGCATCCCCTGGTCCCAAGGGCATTGTCCAATCCTGTGGGGTATCTCCAAACCCCAGGGGTCTCATCCTGACTTTATGGACCATCCTCTGGCCCCTGGGCCTCATCCAACCCTATGGGGCATCTCCAAACCCCAGGGGCATCATTCTGACCTTTTGGGGCATCCCCTGGTCCCAGGGACATCATCCAACCCTATGGAACCTCCTTGAACCATAGGGACCTCATTGGGTCCCTATGGGGCATTCCCCACACCCAGGGGCATCATCTAACCCTGTGGAGCATCCCCAAACCCTGGAGGTTCTCATCCTGATCTTATGGGGCATGCCCTGGCCCCAGGGGCATCATCCAACCCCATGGGGCATCCTTGAACCCCAGGGACCTCATCCTGACCCTATGGGGCACCCCCTCACCTCAGGAGCATCATCCTCACCCTATAGGGCATCTCCTAACTCCAGGGGCATCATCCAACCCCATGGGGTGTCTTTGAATCCCAGAGACTTCATCCTGACCCTATGGGGCATCCCCTAACCCCAGGAGCATCATCCTCACCCTATAGGGCATCTCCTTCCCCCAGGAACATCATGCTGACCATGTGGGGCATCCCCTGACCCCAGGGACTTCATTCTGACCCCATGGGGCATCCCCTGGCCCCAGGGGCATCATCCTGCCTCTACTGGGGACCACCCCTGCTCCCAGGGGTGCCCATCCCAGGAGATGCCCTGGGGCCTCATCCTGAACTTATGGGGCATTCCCCAGACCCTGGAGGTTCTCACCCTGATCTTATGGGGCATGCCCTGCCCCCAGGGGCATCATCCAACCCCATGGGGCATCCTTGAATCCCAGGGACTTCATCCTGACCCTATGGGGCATCCCCTAACCTCAGGAGCATCATCCCCACCCTATAGGGCATCTCCTTGCCCCAGGAACATCATGCTGACCCCGTGGGGCATCCCCTGACCCCAGAGACATCATTCTGACCCCGTGAGGCATCATCCTGCCCCTACTGGGGACCACCCCAGCTCCCAGGGGCCTCATCCTGAACTTATGGGGCATTCCCCAGACCCAGGAGCATCATCCAACCCCATGGGGTGTCCTTGAATCTTCAGGACCTCATCCTGACCCTGTGGGGCACCCCCTCACCCCAGGAGCATCATCCTCACCCTATAGAGCATCTCCTTGCCCCAGGAACATCATGCTGACCCCGTGGGGCATCTCCTGACCCCAGGGGCATCATCCTGCCTCTACTGGGGACCACTCCAGCTCCCAGGGGCCTCATCCTGAACTTATGGGGCACTCCCCAGACCCAGGAGCATCATTCAACCCCATGGGGCTTCCTTGAATCCCCAGGACCTCATCCTGACCCTATGGGGCATCCCCTAACCCCAGGACCATCTTCCTCACCCTATAGGGCATCCCCTGACCCCAGGGGCATCATCCTGCCTCTACTGGGGACCACCCCTGCTCCCAGGGGTGCCCATCCCAGGAGATGCCCTGGGGCCTCATCCTGAACTTATGGGGCATTCCCCAGACCCTGGAGGTTCTCACCCTGATCTTATGGGGCATGCCCTGCCCCCAGGGGCATCATCCAACCCCATGGGGCATCCTTGAACCCCAGGGATCTCGTCCTGACCCTATGGGGCACCCCTCACCCCAGGAGCATCATCCTCACCCTATAGGGCATCTCCTTCCCCCAGGAACATCATGCTGACCATGTGGGGCATCCCCTGACCCCAGGGACTTCATTCTGACCCCATGGGGCATCCCCTGGCCCCAGGGGCATCATCCTGCCTCTACTGGGGACC
>NW_015090934.1:5385-7750 GCF_001431845.1 Calidris pugnax
ATCTCCAAACCCCAGGGGTCTCATCCTGACCTTTTGGGGCATCCCCTGGTCCCAGGGGCCTCATCCAACCCTATGGGGCATCTCCAAACCCCAGGGGCATCATCCTGACCTTCTGGGGCATCCCCTGGTCCCAGGGACATCATCCAACCCTATGGAACCTCCTTGAACCATAGGGACCTCATTGGGTCCCTATGGGGCATTCCCCACACCCAGGGGCATCATCTAACCCTGTGGAGCATCCCCAAACCCTGGAGGTTCTCATCCTGATCTTATGGGGCATGCCCTGGCCCCAGGGGCATCATCCAGCCCCATGGGGCATCCTTGAACCCCAGGGACCTCATCCTGACCCTATGGGGCACCCCCTCACCTCAGGAGCATCATCCTCACCCTATAGGGCATCTCCTAACTCCAGGGGCATCATCCAACCCCATGGGGTGTCTTTGAATCCCAGAGACTTCATCCTGACCCTATGGGGCATCCCCTAACCCCAGGAGCATCATCCTCACCCTATAGGGCATCTCCTTCCCCCAGGAACATCATGCTGACCATGTGGGGCATCCCCTGACCCCAGGGACTTCATTCTGACCCCATGGGGCATCCCCTGGCCCCAGGGGCATCATCCTGCCTCTACTGGGGACCACCCCTGCTCCCAGGGGTGCCCATCCCAGGAGATGCCCTGGGGCCTCATCCTGAACTTATGGGGCATTCCCCAGACCCTGGAGGTTCTCACCCTGATCTTATGGGGCATGCCCTGCCCCCAGGGGCATCATCCAACCCCATGGGGCATCCTTGAATCCCAGGGACTTCATCCTGACCCTATGGGGCATCCCCTAACCTCAGGAGCATCATCCCCACCCTATAGGGCATCTCCTTGCCCCAGGAACATCATGCTGACCCCGTGGGGCATCCCCTGACCCCAGAGACATCATTCTGACCCCGTGAGGCATCATCCTGCCCCTACTGGGGACCACCCCAGCTCCCAGGGGCCTCATCCTGAACTTATGGGGCATTCCCCAGACCCAGGAGCATCATCCAACCCCATGGGGTGTCCTTGAATCCTCAGGACCTCATCCTGACCCTGTGGGGCACCCCCTCACCCCAGGAGCATCATCCTCACCCTATAGAGCATCTCCTTGCCCCAGGAACATCATGCTGACCCCGTGGGGCATCTCCTGACCCCAGGGGCATCATCCTGCCTCTACTGGGGACCACTCCAGCTCCCAGGGGCCTCATCCTGAACTTATGGGGCACTCCCCAGACCCAGGAGCATCATTCAACCCCATGGGGCTTCCTTGAATCCCCAGGACCTCATCCTGACCCTGTGGGGCACCTCCTCACCCCAGGAGCATCATCCTCACCCTATAGGGCATCTCCTTCCCCCAGGAACATCATGCTGACCCCGTGGGGCATCCCCTGACCCCAGGGACATCATTCTGACCCTGTGGGGCATCATCCTGCCCCTGCTGGGGACCACCCCAGCTCCCAGGGGCCTCATCCTGAACTTATGGGGCATTCCCCAGACCCTGGAGGTTCTCATCCTGATCTTATGGGGCATACCCTGGCCTCAGGGGCATCATCCAACCCCATGGGGCATCCTTGAACCCCAGGGATCTCGTCCTGACCCTATGGGGCACCCCTCACCCCAGGAGCATCATCCTCACCCTATAGGGCATCTCCTTCCCCCAGAAACATCCTGCTGACCATGTGGGGCATCCCCTAACCCCAGGGACATGATTCTAACCCCGTGGGGCATCCCCTGACCCCAGGGACATGATTCTGACCCCGTGGGGCATCCCCTGACCCCAGGGACATCATCCTGCCCCTACTGGGGACCACCCCTTCTCCCAGGGGCCTCATCCTGACCCTATGGGGCATCCCCTAACCCCAGGACCATCTTCCTCACCCTATAGGGCATCCCCTGACCCCAGGGGCATCATCCTGCCTCTACTGGGGACCCCCCATCCTGCTCCCAGGGGCATCCCCCTGCCCCACGCCAGCTCCCGGGCCCCGGGGCGCTGTGGGCAGGGGAGGCATCCCCGGGCCAGACCCTGGAGGTTCTCATCCTGATCTTATGGGGCATACCCTGGCCTCAGGGGCATCATCCAACCCCATGGGGCATCCTTGAACCCCAGGGATCTCGTCCTGACCCTATGGGGCACCCCTCACCCCAGGAGCATCATCCTCACCCTATAGGGCATCTCCTTCCCCCAGAAACATCCTGCTGACCATGTGGGGCATCCCCTAACCCCAGGGACATGATTCTAACCCCGTGGGGCATCCCCTGACCCCAGGGACATCATCCTGCCCCTACTGGGGACCACCCCTTCTCCCAGGGGCCTCATCCTGACCCTATGGGGCATCCCCT
>NW_015090935.1:0-72739 GCF_001431845.1 Calidris pugnax
TTTAACCCACTCTCCTGCCCCAAGTACCAACTTTTAACTCAAGGCGCCTCCCTTTCCTCAACTGTAGGTAAGGATCATCATCTTGGCCACTTTTGTAGAGCATCTTGAAGTGCAGAAAAGCCATCAAGGCACCTCCCTTTCCTCAACTGTAGGTAAGGACCATCATCTTGGCCACTCTTGTAGAGCATCTTGAAGTGCAGAAAAGCCATAATTGTTATTTAACAGGCAGAAAAGGAGCCCACGGCCACCTACCCACCAGGCCTGCAGCTGCCAGAGCTACCCTGTCGCCACCTTCGACCAAATACATTTGGCCAAGGAAAAGAGCTGATATGTAGTGCTTCAAACATCTCAAAAGCTTTGTTTATTAATGCATGATTGGATGAGGAGCTGCTGCTCCTCAAAGCAAAGCACCAGGCTCCCCACAGCCACCTTAGAGGCCTCAAAAAACGCATGGAGGTGGTTGAAGTCCTTGCAGAGACGCCTCTACTTCCCAATTTGTGTAGGGATGCAAGTCCCTGGCAGCTGGCAGGCAACCCCATGAGAAGAGCCTGGCTTGGGGACATCAGGACAAGGAAGGGACTCATTGGCCACCCACCATCTCGTTTTACTTGAGAAGGGCATTTCTCACCCCAGCAGTATTAACTCAGAGAGCTGTTCTGTCCCAAACCCACTCCCTGACCCATCTGGAGTATCCTTGGGTCCCAAAACCTCTGCCTCCCCTGCCTGCTGCATGCCTGCTCACAGGGCATGTTGTGACACCATCACTTCATCAAAAGGATTTTCCCCCCCAATGTAGCCATTCAGGATGTGAATTAAGACGGAAACAATGGGATTCTGGGTTTTTCATGTGCTGAAAGGCAGCAGGGATTTTTCAACCCATCACCAAGGCCCTGTGCCACGAGGATTTCGGAGACAGAGCAGATGCTGGGAGGCCGGGGGGAACATGTGCCTGTCTCCCAGCCCCTGGGAAGGCTGATCCCAGGACATCTTGGAGAAAAGAAGCTGCATCCCCCCTTCCTTTCCTCCCTTTCACCCTGGGGGGCTGCAGATGGAGCAGCAGAATGAAAGCACTTTGCTCCTACTTGAACAGAGCAGCATGAGCATGGCACAGACGTGGTTACCAAGCATGGCCTGAGCTCCCCAGCAAGGTCTGCAGATGGAGGGCTCACCCCGTGTTTCACTTGTCTGACAGCTTCACTACCGTGAAGCCAGGAAAGCTTTCAAAGGACTGGAGGCCTCAGGGAACTTGGATGGGAGAGAAGTCACTCAGGATAAAGAAAAAGAACCATTAAATCAAAAGAGATAGGGCTAAGAAAGCCCAATTTTAGGAAATCAGGTGTTCCTCTGAAAAACCCAAGTGTGGTTGTGGCTTTGCTCATGCAAATGAGATCTCTGTGCCAAATACACAGCGTGGTGGGGTTGGAGGTGCCATGGTGTTAATGCCCTGCCCAGGGTGCAAGCAGCAGCAAGGGTGAGTGTAAAACCTTGCTGGCTTTGGGAGACTGCAGATACCTGAATGTTGAGTAGGTAAAGTCAGTCCTGGCTGGGCCAGGCTGGGGACAGTCCCCTTAACAGAAAAGCTCAGGGAAGAGATGCTCTCCAAAGTGCCCAAAGGCTTCCACATCTTTGGGATTAAAGCACGAGATGTTGTGGGTCCAAAGAGCACACTGCAGTCCTGCTAGTGCCCTCCCACCACTGCTTCCCATGAGGCATCCCCAAAAATCCCATTTCTGGGGACAGTGGCCTTGGGTGGGCACAGGAGAAGACCCAGCATAGGGGGCTGCGAAAGGCAGGCTTGAGGCAGCAGGATGATGCTCCAGGAAGGCTTTTGGGGATAAACATCACCGGGCACGACGACTTATTTACGGGTAAAAGGCAGTAACAGGAGAAGGTCAAACGGAAACGAGCGGATGGCAAATAAGCTCCGGCTCAGCTGCACACACACCAGCAGCCGGACGTGGCTCTGGGGACAAACGCCAGCTCTGGTCCCCTCAGCACACCGGCCGACGGAGCACAGCACCAAAGCATCACCAGTGATCACATCCCTACTTATTATTTTTTTTCTAACCCAACAACTGGAGCCAGGAGCCCGACCCCACCACCCCATCCTAGCTCCGCGGCCCCTGGAGGAGCAGGGCAGTGCTACGCTCTGCTGCTCCTGGCAATCAGCGAGGTCCCTAATTAAGGCCGCTTTGTGAGGGGCGGGCTAATGAAGCACGGGGTCGGGAGTCCTTTGCCCTCGTCTCTCTTCCCAGCGTGACACCCCTCCTCGCTGCCAGCCAAAGGGACCACACAATAACGGAGATGTCCCTGCCCATCTCCCCAGGGACCTGCCCCTGCCCTGCCTGCCACTGGGGTGCTTTCCCATGGGACAATGGACTCGTCCTGAAGCATCTTTTGGAGATGTCCACGCTTCTCCCTGGGCATCCGGGGATCCCGCTGCCAGAGACGGGGTCCCCCCGCACCCAGGGTGGCATCTCTGCAGGGAGAACAATTCACGGAATCATGAATTGTCAGAGTTGGAAGGGACCCTCTCGAGATCATCCAAGTCCAACTCCCCTGCCAAAGCAGGGCTGCCCAGAGCACATCACACAGGACTCCATCCAGGCGGGGCTTGAAGATCTCCAGAGAAGGGGACAGCATTTCTGCAGGGAGAACAATTCACGGAATCATGAATTGTCAGAGTTGGAAGGGACCCTCTCGAGATCATCCAACCTGAGAAGAGTCCAGCTCCATCCTCCCTCAACCCACCCTTTAGATACTTGTCAGCATTGAGAAGGTCTCCCCTCAGCCTTCTCTTCTCCAGGCTAAAGAGCCCCAGCTCTCTCAGCCTTTCCTCATCAGGGAGATGCTCCAATCCCTCCATCCTCTCTGTTGCCCTACGCTGGACTCTCTCCAGCAGTTCCCTGTCTCTCTTGAACTGGGGAGCCCAGCACTGGAGGCAGGATTCCAGTTGTGGCCTCCCCAGTGCAGAGCAGAGGGGGAGAATGACCTCCCTCCACCTCCTGGCCACACTCTTCCCTAGGCAGCCCAGGATCCCATTGGCCCTCTTGGCCACAGGGGCACATTGCTGGCTTATGGATAGTTTACTATCCACCAGGACCCCCAAATCTTTCTCAGAAGTGCTTTCCAGAAGATCCACCCCTAACCTCTATTGGTGCCTGGGATTCTTCCTCCCCAGGTGCAGGACCCTACATTTGCTGTTATTGAACCTCATGAAGTTCTTCCCTGCCCAGCTCTCCAGCCTGTCTAGGTCATACTGGATGGTGGCACAGCTCTCTGGAGTGTCAGCACTACAGCCTTCAGCCTCCCCACCTGCCTCCCCCTATAGATAACTCTGCCCATGCTCCCCCATAACTCATAGCCTGTGGGAGTGAGATCAGCACTACAGCCTTCAGCCTCCCCCCCTGCCTCCCCCTATAGATAAGACTGCCCATGTTCCCCCATAACTCATAGCCTGTGGGAGTGAGAAGCCCAATCCCCAATTAACAAAAGCACCATTAAATCTGCTGTTCAAAGCATCCTGCCTCGTCAGCTTAATAAGGGCACCCACTTAAAATAATAATAATAATAATTTAAAAAAGAAAAAAAAGCCCCCAAACAGGCACTGTTTTCAGACAGCCACCTCCTACCTCAACTTCAACACATAATCCACTGGCAGTTATTTTTAGACAGTTTATTTTGTGCCATCCTGTAATGCTTGGGATAACTATAATACGATAGCAAAAACTCAAACACCCCCATCCTAGCAAAAAAAAAAAGCCTAAATGGTTACAAATCACCAAAGTATCAGCTTGATGGATAAATCACTACATTCCTTCGCAGGCACAAAAAAAGCCCCCAAACAGGCACTGTTTTCAGACAGCCACCTCCTACCTCAACTTCAACACATAATCCACTGGCAGTTATTTTTAGACAGTTTATTTTGTGCCATCCTGTAATGCTTGGGATAACTATAATACGATAGCAAAAACTCAAACACCCCCATCCTAGCAAAAAAAAAAGCCTAAATGGTTACAAATCACCAAAGTATCAGCTTGATGGATAAATCACTACATTCCTTCGCAGGCACAACAGGATGCCAAAATTAAAACCTCGGATATCCTTTTGGGTTTCATGATTATGTTTAGCTGTATGCAAAATATCTCATTAGTGCTGGATGGGGGGAAAAAAAAAAAAGCTATCAATTTATTTTGCTTTCTGTAATAAAATGAAGGGGAATAACTGTTCCAGCAGCAGAGTCCCACTGGATGAAGTTCTCCTTTTCTACACTGAGTTAATAAACCAGATTAAAGGCATTTTGGTTCCGTGTGGAAAGGACAACTCCAGTTCTCCTAAACATGAAAGTGATTAGTTTTAAGATCTGAGGGATTTAAGAAACATGGAAGTGCTTTGGGATGGCGTCAGGCTTCCAAAGCACTAAATTACTGCAAGATACAGCAACTCACAAAAGTTATCAAGTGATTGCCTGGACAATCCCATAGAAAACAATTTCTCCAGCCCCTCTGGCTGGGATCCCTGCCACGCTCCAGAGATGCTTGGGTAGCAGAGATGTGGTATTTTTCTTTCCAGTTTGGTATTTTATACAGCACTTCAGAAAGCAGCCGAGCCCTCCCCAAATGAAAGGGTAATTTAACATTGTTCTTATACAGCTTTCCACATAACGGCTCCTGTAAGATGCAGGATATTTGATCAAAATTAAAATGCAGAATAAACACTGGCATTTTGCGACGTATCACCCAGTGCAGGGCAGTCCTGCTCAGCTGGGTCACAAGGGATTCACTTTTTGCCATCTAGTATTGCCATTAAATAATATTAACTGCTAAATACACTGAAACAGGCTGCTCAAAGAGCCAAGACCCTGGTCCAGTTTCTCTCCTTGCCTCAGTTTCCCCACACGTAGCAGCACGAGTTACGGTATGTCCTCGTTACCCATTAGTGGCTGCCAAGCACATTTCCAGGAACGGGACTTATCTCACATGTCCCTAGACTCTCCATAAGGCAGAATGACAAAATGCTTTTCTTCCCCCTAAAAAACCCATTCATTTAATAAGTAAAATAAAATCAAAACCAGCTGAGGAAGGAAACTGTGGATCAAAACCCAGGCATGCTGAAACCCAACTGCTGGCTGACTGCAAATCAGGAGGGGGAAAATCTGCCACGAGCAGTTAGTTATGAGGATAATTACATCTTAATTAATAGCGGGGTCTTTTTAAAAATAATTCACCTTGATTAAATTGATGGAGGAAAACCACAGGTTTTAGGCACGTACTGGAAATTCAGGATGGTACAGCCCTGACTTCACCCATTCCCAGTTCAAAGAGGGTCTGACCATTACCACCACCAAATGCCCGGTCACTGATGCCCAGATGAGCTGAACCAGGGATTCCCATTTAATTCTGCAAATCCACCTTTTGCAAACAGCCCCTGCAGTTGGCAGCAGCTTCCAGGGGCTGAAGGGATGCCACCCTCAGGAACTGGCTGTATCTTTCCTGTCTACCAGAGGAGGACAGTGGTTTCCAGCATCACCATCCTTAAGCTGACGTTAGACCTGGGTTCTAAAGTTATTTTTAAAACACCAACAAAAGATGGGATGCCAAAAGAGACCAGATGTCATCTCAGGCTCAAAGCTGGGCTGGGCTTGTTGCAGAAAGGCAAGGAGAAATGAGTGGCCACCACACTCAAGGTCTCAAGAACGTGCTAAAGGCAAATGCACTCTTCTTCCCCCACCCCCAGACTATTTTTTCCTTCAGCTATTTCAGTGGATTGAAGCTATAATAAGAACAGGGAAACTAACACCAAGGTTAAAAGCACCCAGCACTGGTTTGGAGACAACATGCTTCGATCCTTGGCTCAGGTTTCAACGGGTTTGTGGGCATTAAATGGGGATTATTCTGGTACGTGGGACTATGAACCATTTTACTGAACTCCCTTCACGGTAACAACACTGGTTCCTAGGCAAATGTTATTCATTCAAACAGAATGCCAAAAAGAAGCACATAATACATAAATATAAAAATTCATTCGGCAGAAAACCGAAATAAATTGCTTTGTTGTGCACTGTTTTGTTGGTGCATTCATCACAGGCTGCAAAGAATAGCAGCTTCACTAAATACTTTCAATAAACAGTTTCCAGCCTAAAAACCTGCTGTTGAGCCACAGGAGCAGCCCGAGAACAATTTATTTTCTTTTTTAACAGAGGCTTCTCAATGCGGTTTCCTTTCCTTCCTGCTGAATAACGGCACGGAGATGGCACTTCTCTGCAACTCATCCACACAGGGTGCAGCCCTTTTCCCAAAAAATGTTTCCTAAAGGACACAGGGGGAATCCTGGAGGGATAGCATCCCCCACCCTTAGCCAAAACCCAGCCCCACCAGAGGTTTATACCCAGGCTGCTGCCTGTTTCCGAAAAGCTCAAGTTGTAGAGACGCAGGGACTGAAACCATCAAGTAGGTTCATTACTGGATTTGCTGATTAAAAGCACCCAGCTCGTTAGGCAGCATCCACAGCAGAGCAAAGGGGCACCCCGAGGCTCAGGACTCCCCAGTAATTCCCTACCCACAGCAGGAATGTGCCCAGCAAACCCTCGCCGTGATTTTCTTTTAGAAGGTAAAAAAAGCATTTAGTTATTTAACCAAGTCCAAACACGCTGCATGTCCCCCGTAGAAACAGTTTTTAATGCTCTTTTCTCCCAAACCCAGTGCTACCCCACGGTGTTTTTGGCCCTGGCTGGCAAAGGCTGCAACCACAACCATCAATCATTTTGGGGCCACAAACCCACCAAACCTGCCGGCTAATACGGATGGAGGCAAGAAGGAACTTGGGAGCACAGAGCAGTAATTCCAGATTTCCACCCATAGATTTTCCAAGACCTCCCCCTCAACTCTGCAATGACCCAATATTGTTCTTATACAGCTTTCCACATAACGGCTCCTGTAAGATGCAGGATATTTGATCAAAATTAAAATGCAGAATAAACACTGGCATTTTGCGACGTATCACCCAGTGCAGGGCAGTCCTGCTCAGCTGGGTCACAAGGGATTCACTTTTTGCCATCTAGTATTGCCATTAAATAATATTAACTGCTAAATACACTGAAACAGGCTGCTCAAAGAGCCAAGACCCTGGTCCAGTTTCTCTCCTTGCCTCAGTTTCCCCACACGTAGCAGCACGAGTTACGGTATGTCCTCGTTACCCATTAGTGGCTGCCAAGCACATTTCCAGGAACGGGACTTATCTCACATGTCCCTAGACTCTCCATAAGGCAGAATGACAAAATGCTTTTCTTCCCCCTAAAAAACCCATTCATTTAATAAGTAAAATAAAATCAAAACCAGCTGAGGAAGGAAACTGTGGATCAAAACCCAGGCATGCTGAAACCCAACTGCTGGCTGACTGCAAATCAGGAGGGGGAAAATCTGCCACGAGCAGTTAGTTATGAGGATAATTACATCTTAATTAATAGCGGGGTCTTTTTAAAAATAATTCACCTTGATTAAATTGATGGAGGAAAACCACAGGTTTTAGGCACGTACTGGAAATTCAGGATGGTACAGCCCTGACTTCACCCATTCCCAGTTCAAAGAGGGTCTGACCATTACCACCACCAAATGCCCGGTCACTGATGCCCAGATGAGCTGAACCAGGGATTCCCATTTAATTCTGCAAATCCATCTTAATTCTGCAAATCCATCTTTTGCAAACAGCCCCTGCAGTTGGCAGCAGCTTCCAGGGGCTGAAGGGATGCCACCCTCAGGAACTGGCTGTATCTTTCCTGTCTACCAGAGGAGGACAGTGGTTTCCAGCATCACCATCCTTAAGCTGACGTTAGACCTGGGTTCTAAAGTTATTTTTAAAACACCAACAAAAGATGGGATGCCAAAAGAGACCAGATGTCATCTCAGGCTCAAAGCTGGGCTGGGCTTGTTGCAGAAAGGCAAGGAGAAATGAGTGGCCACCACACTCAAGGTCTCAAGAACGTGCTAAAGGCAAATGCACTCTTCTTCCCCCACCCCCAGACTATTTTTTCCTTCAGCTATTTCAGTGGATTGAAGCTATAATAAGAACAGGGAAACTAACACCAAGGTTAAAAGCACCCAGCACTGGTTTGGAGACAACGTGCTTCGATCCTTGGCTCAGGTTTCAACGGGTTTGTGGGCATTAAATGGGGATTATTCTGGTACGTGGGACTATGAACCATTTTACTGAACTCCCTTCACGGTAACAACACTGGTTCCTAGGCAAATGTTATTCATTCAAACAGAATGCCAAAAAGAAGCACATAATACATAAATATAAAAATTCATTCGGCAGAAAACCGAAATAAATTGCTTTGTTGTGCACTGTTTTGTTGGTGCATTCATCACAGGCTGCAAAGAATAGCAGCTTCACTAAATACTTTCAATAAACAGTTTCCAGCCTAAAAACCTGCTGTTGAGCCACAGGAGCAGCCCGAGAACAATTTATTTTCTTTTTTAACAGAGGCTTCTCAATGCGGTTTCCTTTCCTTCCTGCTGAATAACGGCACGGAGATGGCACTTCTCCGAGAACAATTTATTTTCCTTTTTAACAGAGATTTCTCAATGCGGTTTCCTTTCCTTCCCGCTGAATAACGGCACGGAGATGGCACTTCTCTGCAACTCATCCACACAGGGTGCAGCCCTTTTCCCAAAAAATGTTTCCTAAAGGACACAGGGGGAATCCTGGAGGGATAGCATCCCCCACCCTTAGCCAAAACCCAGCCCCACCAGAGGTTTATACCCAGGCTGCTGCCTGTTTCCGAAAAGCTCAAGTTGTAGAGACGCAGGGACTGAAACCATCAAGTAGGTTCATTACTGGATTTGCTGATTAAAAGCACCCAGCTCGTTAGGCAGCATCCACAGCAGAGCAAAGGGGCACCCCGAGGCTCAGGACTCCCCAGTAATTCCCTACCCACAGCAGGAATGTGCCCAGCAAACCCTCGCCGTGATTTTCTTTTAGAAGGTAAAAAAAGCATTTAGTTATTTAACCAAGTCCAAACACGCTGCATGTCCCCCGTAGAAGCAGTTTTTAATGCTCTTTTCTCCCAAACCCAGTGCTACCCCACGGTGTTTTTGGCCCTGGCTGGCAAAGGCTGCAACCACAACCATCAATCATTTTGGGGCCACAAACCCACCAAACCTGCCGGCTAATACGGATGGAGGCAAGAAGGAACTTGGGAGCACAGAGCAGTAATTCCAGATTTCCACCCATAGATTTTCCAAGACCTCCCCCTCAACTCTGCAATGACCCAATATTGATTTCCAGCCCTACGAAAACATGAAAGATGCCAACCCCATTTTTAGCGATTATGAGGTCTCTACTTTCGTTCCAGGTCATGGCATTTATATTTTCATTACTCACAACCTCCCCTGCTCATTATAAATGCAAGATTACAGTGGCGGTGCTTAATGGCTGTTTAATTTTACAGCATTTCAGAGCTAATAA
Source organism: Calidris pugnax (assembly GCF_001431845.1). NCBI lineage: Eukaryota > Metazoa > Chordata > Aves > Charadriiformes > Scolopacidae > Calidris > Calidris pugnax. Next base: position 9,466 of record NW_015090935.1, read on the forward strand.
AAGCAATTCCATTTCTCAAAGCCAAGAGGCTTCCTGACAGGATAACACAGCCTGCATCCAGCTGACCAAACCCATATGCCACCGGTTTGTGTAGGGATAGAAAGCTATATGTGGAATTACACGGTGGAAGTAATTTATTTTTCACTACTCACATGCTTTTCTTTTAATTTATAGGAAGCCTTGAGCCCTCTCCATCTCAGAGATGTTCTGAAAGCAAGGAGGAACGTTTTACTTCATTGTTAGGGATTTGTAACGTGACACACTGTAAATATTTAGGAGGATTTTCCCAGAGAAGCAGTAGCCTTCAATTAATCTTTAAAACGAGACGAAGTATTTTTCTAGAAGAGGTGCTCAAGCCCAGCTAACACACAGGCTGTGATTAGCTGACTACAGCCTGCAAAGCTTGATGGATGGTACCAAGGTGTCACAGTTTAAGGATTGTTAGAGGGCAAAAGGAAGATACAGGCACCCAGGTACGAGCAGAAAACCCAAAACATCTCCTCTCACCGCCACCTCCTTTCCTGGAGGCATCTTGGACCGAAGCCCAGGGATCAAAGCCTTGATGTTTATACATAACATTAAGACAATTTAAACCACTCCAAACGTTTTAAGTTGCTACCTTTTCCTCCCAGCTCCAGGGGCTGGGAGAAACCCAACCAACCAGTTGCTCTGCAGCCAAACAGAGCACACAAAGGCGCTTGTAATTTTATTTTTTTCTCCAGGAGAGATCACAAATAGTGTCAATAACTGTTTTGTTTTTTAAGAAAGCGTAATTTTCTGTAGAATATGCAAACACAGCGCTGTACAGCACAGACAGAAGACGCAACCATTAAATCTGCTGTTCAAAGCATCCTGCCTCATCAGCTTAATAAGGGCACCCACTTAAAATAATAATAATAATAATTTAAAAAAGAAAAAAAAGCCCCCAAACAGGCACTGTTTTCAGACAGCCACCTCCTACCTCAACTTCAACACATAATCCACTGGCAGTTATTTTTAGACAGTTTATTTTGTGCCATCCTGTAATGCTTGGGATAACTATAATACGATAGCAAAAACTCAAACACCCCCATCCTAGCAAAAAAAAAAGCCTAAATGGTTACAAATCACCAAAGTATCAGCTTGATGGATAAATCACTACATTCCTTCGCAGGCACAACAGGATGCCAAAATTAAAACCTCGGATATCCTTTTGGGTTTCATGATTATGTTTAGCTGTATGCAAAATATCTCATTAGTGCTGGATGGGGGGAAAAAAAAAAAAGCTATCAATTTATTTTGCTTTCTGTAATAAAATGAAGGGGAATAACTGTTCCAGCAGCAGAGTCCCACTGGATGAAGTTCTCCTTTTCTACACTGAGTTAATAAACCAGATTAAAGGCATTTTGGTTCCGTGTGGAAAGGACAACTCCAGTTCTCCTAAACATGAAAGTGATTAGTTTTAAGATCTGAGGGATTTAAGAAACATGGAAGTGCTTTGGGATGGCGTCAGGCTTCCAAAGCACTAAATTACTGCAAGATACAGCAACTCACAAAAGTTATCAAGTGATTGCCTGGACAATCCCATAGAAAACAATTTCTCCAGCCCCTCTGGCTGGGATCCCTGCCACGCTCCAGAGATGCTTGGGTAGCAGAGATGTGGTATTTTTCTTTCCAGTTTGGTATTTTATACAGCACTTCAGAAAGCAGCCGAGCCCTCCCCAAATGAAAGGGTAATTTAACATTGTTCTTATACAGCTTTCCACATAACGGCTCCTGTAAGATGCAGGATATTTGATCAAAATTAAAATGCAGAATAAACACTGGCATTTTGCGACGTATCACCCAGTGCAGGGCAGTCCTGCTCAGCTGGGTCACAAGGGATTCACTTTTTGCCATCTAGTATTGCCATTAAATAATATTAACTGCTAAATACACTGAAACAGGCTGCTCAAAGAGCCAAGACCCTGGTCCAGTTTCTCTCCTTGCCTCAGTTTCCCCACACGTAGCAGCACGAGTTACGGTATGTCCTCGTTACCCATTAGTGGCTGCCAAGCACATTTCCAGGAACGGGACTTATCTCACATGTCCCTAGACTCTCCATAAGGCAGAATGACAAAATGCTTTTCTTCCCCCTAAAAAACCCATTCATTTAATAAGTAAAATAAAATCAAAACCAGCTGAGGAAGGAAACTGTGGATCAAAACCCAGGCATGCTGAAACCCAACTGCTGGCTGACTGCAAATCAGGAGGGGGAAAATCTGCCACGAGCAGTTAGTTATGAGGATAATTACATCTTAATTAATAGCGGGGTCTTTTTAAAAATAATTCACCTTGATTAAATTGATGGAGGAAAACCACAGGTTTTAGGCACGCGCTGGAAATTCGGGATGATACGGCCCTGACTTCACCCATTCCCAGTTCAAAGAGGGTCTGACCATTACCACCACCAAATGCCCGGTCACTGATGCCCAGATGAGCTGAACCAGGGATTCCCATTTAATTCTGCAAATCCATCTTAATTCTGCAAATCCATCTTTTGCAAACAGCCCCTGCAGTTGGCAGCAGCTTCCAGGGGCTGAAGGGATGCCACCCTCAGGAACTGGCTGTATCTTTCCTGTCTACCAGAGGAGGACAGTGGTTTCCAGCATCACCATCCTTAAGCTGACGTTAGACCTGGGTTCTAAAGTTATTTTTAAAACACCAACAAAAGATGGGATGCCAAAAGAGACCAGATGTCATCTCAGGCTCAAAGCTGGGCTGGGCTTGTTGCAGAAAGGCAAGGAGAAATGAGTGGCCACCACACTCAAGGTCTCAAGAACGTGCTAAAGGCAAATGCACTCTTCTTCCCCCACCCCCAGACTATTTTTTCCTTCAGCTATTTCAGTGGATTGAAGCTATAATAAGAACAGGGAAACTAACACCAAGGTTAAAAGCACCCAGCACTGGTTTGGAGACAACATGCTTCGATCCTTGGCTCAGGTTTCAACGGGTTTGTGGGCATTAAATGGGGATTATTCTGGTACGTGGGACTATGAACCATTTTACTGAACTCCCTTCACGGTAACAACACTGGTTCCTAGGCAAATGTTATTCATTCAAACAGAATGCCAAAAAGAAGCACATAATACATAAATATAAAAATTCATTCGGCAGAAAACCAAAATAAATTGCTTTGTTGTGCACTGTTTTGTTGGTGCATTCATCACAGGCTGCAAAGAATAGCAGCTTCACTAAATACTTTCAATAAACAGTTTCCAGCCTAAAAACCTGCTGTTGAGCCACAGGAGCAGCCCCGAGAACAATTTATTTTCCTTTTTAACAGAGATTTCTCAATGCGGTTTCCTTTCCTTCCCGCTGAATAACGGCACGGAGATGGCACTTCTCTGCAACTCATCCACACAGGGTGCAGCCCTTTTCCCAAAAAATGTTTCCTAAAGGACACAGGGGGAATCCTGGAGGGATAGCATCCCCCTGCCTTGGCCGAAACCCAGCCCCACCAGAGGTTTCCACCCAGGCTGCTGCCTGTTTCCGAAAAGCTCAAGTTGTAGAGACGCAGGGACTGAAACCATCAAGTAGGTTCATTACTGGATTTGCTGATTAAAAGCACCCAGCTCGTTAGGCAGCATCCACAGCAGAGCAAAGGGGCACCCCGAGGCTCAGGACTCCCCAGTAATTCCCTACCCACAGCAGGAATGTGCCCAGCAAACCCTCGCCGTGATTTTCTTTTAGAAGGTAAAAAAAGCATTTAGTTATTTAACCAAGTCCAAACACGCTGCATGTCCCCCGTAGAAGCAGTTTTTAATGCTCTTTTCTCCCAAACCCAGTGCTACCCCACGGTGTTTTTGGCCCTGGCTGGCAAAGGCTGCAACCACAACCATCAATCATTTTGGGGCCACAAACCCACCAAACCTGCCGGCTAATACGGATGGAGGCAAGAAGGAACTTGGGAGCACAGAGTAGTAATTCCAGATTTCCACCCGTAGGTTTCCAAGACCTCCCCCTCAACTCTGCAATGACCCAATATTGATTTCCAGCCCTACGAAAACATGAAAGATGCCAACCCCATTTTTAGCGATTATGAGGTCTCTACTTTCGTTCCAGGTCATGGCATTTATATTTTCATTACTCACAACCTCCCCTGCTCATTATAAATGCAAGATTACAGTGGCGGTGCTTAATGGCTGTTTAATTTTACAGCATTTCAGAGCTAATAAAAGCAATTCCATTTCTCAAAGCCAAGAGGCTTCCTGACAGGATAACACAGCCTGCATCCAGCTGACCAAACCCATATGCCACCGGTTTGTGTAGGGATAGAAAGCTATATGTGGAATTACACGGTGGAAGTAATTTATTTTTCACTACTCACATGCTTTTCTTTTAATTTATAGGAAGCCTTGAGCCCTCTCCATCTCAGAGATGTTCTGAAAGCAAGGAGGAACGTTTTACTTCATTGTTAGGGATTTGTAACGTGACACACTCTAAATATTTAGGAGGATTTTCCCAGAGAAGCAGTAGCCTTCAATTAATCTTTAAAACGAGACGAAGTATTTTTCTAGAAGAGGTGCTCAAGCCCAGCTAACACACAGGCTGTGATTAGCTGACTACAGCCTGCAAAGCTTGATGGATGGTACCAAGGTGTCACAGTTTAAGGATTGTTAGAGGGCAAAAGGAAGATACAGGCACCCAGGTACGAGCAGAAAACCCAAAACATCTCCTCTCACCGCCACCTCCTTTCCTGGAGGCATCTTGGACCGAAGCCCAGGGATCAAAGCCTTGATGTTTATACATAACATTAAGACAATTTAAACCACTCCAAACGTTTTAAGTTGCTACCTTTTCCTCCCAGCTCCAGGGGCTGGGAGAAACCCAACCAACCAGTTGCTCTGCAGCCAAACAGAGCACACAAAGGCGCTTGTAATTTTATTTTTTTCTCCAGGAGAGATCACAAATAGTGTCAATAACTGTTTTGTTTTTTAAGAAAGCGTAATTTTCTGTAGAATATGCAAACACAGCGCTGTACAGCACAGACAGAAGACGCAGGGAACCTGTAGGACATTAATGTTTTACTGGCCTTATTTGCAATTCCCTCTTATCACTTTCAATAATACCTAAACCTGCAGGAAATCAAAGCAGCGCAGCACAGCCCTGCCTGCCAGCAGCAACGGGCAAAGGAAGGGACAGCACACGCTGGTATGGGGGACATCCATCCTCCAGCCACCCTCTGCCACGTTTGTGAGAGGCACTTCACACACCAGCCAGCATCCCCAGACACACACACGGATGCTACTGGCACATCCCTGCCCCACGCTCCAGCAAGTGCCATCGGTGCAGACCCTGCCATCTCTGTGTGGGGTTTAGCAAAAACAACAGGTTTTTCCCATTAACTCTCAGCTGAACAACTTTGTCCTGGCTCCCAAGCCAAAATCCTGCCTCATCCATCATCGCCAGCAATAAGGAGTCTGCTTGTGAAGCTCGGCCCCTCAGGTAACCCCTCAAACACCAAAGTAAGGCTGCCCAGTAATCATCGCTGCTCCCAGTAACGAGGAGTGAGAGCGCGGCTCATTCCCTCCTCTCTGAGCAGCCTCTGCAGGGAACCTGCAGCCAAAAACCCAAAAAAAAGCCGAATTTTACCTCTAATGGAAGCAGTTACCTTGGGATACAGCTGAATTTGAGGCCGGCTGAATAAGACTGGGATTATTTTTAGGCATTCGATACCCTGACCATCACTGCTTTTTAAGGTCTCTGCAGTGCAAAGTCACTTAAAGCTTGAATTTTAAGAGAAAGTCTTTTTCTTGCAGAGAAGGGAAGCTCAGCTGATCCTGCCAGGATCTTTGGTGCAGCCAGGGGTTTATGGTGGCAGGGAGAGGGTCTGTGTCATCCTCTCACGGTCCAGACCGCGCACAGATTTGTGAGTTATCAGCTCTGAGCTGCCAGGGGTCAAAGCTCTCCAGTTGGGGACTATGGCTGTCACAGCTTCAGACCAGGGGCTCTGTCCTCCCCACCACCAAGAAGTCCTGGCCACAAGGCAGGGAGGATGTTCCCAACCCCAAATCAGAGCTGTGTGCTCTGATTTGATGTAGAAATGACCAGCTCAGAGGCACAACAAAGCAATATCAACCTTTATCTTCACTCCCCCCCCCCTCCGCCTTTTCTTCTGGATGCCATCCAGGCACCTCAGAGGCACAACGAAGCAATATCAACCTTTATCTTCACTCCCCCCCCCAGCCTTTTCTTCTGGATGCTATCCAGGCACCTCACACACTATCTATTTCTTCTGAAACAGAAAGACAGTCTCCCCAGACCACTTCTGCATCTTGCTGTGGGCTGCAGTGGCAAACCACAGCTAAACACAGCAGGAAAGAGCCTGGGGGGAAGACTAGGCTTGGTAAAAAAGCCCGTGAGCTGCCTACAGACACGGACATGTCTCCAGAAACACAACCCTGGGGAAGAGATCATCATAAACCACCGCTCAACACTCCTCATTCATCAAGCTCTCAACCATTTGTGAGGGAAGGGACAAAGGCAGCTGTCCCAGAGCATGCCCCAAGGCAGCAGCAGGGCTCACGAGCCAGCAGTAAAAATGCCAACAGGCAGCCATAAAACTCGTCCTCCCTACTCTCTGCCTGCCCTCACGTTAGCAAGCTCCTGGCATATCTATTAGCAGAGCTTTCCACCACCCCCCCCGCCCCCTTTTATCTTTCCTCCTTAAAAAAAAACCCAAAATATTAATTTTAAAACACCTGCTTCCTCAGAAGCATCGGCAACCTCAAAATTCACAACTCCACTGTGATTTCTGGGCTCTGTAATTTCAGCGCAGTCCAGTTTGTGTGCCGGGTCATAGAGCAGAAGGAAATAAAAAGGTTTTTTTTGTTTTGTTTGGGTCTTTTTTTTTTTTAATAGTGCGAAATGTGCTCAAAAAAAAAAAAAAAAAAGTCACAGAAGGAGGATGCAGCAAAAGTCAAATGTATCCAACCACTTGACACCACAATTAGCTGACATCTATCACGGTTAAGTGGTCTGCACAGAGACGACCGAGCCTCTGGAGATGGAAAAGAGCTCCTGCTGCCTTCACTTTCCCGAGTTACAGTGCCCAAAACAAGAGGAAAGAAGGGGGAGGAAAAGGGGAAAGGAATGGGAAAAGACAGCAGAGAGAAATCCTAACTAAGCAGGAATTAGTGCTCACGTCAGGCACAAGTTTCCAAGCACAGAGAATGTGCTTCATCTCACAGCACAGCCTCCTCTTCCCCGTGAATAACCGCCAGCTGAAGAGTAGTAAATAGTTAATTACACGCTACAGATAAGACCATTACATGCAGCACAGCTCAATGCATTATTCACTGAGGTTTGGAGGAGTGGCAGCGACGTCGGCCACAAGTTTCTGAGCACAGAGAATGTGCTTCATCTCACAGCACAGCCTCCTCTTCCCCATGAATAACCACCAGCTGAAGAGTAGTAAATAGTTAATTACACGCTACAGATAAGACCATTACATGCAGCACAGCTCAATGCATTATTCACTGAGGTTTGGAGGAGAAAACCAGCAAGGGAGAAGGAAGGGGAAGGAGGAGAAATCTAGGCTTCCTCAAAGAGCAATTTAATTTCATGGAAGAGCAGCATTGGGATGAGGAGACACGGTTTCCCTTTTAAGTAACATTAAATAAACACACTTTGTATACAGAGTACCAATACGTGATCCTTCACAGCTTCCTGCTGCAGATACACGGGTTACATGTCTCTCTACCTGTTGCATCTGAAGTGCTAGAAGCATCAAAGAAACCTGGGCACGCCGCAACCCCTGAAAATAATGAGGCAACGCAAGAACTTCCAACCTGATTTTAAGTCAACCATCCACAAAACCCAGAACATCTGCCCTTGGCTTAGAAAACGCTTGCTTGAACAAGCACTTCAGGCCGTGTCCTCTCCAAAAGCAGTGTCTTAATAATTCATTTCTACTTTTGAAACAGATGCAGAGGACATCTCCCAGCGCAAGCATACTTCAGTGAATCTCACCTACCACGTAGGAAATCCCACACAAAACAGGCTGTGTCCAACAGCACTGCCAGCTGACGTTTTTAGAAACCACTTTAGATGTTTTCTTATGTCCTAACGCTCTGAATCACAGAATAACAAAATGATATGGGGTTGGAAGGGACCTCTGGAGATCATCTAGTCCAACCCCCTGCCAAAGCAGGGCCACCCAGAGCAGGCTGCACAGGAGCTTGTCCAGGAGAGTTTGGAATGTCTCCAGAGGAGACTCCACCACCTCCCTGGGCAGCCTCTGCCAGGGCTCTGCCACCCTCAAAGGAAAGAAGGTCCTCCTCATGTTGAGGTGGAACTTCTTCTATTCAAGTTTGTGCCCATTTCCTCTTGTCCTGTCTCTGGGCACCACTGAAAAAAGACCGGCCCCATCCTCCTGACACCCTCCCTTGAAGTATTTATCAGCATTGATCAGATCCCCCCTCAGCCTTCTCTTCTCCAGACTAAACAGACCCAACTCCCTCAGCCTTTCCTCCTAAGGGAGATCTCCAGGCCCTTAATCATCTTTGTAGCCCTGCTCAGGAATGATTTCTCCTTTTAATTTCCACCTGCTTTCTGCGTTACCAGAAAAGCCTGGCTGGAGAGTTTAGAAATTTCAGGAATAAACCGGTGAAGGGGGAGAAAGAGGAGGAGGAGGCCGGTGCCGTGCAACCCCTCAGCCCCTCTCGGGGACCCCGAGGACTTCCCTCAATCGATCCCAGGGGAACGCTTCCCGAGTCCTACCCCACCAACCGGCCAAGTTTGCTCCCGGTGCCGCGCACTTACCCAGCAAGAAGCAGAGGAACCTCCGGGGGAGCAGGGCCATCTCTTCTTCTTCTTCGTCTTCTTCCTCCTCCTCCTCCTCCGCCGCGCTCTGCCCCGCGCAGCCCGCCCGCCGCGGGATGCCGCCGGCCCATGGGAGAGGGACAGCGGGGCGGGATCCGCTCCGCTCGGCGGGGCTGGAGGGAGGAGGAGGAGGAGAGGGAGGAGGAGGAGAACTCCGCGCCGGCGGCCCTAGAGCGCAGGGGGCGGACCCCGGAGCCCGCCCCGCCGCCGCCTGCGCCTCCCCCCGCCATCTCCTCACCGAGGAGCCCAGAAACACGCGAAAGGCAACAAAACCAGTTGGGGAGGAAGGAAGGAACCAACCTAGATGATCTCCAGAGGTCCCTTCCAACCCCATATCATTCTGTGAACCACCTTTTTTTTCCCCCCTCAGCCATCCTTCCATCACCACCACCCAAGGCGTTTCTCTCCACCCCAAGCCCCATCTTCCCCCTCTTTTAGAGTGCTGAATATGAACATAGAAGACCTAATCAAACCTTCAGAGGAGGAAAATACATGTTCCGTGGGGTTTTTTCTTACAGAATGGAAAATCAGCTCCACCTACAGCTGATAACTGGATTTTTGCCTTGCCCGAATATGAGAGTGCCTGCTTGGGCTCTGCAGGAGCACCAGATGATCTCCAGATCCCCATATGATTCAGGAGGTACAATCCCACTAATGAGGGCTCCAGCTGCAGGGAGGTCACCACCCTCCCCAAACTGGTCAAAACTAAAGCTTTTCCTTGTTAACGTTTTTATTCCAGGACCACTCTTCAGGTGTGTGCAGACACAGCTGGTTCACAGTCAAATCAGTTGGTCTTGTGGTTGCACACCTGATGGCAATTACTTTATTACTGGCAGTTGGGACAAAAAGGTTAAAAGGCATTTTAAAAGCCCAGAATTATTTAAAGTGCATTTTAGATTAGCAAATGCTGTGTTCTAATGAGCCCATATTCTATAAATACACAAAAAGCTTATGTGTTAGAATCACAGAATGGTTAAAAGTTGGAAGAGACCTTAAAAGATGATCTAGCTTCACCCCCCCTGCCCTGGGCAGGGACACCTAGATGATCTAGCTTCACCCCTCCTGCCCTGGGCAGGGACACCTCACCTGGGTCTCACATTTTAAGTTAGCTCTTCCTTTCAAGGCCAAGAATCAAAAAAGCTTGAATAAACACCATAGTGTGCTTTTTGTATCATAACCATTTCTGCTCTCCCCACAGAAACAAGACAGCTTGCACGCCAGAAAGCCAGTCTGTCCCACGCAAACACCTAATTAATTACAGAATCAAGTCTGGGGAACACAACAGGGCAACATTTGCTGTTCATAATGTGGTAGAGCAAAGCCTACACCTGCTTTTATCTTGATATGAGCAGGGAAGAACCCAAACTTGAGGGCTCAGCACAGCTTCAGGACCAAGTTTAGAGTACTGGTTGTGGAAGAAGAGGCTGGGGCTCTGAAAGCCTTACCCTACAGTGGTTCTGCTCAGGGAAGAGGGAAGGGATGAGACCTGAACACAGCAGAATACCAGCACAACTTCTAAAGAAGGAATTTTAACCTTTATTCACAGGTAAGTAAGGCTGCTATTTTCAGCAGCAAACGCAGCCAGGATCTACAACAAAGTATAACAAAGAGACAGAGGAGGGACAACAGCAATGTACTATCTTGTCGTGCAATATCACAGCATAAGCCTGTCTGTGTCAATCAAGGATAATTCTCCTCACCCTCTGACCAGACACGTACACCTAAGCTGCCTTTCCTTCGTTTACTAGAAGAGGATTTAAAATCTAGACCTCTTCTGTACAGTAACGACACAAGCAAACATGCAAAACTGGAGGCTCCCAGCTTTCCTCCTCTCCCCTCTATCAACCCAAACCAGAAGTCACAGGGAATGTGTGCTTCCTGCTATGCCAGGCCATGGGACACACAAAAAATAAGGCATTTAGAAGCCCATCTTGTTGCTTGCAGAAACAGAAATGGAACATGAGACAACAAAATGCCATCTTCTAAAAATAAATAGATAATAAATAAATAAAAGAAATGCAGGCTTCACCCTGTGTGGGACACACACACAAAAAAAAAAAGGTATTTAGAAGCCCATCTTGTTGCTTGCAGAAACAGAAATGGAACATGAGACAACAAAATGCCATCTTCTAAAAATAAATAGATAATAAATAAATAAAAGAAATGCAGGCTTCACCCTGAAGGAACTGTTTTGTCATACCAGTGTTCTGCAGTCTACAACACACTTCTGAGTCAACATGGACAGGAGGTGGTGACTCTGCTTCAGCATGGGAAAGGCACCCACCACCTCTGAAGCCTGCTTTTCCAAAATGAAACTCTCCCTGCCTCCCCTGTTCCTCCCAGGTATTTGCAGGATACATGGAATTTCTACAGACTACCCAGAATCAGATTATCTGTAAAGCACACTCCTGATGGCTATTTATTAATATCTTAGCAGCTACAACTACACCTAAAATTAAGTGGCACACAAGAACTGGGGGTTGTGTACTTCAGCCTAGAAAAGCCCTGCTGGTATTAGAGAACTCTCACTTCACCAAAGTGTGATCTTTCGACTTTGGAGAAATCTGCTGAAATACTTGAACCAACTACGGAGAGCAACAAAACTGGGAAAAATCATTTAGTATCTGCATAAACAGAAAAACACCCCAAACTGACCTTTGTTATATTGTCTTGGATAAGACTGTGTATCATACAGTGATGCTACGTGAGTTTTCGTTAAGATCTGCTGAAATAAATCAAACAAGAAACACGGTATGATCTTGGAACAAGCTGGAGTATAGAATTTGCAAAAACCTTTCCAATGGGAGAGGATCGATTCTTCTTAATTGGAAAGCCATCTATATAAAAAGAAAACAAACAAACAGAAGCATCGGATAAATTTTGCGTGCACACACTCAAATTGAAATAAGAGGAAGATGAGCAGCTTTAGCACCCCAGAAAAATCACTAAAAGCTATGATAATTTTGCTATGTCCTGTAGAAGTACACAGAATAGTGAGGTTTCCTAGCTTCAAGAATCACATGGAAGAAATTACTACAATAAAATAACAGGTTTTTATGCAGCAAATCATGTCTAGTGGTTTTTTTTTATTAATTCAATTAATTAAAAATTAAGTTCTCAAATAATCATTTAGGAGCATGTAGAATCTAATTTTTTAAGTTAATTCAATTAATTAAAAATTTAGTTATCAAATAATCATTTAGGAGCATGTAGAATCTATGCACTTCTCTGCACAATTCTGAATGTTTCACCAGCTTGGAAGAACATAAGGCTCTGAAATGGTGTTTCTTGGTGGACACTTAACCCTTCAGGAAAATCTGAAGCTACAGACACACCACAATTAGTATAGATGAGCTTTGAGCAGAATAATCTTTGCTTAAATACATTACATACTTGTTTCTTACTATGGAAAGATGAGAATCCTTTTTCCCTGTAACTTATGAATGCCTTGGCTATTTCACAGCTCCCTCACCATGAAAGCAAAAATGATTCACATCATCATCTCTTTAGCAAAGCAACAGAAAAAAATACCATCATAGGAACAATTATGAATGTAAAGCCCACACACAATTAAAAAAAAAAAAAAAATCAAACTAAACAAAAATAAATCCCTTGACAAGGAAAGGCCAGCACATTTGAGGCTGTTAAAACCTTACTAATTGAAAATACTTTCAAGTGTAAGTTTTTTAATGAGCTCATGTCTGAATCTGCAGTCCTGCAGAAGTCAGTCAATAGATTAATATGAAGACTTTTCTTTTATAAATTTTATTTTGATTCGTAGAGGCATCTCTAAAAGCTCACGGGTCGGTCAAATGCCAAACTAACAAACTTATGTTACACTAATCCTTTCAGAAGGAAATTGGCCAAACATGCATATTGGTTGAGATTCTTTCATGCTCTTCCTTGGTATTACCTTATGCTGTATGTAAAATTCCATCCCATGTCTCTATGCATTCAACATAATCTACAGTCAGTCTTTCTGAAGGCCTTTTCCAGTCACTGATATTACTTCCCAGAACAAGGACTGAGATAAACGGCCTATAAGCATTTATTTGTATATTTTAATGCATTTAGGGAAGCTTTTCTAGCCCAGGTGTCTGCTTCATCTTAAGACTTGCCATTTGGAAGAGGTGGTATCGATTAAAACCAAACTAACTCCTTGACATCCTTGAAACAGGAGCTTTGAGACCAAAAACAGAGCATTAAGAATTTGATGCAGTTTTGGGAAGAAATGGTACAGAAGGATAAATATCATACAACTGGACAGATTGTGTTTGTGGGCAAAAGCGAAGCTGAAGCACTGCTAAGAATCACAGAATGACATGGGGTTGGAAGGGGGAAGAAACGGTACATAAGAATAAATATACAACCGGACAGATTGTGTTCGTGGGCAGAAGTGAAACTGGAGCACCGCTAAGAATCACAGAATGATATGGGGATGGAAGGGACCTCTGGAGATCATCTACTCCAACCCCCCTGCCAAAATAGGTCCACCTGGAGCAAGGTCCCACAGGAACGTGTCCAGGTGGGTTTGGAATGTCTCCAGAGAAGGAGACTCCACCACCTCCCTGGGCAACCCTGTTCCAGGGCTCTGCCACCTTCAAAGTAATGAAGTTCCTCCTCACGTGTAGGCAGAACTTCCATATGTTCAAGTTTATGCGCATTTCCTCTTGTCCTGTCCCTGGGCACCACTGAAAACGTATAGGCAGAACTTCCTATGTTCAAGTTTGTGCCCATTTCCTCTTGTCCTGTCCCTGGGCACCACTGAAAAAAGACCGGCCCCATCCTCTTGACACCCTCTCTTCCCCAGACTAAAAAGACCCAAGTCCCTCAGTCTCTCCTCGCGAGAGAGATGCTCCAGGCCCCTCATCATCTTTGCAGCCCTCTGCTGGACCCTCTCCAGCAGTTCCCTGTCCTCCTGGAACCAGGGAGCCCAGAACTGGACACAGAGCTCCAAGAACACACAGGGCAGTGTGAGAAACCTGGCAGCAAAGCAGCCTTAAAGCAAGCAGAATACCAAACTTAGTAGGAGACTTAAACAAGTGCCAACTCAAGGATGTCTTCTACAGGAAAATACACATACACCCCCTTGAATTTCAGGCCGTGTTTTTAGCACGCTCAGCTTTCTCCAGCGTCCTGCAGAATTCAGTGCTGTGTCATCACACAAGATGTCCTTTAACATGAAAAAACTAAAAGGCATACAATCTTACTCTGTTAGATTTCTAGTCCAGAACTGAATTTCATACATCTGACAAAAATCATCAGTTTTTAAACCAAAAAAATCAAACCTATGCTGAAATTTCTTTCTGAACTGCTACACAAGGCCTGGCCATTAGGTGTCACCTTTGTCCAGAAGATGTGCTCCACGAAGCTAATCAATAAGACAGTTTCCGTAACACAAACCCCAAGTTTTATAGAACGCATAGACCTAACGAGCTAATCTGTTTAGAAATGTTCTGTAAAAAAGCTAACAATCCTTCCAAGCTATTGTTTCAGTGGATTCATTCAGGTACTTCTTGCATATCTTTATACTGAATTAGTTACTAATCTAGTCATGCTATACAGCTACACAAATTCCATGTATTTCTGTAGGCTAGAATACTCACTTATTTACGTTGCTTTTCTCACCCACGGTTGGGGTTCGATTTCTTTAGAATTACAGAGGTCCTTTTCACAATTGAATTGATGGACAAGCCACTTAGGATACCTTTGTTATTCTTCCTCACCTCCAGCAAAGCATCCACAATTCTGTCTCTGTACAAATAAAAGAAAGAAATGTTTACATCACATTCTGTGCAACACATTTAGTTACCATGGATATTGGATCCATTACAAAACAGGGCAGAAATAAAATCCAAATACTGTCACCTGCTAGCCTCTGGATGCATTTCTTGAAGTTTCTTCATTAATTTGGTAAAGCTGCTCAAGTTCAATGTATGAGGAGAAATAAAGGCATCGTATGAATTAGTGGAGAAAGGAGCAGATGTTTTGGGCCGAAGATTTTCTCCAGTATCCTAGAATTACATCACAAGAAGCAAAAAGTGAATGGGGTACATATTCTACAAGTAATACCATAAATCTTTACTACTAATAAATATACCTGTTATGGAAAAAAAAAAATAGATACAGATTCAGATCACTAAGTTATTGTAGTACAGCCAGTCATATTATCCAATCTGTAAATTGGAAATAAAACTATACATGGATTTATGTGTAATGGACGGTCCTGCTACATTAAATTAGATCCAATTTGTATTTCCCAGAGGACTAGCATGCTTAAAGTTAGATCCCCAAAGGTAGCTATCTATATAGTTTATGAGAGCAACACCAGCAATCACTAACTTTGCCTTATCCTCCAAGACCCAACCTAAGCAAATACAAAAAGAATATATTTATAAACGTGATGATTCTCTAGATTTATATTTTAAACCCAGGAGTTTCCCCTCTAATATCCCCAAAACTTCCTGTGTAAAATCAAAACACGTTCCCGTGAAAAAAGTGTTAAAAGTGGAAACTCCAAAGAGGAGAAAAACATGACAAAAAATCTAGTGCAAATGGCTGGGTTCCCAACTGGTGTAGGATTAAGAAAAAAAGATGGAGTATGAAAATTTGATGCAGGGGCAAATAAATGGTGCTCTCACTCTTCTGCAGCATGCCAGAAATTTATTACTGACATATCACACGTTTTACTATCCTATCCTACTATCTATATACACTGTATGTAATGTGTTATGGAATGAGAAGTTTTAAGGCTCTTAATCTGTCATATACAGGAGCCTTAGAAATAATTATTTACCTTTTGATTAACTCGAAGGACAGAATGTGCCGAATCTTCAGCAGATGATTTCAGACCAGGGCACTTTGTTTCTGAAGGTACTTTCACAGAGCAAGAAATTTTTGATGAAGTTATGGGAAGGAGTTGCATTTTCTCAGAATCAGAGGTGGCATCAGGTGCTTTCACAGAATTAGAAGCTGAAGTGAGCAGTTTATCTTGATCATTTCTTTGACCAACAGGTTGGATTTCATGCCAAATCTTATTTGTAAGCATTTGGGAAACCAAAGATTTGTTCACGAGTTCAACACTTATTGTTTTTCCATTTATTTTTTTCTGGTCCATTTCCTCTCCGCTGATGAATTATTCACAAGTTCAACACTTATTGTTTGTCCATTTATTTTTTTCTGGTCCATTTCCTCTACAGCTAACTTTGCTTTATTAGTTTCCTTAAAGCAAAGAAATGCATATCTAAGATACAGAATAAAAAATAAAAAAAAAGGAAACGAAGTAAAACACAAATTACTATCAGTAAGAATAAATAATGGTTCTCATCTTTCAAATATTAACTGTCTTTCAGTTAAACTCAACAGAAAATTTCAGACTGCTTAAATTTTCCTAATATCAGAAGCTGTCTGGAATAACAAGTTTTGGTCAACCTATCTCTACCTACATTAATTACTGGAACAAAATTTAAATAAATTATTAACTCCCATCTCCCATAATTCACTTAGTTTGACAGCAAAAAAAATCTGAAACAAGTAAAACTTCTATTAATATACCTGTGGTTGTCAGAATCCACACAGGTAAGAATGTCAGAAATCTGATACTTCTGGAAATGGGATCTTAAATCACCCTACAAAATAGAAGCACATTTTGGTTGCAAATACATAGTATGAAAGAATTCAGAAAAGAGGCAAGTCATTAATACTACTATGTAAATAAGAACAGGCATACCTCTGACACTGAGGAACTTAGGCCACCAACACGAATAAAAGAACACTCATTTCCACTCTCCATTATCTTCGCTTCTAATAGTAGTAGAAAGCAGTGTTAGTAACTATTCCTGTTCAGTCACTGACCATTCCCAGTTAAGTCTTAAGAAACCAGTATGGGGAAACAGCAGGAAGAGAGAAAAAGAAAGATTTCAAGCTACACGATTTACTAAGTTGTTTAACATAGGTAAAGTTTTTAAGGAAAAGTGTGGATGAAAATAGCTAAATACAAGCATTCACTGCAAGGCAGTGGAAAAATGATTTACTAAATTGTTTAACATAGGTAAAGTTTTCAAGGAAAAACGTGGATGAAAATAGCCAAATATCTGTACAAGCATTCACTGCAAGGCAGTGGAAAAATAAGTTTGAAAACCCAGCTAGCATTTTTTTGACTTTTACTTATGCTTGTTGAAGGAAAAGATTACTCACATAATAAACAAACACCATTAGGAGGTATGGCAGCTTAAAGGACACGACCTCACCTCCTAAATCAGCTGTGCCTTGTTTTTCTTGTTGCTTTTTTGTTTCTTCGGATATTACAGAAAAATCTGCTACCGTTGGGTCCTCTTTAGCATCAAACCAATCCTCATTCCCTTCTTCATTTTTCACGCAGCCTTAACAGTCAAAATAGATTTCAGTGTGTTAAAATTCAGACCGTGATATGTCATATGAATGAGTACAAATTTGTGTGTGCTTAAGAGGCTTCCAGCTACCTACATGATTTGGCACCACGTTATGAAGAAGAGATGACACACACTACTTCTCATTTTTTATTTAAGTAGCAACTTTTTTTTCAAGATATGAAGTATAATGTGGGGCTGATATAACATTAAGCATTCCTTCACAGAAAGGAAAGTTGAGTATTGACATATGTGTCTTCCACACGGTTTGTTTTTGGGTTGTTTTTTTTCCCAACAACTTAATTAACAAATAATGTAGCATTTATACTAGGAGCAGATCGCTTACCGTGTTCTGCATCGTGATCTTCATGTTGTTCTTCAAATGTCTTGGAGGAAGCAGTCTCACTTGGCTGACTGCCATCAGTTAAACATAAGGTCTGTGGATCGTCCTATAAACAGGTTTCAGTTATGGCATAGCACTTGCACCTGATTATATATTATTTTGCTGAGCTTCAGAATATGAAAAAGGTAAATTTTAAAAAGTTAACCTACTGATCATCTTTGGGAACCCTCAAGATTTTGAAAGGGCAATAAACATTTTGGTGACATCAGCTGCATTTGCAATTACTGGCAGAGAATCTCAGTTTGAGCCTTGAAGAATGGGATTATATTTGCATATACCTAAGAGAAGACCAGGCTTCACAACATAACATCTAGGAAGCTCAGTAATGAAGAAGTCCTACCATGCTGAAAGATGTTTTCCTTTCTTGCAGTTTTGGTGCTTCAAAGTCAGCTTCTCTTGTGCCTGAAACAGAACTAAAACCGATCCAAGAATTTAATACAAAATATGGCACAACAATTTTAAATTCTACAATAATACCAAGTACTCTGAAATATTAATTTAATTATTTCCATAAACTCACAGTACAATAAATAAAATGTACTTAATAGAAAACTTTGGTTCTCATTTTAAGCTAAGATTTGACACCTGTATTTTTAAAAGCACTGGTTGCAACCTGAAACATAAAGCTACATTCTAGGTTTATCTTAGGTTGTTTTTCCTTTATACCTAGATGGCTTTCTGTGTGATGTTTTGATGTATGTTTTTACAATTGGAAATCTCTGTGCTGCTTTTTTTTTTTTTTTTTTTTTAAGTAATTTTACTAACACTTAACAAGAAATTTGAAAAAGATCTCTAGTTGTTTACCTGACGCAGCAAAATCTTACTGCCAAATTTGTTTTAATCTTCACTTACATAAAGTAACTGGCCATGGTTCTTGAGCATGCAGTAGCATACATATGCTTGAAACATTAAATTATATTTCTATCATTCTTCATAACTGAATGACAATCCTAGCAGAACAGCTGTTTATATGCCTCACATTATCTTTGTTGGCAGTGAAGTCTTTCTGTTTTGATAAGGGTTTTTTTGTGGGTTTTGTTTTGTTTTTAAGACCGAGCATTAAGATTAGAAACAAAGATTTTAATGAAAGTAGCGAACCAGGAAAATTACCTGTAAATTGAAAACTTTTGCTATAAAGATAGTAAAAATACAACGCCATAGTTTGCACATTCAAACACTACAGAGTAAAAATCTCCTTGAAATAAAATCACTGTACCCAAAGTGCTATGCTAGTCTTTCAGCTGAACAGTTTTGGAGCAACAAGATACATCCTGAAATAAAGACATTCTAAATTTAATATATTTTAAACTCACTTCTCACTTATTTTGAACTTTAATAAATACAACAAATGAGGACTACTTACTTATAGCAAAGATCATCTCTGAACAACTGTCAAAAAAGAAAAGATTTGTCTTAATATTCTGAAGAAAACCTTTTATATTAAAAACAAAAAGCAATTAAGAAATTACCTTGCATGGGACATAAGAGGAGGAGATTTGGAACAACTTCATCTCAACTGACAGTGGTGGAAGTGCATTTAAAGGTACACCCATTTTTATTTTCATTCTCATAGTGTTGTAATTCTTTTTTAGCTCTTCCAAAACCAACACGAGAGATGAACCTAATTCAGCATTGCCATTACATCTGTCAAAATACGTATAAGAAAATAAGATCAGACATTTCATTTCTCTTACTGCTTCCAGAATTGCCCAAACATTTTACAGCGTTTCAGGATTCCTCCACATCGCACAAGAAGAGGAGCTCACTCCTAAATGACATGGGACCTCTTTGGAGCCATACTCTGCTTGACAGCTTTAAGAGGTGCTTAAAATAATACTAAGAGTTAAGATAAACTCTTTTAGACAACAACACTAACTATAAACACTATTACAAGCTATGGATCGAATACCCCAGTAGCATATAGCAATTAACGCCTTTTAAACAAGTTATCAATTTCATTTCAAAGGACATTAAAGTACATACCTGCTAAAACATGTGTTTTCCTCCAAAGCCAGCTTGTAAATCTTCAAGCAGTGCTGATAGCACATCTGATAATGAGCGTTAAGAATCTGCAGCTCTGCTTCAATCGCTCTCTGCAGGAGTTTTTGACAGTCGCTTGATGCAGAATTCTTCACAGCTTGTTTGTCAAGGTGTACCAGCCTTTAAAATAATAATAATTAAAAATAATAAAATATTGAAGCCCTTGAACAGGTCATTATGTTATATTTTGAAACAAGTAGCTTTCCAAAAGCTATTTCTGATACAATTTAAGGCAAAAAAAAAAAAAATCAAAACAAAACAAAACAAAGAAATCAGTTCCTCCTATTTGCTACACAGGAAAAATGGTGTCTTACAGTAGCTTTCACCTTTTGATCAACCTTAACTGAGAGGTGGAGAGTCCACGAACACCGTAATAGTTTCTATCTAAAAAGTGTGGTTTTAAGAAGAGAAAGAAACTTTGCAACTCTCTTGATCTACAGACAAAATTATTTTGTTTCCACACTCACAGAATCTTAGGATCTCTGGAGGTCTGCAGCACAATCCACTGTTCAAAGCAGGGCTAACTTCAAAATTAGCTTGGGGTCTTATCCAGCACAGCTTTGTTGTTGGATTTCGGATTGGTTTTTTTGTTTTAAATCTCCAAGAAAGGAGACTAGCATCTCTCTGATGCTGTTAAAATACTACTCTCACTTAGAATTCCCCTCGCTCTAACTGCTATCTCTTGCCCTTTCAAAACACACCTCTGCAAAGAACTTAACTTCTGGGAAATCCACCCCCTGATTGCCAAGAACCGCAGGGAGGTTCCTACCTCCCCAACCTTTCCTCCTCTGGAGTGACCAAAGCCAGTTCCCTCAGTTCTCCCCATGCACCAGGTGCTTCACCAGCTCCCCTCACCATCTCCATGGTCCTCTGGTGGACCTTCCCCAGTCTGCCCATCTCTTTCTTGCACTACAAGGCTTACAGCTGGAGATACCTTTCCAGATGCAACCTCAGGAACACCAAACCAGGAATGACCACTTCCAGATACCTGCTGGTTGCACTTTTGCTAATGCAGCCCCAGGATGTGTCTTCCCTTCTTCACTTAATAGGAGCCCTGCTGACTTACACTCAACTTCTCTTGGCCAGTCTGCAACTGCAGACCAAGGCTGCTTTGGTCTTTGTTCAACTTCAGGAGTTCTTCAGCCCTTTCTTCTCACTTGTCCAGGTCCCTCTGAAAGGCAACCTCCAGCATAGGAGCTGCTACCCAGCAATCCTTTAGTACCATCAGTTTTGCTAAGTCACAGACAACCTTACAATCATGAAAAAAAAATCATATCCAGCATCTAGAATTCCAAACCAAGAACAATTCATGACCTACCTGTCAGCACTTATCTTTAAATCGCTGCTACAAAGCTCATTTTTTGATTCCTGCTGTTCCTAAACAAAAAAAACATTTTAAGAAGTTACACATTTCTGAGCAACTTTTAAGTTAAAAAAAAAAATTTGCATCTCAGCTTTATTTGGTTAGTTGTGGTTTTTGGGGGGAATTACCTGAATTTGTGAACTTCTTCCAGCTATTGCAGTATTGGCACCTGAGTGTTTTTCCAGTGTGTCAGTAAGCTGTGAACACATTTTGTCTGTGCTACTGGCTCCTCCATACGACCAGTCCGTATTGCAAGCGACGTCTGCGCAGGTTTCACGCTGCCATTCCACAGGTCGAGATTTGTTCATCATCGTTATCTCTGTATTAACAGCCCTGGAGGAGAGACAGACCTGAGCGCTGGTGCTCCTGCTTGTTGTAAAGCAAGCTCTAAAATCAGAACTTGCATCAACAGCCTGGTTAACTGTAGAGACGCTGGCAACACTTCTCAAGGTTGAACTCCTGGTTGGAGCATCGTGAAGAGAGCTGGTATTTCCACCTGAGGATTTATCTGCAACTTCCTCCCCAAAAATGGGATCCTTGCGAGTGAGAATTTCAGAGGGTGGAAACTGGGTTTCAGCATCCTTGCTGGCACCGTGCACACACACACCAGATTCTTCACAACTGTAGAAACTGGAGTCCTCTGCACATTCACAAAATTGCACGGCTACTGCCGGGGCCCTTGCCCCTTGCAACAGTAAAGGATTATCTTGCTTCACTGACACTCTGCAAATGTGTCTGTTGTTATTTCCAGACACTTCTTCACTTGTAGCCATTTTGGGTGGCAGTGTGCTGTCCATCAGTGGGATGTCTTTCACCTCTCTATTTTCTAAACCATCACACACGAGCAGATTTGGACAGACCTTTTCTTTACTCCCGCAAAAATGACTTTCCTGTATACATCCACAGAGAATACTATGATACTCTGTTTGCTCTTCCTGACGATCACAAGTCATGCCATTGCAATGTGGCAGAGACAGAGAGTCCTGAAGCAGGTGGGGAAGCTCTGGGATGGTTGCTTCTGGGTAGGCCTGGTCACCTACACCACACTCAGAAGCAGGACAACAACCTTCTGAACCATCAATGAAGTTTGTTTCCTTTGCCACTCCACCCCCTGAAACTTCATGAATTGGATCTGTCAGCTTTAAGGTTTCAATTCCTATGATTTCCCTTTGCTCTGAAAACTCACACGAGCTATTCCTATCATCAAAATCTTGCTCCTGAGCACTGACGTACTCCAGCTGCGAATCTTCACCTGAATTGCTCTGTCTGCAATCATCACACACCCCACAGTTAAAGTGTGTATTGTCACACGCCCTTCCCAACGTATCAGCTTCTTTCTTGCTTTCATCTAACCCTGTGCAGCAAATTCCCATTCTCTTTTTATTATACATTTCAATATCTGCATCCAGAGATGAATTTAAATAAGGTAAGCTTTCCTCTGACAACTTTAATTCTGAAGCATTGGCAGAACGTGCCTGGTCAAAACCAGAGGGGTTAGCTCCTGCTGCAACATCTCTGACAAGCATGTGCTCAGCATCCTCAGAGTAAGAAGAAAGATGTGAGGTCTGACTGAAGCATCTTTTGCTTTTAACGTCGCTGCTCTCTTCAAATGCCATGGTACAAACACTTTTCAGTTCTCCTCTGAAGTAATCCACCACTCACTCCCACTGCAATCTCTCAAAGTCATCAGCTCGTCTCTTCCTATCAGTTTCTCACCTTAATAAAAATTAAGAGAAGTTCAAAATACACCATGGTACACAAAAGGACATTACTGTTTAAAAAACTGTTAAACAACTTATTTTTACCTACTGCATGCTAGTATAGAAGCTAAGAATTACATGGTACATTCTCAAAGAAACCCTAAGAGCTGAAGGAAGTTTTTTAAAAAAATTTGCTGTTCTTGCTTGTGTGATTTCAATCGAGTAAAACCATTCCCAGAGACCAATCAATCCTATTTTCTTACACTCTTGGGCAAAGTTTCCATCCTCTTACCACTTAAGCATTCCTTGCCTGAATCATCAGAACCCCCGTTGAGCTATTTACATTCTACACTAACTCCATGACAGCACACAAGGTGTTTCCACGTGTACAGTGACTCTGCGAGTTAAGATGCTGATGGTCACGGATTCAGTGGCCACAAACTGACTTCGCATCATTCCTGATCATATACTGGCCTGGAAGCACTCCTTGCCACAGAAAGCTTACAGCTTCTTTACCTATTAACAATATATTTACTCTAGGGAATACCCTTCAGTTCAGAGTTATAAAAAAAATAAATTCAAAACTACTTAAATGAGTGAAGAGGAGACTTAAAGCTCTGTGCTTCCCAAGAACAAAAAACCCTTCAGGTGTCAGACAAAGGGGAAAATGGAAACATATTCCTTTCAATTCTGGGGAAACAAGAAGAAACGTTCTAGGGAATATCCTTCAGTTCAGAATTATAAAAAAAAATAAATTCAAAACTACTTAAATGAGTGAAGAGGGAGACTTAAAGCTCTGTGCTTCCCAAGAACAAAAAACCCTTCAGGTGTCAGACAATGGGGAAAATGGAAGCATATTCCTTTCAATTCTGGGGAAACAAGAAGAAATGGTTATCAAGCGCAGGACTGCACGAAAACCTGAGAATCTTCCAGAAAGTCTAAGTCATAAAGGAAAACAGGAAGATGGTTTCTTAGATCCGAGCGCTTCTTTTCGCAACAGCAGAAAGCTGGACAATGCACCAAACCAAAGCAGCACACCTGCTCTGGACTCACGACAAACCTAGTTTCATAGCAAACATGAACAAAAAACAGAGAAAAAGCATGTGGGGATGTAAGACACTCTTTGTGAAGATTGTTTCTTCTAAGTAGTTGCCAATTCTTCCCTGCCTTCCCCTCAAAGCTTATAAATAAGAGGCATATGTACAAACATATTTCTCAGCTATGTATGCTTTCTGAACTACTTAAATGAAACAACAATTTTGTTATAGCCACCAGTCTCTAGCCCAATCTAGCAAATTACAATCCGGTCCGTAACTTTTTGCCCTGGGATGGCGTGAAGACAAACCAACAGGCCCATAAGCTGGGGTTTACTTGCTTCTAAAGACACAAGTCGTCGTGGTTCATCCTCCAGAGGAAGCTGGAAGTTCCAGCTTGGTGAAACACAGCCCATAAGGAACTAAGCAAAGTACTGAGGCGAGACACAGGCTACTGGGGAGCAGTAACAGCACAAGGGGAGACTGGAAACTCAGATTTCTTGGCTACTGCTCTGCTCACTCCAGATATAAATGGTGTGACCCACCATATGTGCACAGGAAGGTTTGCAGAATGGGCCCCTAAGAGATAATTTCATGGCAGCCTTTCCTCACAGGGAAGGACAGCTGGCCTCTTGAATCTGCATCTGCTGATTCTCCGCCACTAGGGATCATCATTAAAATGAGATCATTTAAAAACCACTTAATAAAAAAATCATTTAACAGAAATCATCAATAGAAGCCAGTCACCCTCCAAAAAAAGCTTACCGTGATCTCATTACATGCTTCTACAGTTATGTTTCACAAACGTTAGCTGTCTTATTAAATCTACCTTCATCTCCTAGCTGAAGATTTGAGCAACTCTGTGAAATTAAAAGCCTTGCTGTAACACTACCAAAGTGCATCTCAGATGCCTATACACAAATTACAACACGTATATCACAGAGAAGTGACTTTTTTTGCCCCATTCTTTTTCCTTAAGGTAAGAAACAAGAACCACCACAGCTCTAGGCATGCCCTGGGTAAATAACAACCACCTTGTGACTACTACTGACACTACTAGATACTTAAGAACAGCCAAGAGGGTTAGAAACCGGCACTGATTTTAGAGCACAGCTTCCACCACAGCAGAGCCGCCCCGGGGAGGGCCCTCAGAGCAGCCCAGCACCCCCAACTCGCCCAAAAGGCACCGCCAAGCGGGCAACCCCAACTCACCCCGGCCCTAGGGATGGCCGATCAACCTTCCTGCCGCTCAAACGAAGCCACCTCCCTGCCTCCCGGAACGGAGCTTCTCCTCAGCCTCCCTCAGGGCGACGCGGCCTTATGCAAGGGCTTAGCAGGGAAAGAAAGCCTGAACGGCAGCCTGCGAGGGACAGCAGTGTGTCTTCTTGAGCAGTTATCGAAGTCTGTCAGCAACTGGAAGGCTTCCAGTCTGTATTACAGGTAGTGGAGAGAAACGCACTGAAGCGGGTAATGTTACCTCAGAAACACCGGTTTCTGCGCTGGAGGTTACCAGTCGTAAACGTACACGTTATTTTTATGAGTTTGTTCTGGGCCTCACTCCTTTTGAACACATATGCATAGAGGTCTTTGTTCAGTGTGCAAAACATGTCTTGTCTGCCTACGACAAACTAAACCCCAAACCCATGCAATTCATTGTTTAGAGCTCTTAAAAGAGCAGAGACACGCCCTAACCCCTTCCCCAGTGTATTTCATGTAAGCTGTGAGAAAATGCCCATGATAGCACAAGATGAAATTCAATACTAAAACTGACAGGTTTTTGATGAACATAGTTGCTTCTTGTGAGGGATTCTTCGGGGAGAGGAGCTATGGGAGCTACCTGTATGTTCACCACAAACACTTTTTAAAATAGAGGGTTTTTAAAATGAAAGGCTGAGAGAGCTGGGGTTCTTTAGCCTGGAGAAGAGAAGGCTGAAGGGAGACCTTCTCAATGCTGACAAGTATCTAAAGGGTGGGTTGAGGGAGGATGGAGCCGGACTCTTCTCAGTGGTTCCCAGGGACAGGACGAGGGGCAACGGGCACAAGCTGGACCATGGGAAGTTCCACTCCAATGTGAGGAAGAACTTCTCTGGGGTGAGGGTGGCAGAGCCCTGGCAGAGGCTGCCCAGGGAGGCTGTGGAGTCCCCTTCTCTGGAGATCTTCAAGCCCCACCTGGATGCTCCTGAGTGATTTGCTCTGGGCAACTCTGCTTTGGCAGGGGAGTTGGACTGGATGATCTCGAGAAGGTCCCTTCCAACTCTGACAATTCTGTGATTCCGTTATTAATCCCATTAGCAATACTGTTGAAGTTTCTCCTGATGGGAGGCTGTCCCCAAGCGCACCATTAGAAATGTTAATATTCAGGGCTATGTCTCACACCAGTGCCCTTTGTACATTTTACAACCAGTTTTGCTCACATCTGTGTTTCTACAGTGATACATCAGAAAGGAAAATGAGCCCATTACACCAGTTATCATCCAAAAAGTCTGTATTTTCCAAGAGAACTTCGACCAGTAACATCATCATGACAGACCACTCCATAAAAACTACCCCAACAAGTGACATTTTTATTGGCGAGTTCTGCTAATGGATTTCCTTTTCCACGCTTGTACCTCCGAACAGGTTTGATGTAAAAAACAAAACTAAACAAAACAATTCAGGTAACATTCCATTTTGCAAACAATAAAATTATTTAACACTTAAAAAATAAACCAATAGCAATTTTAAATACAAATTCTAGGAAATCTTGTCCTGGTTCCCCCACCAGGAGCCGTTCCTCGCCATGGTACCACCACCACTCTGCCTCAGCGGGTACCGAGGCTCTCTCCCATTTGGAGCTCAAATTAAAAGGACGGGGCATGTGCTAGCATCACCATTCCAAGCCCTGTTGTTGTACATTCTTCACAGGAAAACATAAAAACAGTTTGCAGTAAGCCACCCAGTACTTCCTTTATTCTAAAGCTAAGTCATACTGGTAAAGTTGGGTCGGGGAGGGGAGGGAGGAAACGTGGCTTCAACATTCAGCTACTTTAATCACACACAAAGATTTCTACTAAGAGCATATCCAGGTCGAAATACACATCTGATTTCCGTCATGAGGTTAATGCTTAATGGGGTGCAAGATGCAAATCTACTTTGAAATAATAAACACATCACTTCTTGATGAGCAAAGTTAATATTTTTAGCCTTTTGGACCAATGGGTAGTTGCTGGGTTGTTTCTCATGACTCTTGCCGGGAGAGACAGTTTTCACTCCTGCCACATATAAAAAGATGACCCGGTGGCAATCACACACACCTTTGTCATCAGTTAGGAAGATGTTGTATTTAGCACACTTCTTTGCATTCTGAAAAAAATTCTTAGTTTATTCCTTAGGCCCCAGAGGCTTTGTACACCAGAAATTACACAAGTCAACCACAGAAAATTGCAAATTGGTATCCACAGCGATTTTGAGGTATTCCACAAGAAACCTGGCTCTGCACCTGAATGTTCCTCTCAAAAACCGAAAAAACAGAAAAAGAACCCAAAGCCCTAGCTGGAGTGGACATTTCATTTCAATGATTCGTTTAATCCCCACGTTCCACCACATCTGATCAACAAGGACATACTTATTTCCCCACGGGCACAAAAAAAAAAGAAAACCTTCATGCTTTTCCCCATGGATACAAAAAAAAAAAAGAAAAACCTTCTTCATCCTTTTCCTGGAATATTGATTTCAGTGCTTCGTTCCTAAATTTCTGAGTGCACTCAGAAGAGATGAAGAGAGAGGTGTTATTTTCTAGCCAAACCAGAGAAACACATTCAGACACTGTTTTTTGGTTAATTTAATTTGTGAAGGTGCTCTAAAGAAGATACCAGCGATCCCCTTAACGTCGAAAATAGCAGCGGTTCATGCTCTTAAACTCCAGTCTGCGAGGAAGAGGCTGGGGAAAGACCGGGACTGGAGATGCTGAAGACCAAGTTAAGAAGGAATGGTCTTCCAGGTCTGGATTTGGCTTGATAGAACCATATCTATTGAGGCAGTCAGCATGGACAGAAGGTTGCTCCTGTGGAACAGGAGATGGTGTTTCATGGCGTGAGGAGGTTCCTAAGGGGCTGGTTGCCTGCCTTACTCACGAGCTTTTCTGTTAGGGCTGAAGGGGGAAGGGCAGCTTTATTCTTCAGGTAACTGCTGTTCTCCTTTGAGTAGTACATTCAGAACACTTTCCAAGAAACCAGAGCTGTAGTGCTAGCTGTGTATACAACAAACCACCTGCGACATTTTTATCGGTTAGGTTATTTTTCATGAAAAGTGGAAAACCTTTACAGTGACCTCACAGCAGGAAACGATTCGCTACTTCTGTATTTGTAGAAAAACCATAGGCAGGAATATGTTCTAAAGTGCTTCTTTACTTATCAGTTACTTCTTTAAAAATTAGATTTGCATTTTGTAGCGGCATAGTTTCCTAGTAGTTCATGGACCAGTAGATAGTTTCTGATGTAAAAAACCCATTACGTACTTTGTTTAAGCAAATG
This sequence comes from Calidris pugnax, assembly GCF_001431845.1. Classification (NCBI taxonomy): domain Eukaryota; kingdom Metazoa; phylum Chordata; class Aves; order Charadriiformes; family Scolopacidae; genus Calidris; species Calidris pugnax. The sequence goes on from NW_015090935.1 coordinate 37,748, forward strand.
ACACTTGCTTTGACAAATGCACCAAAGTGAGTGATCTAAGTGCAAAACCCACCATTTCTTAAAACACGGCCTTATGCTGGTTTATTAATGCAACTTTACATCCTTTAAAAGTAGTTTACTTCAATTCCAAGAGCAAGGATTAAATAATACAAGTAAAAGTTGAAAATTCAATGAAGCTATTGCCTATTTACCCTGAAATAAAATAGTCTTATGATTCAGCTGGTGCAAAAATCCCTCCAAACACCTTTGTTTTATTGGCAAAGTCATTTAAGGTCACTTTTGCTTCCAAGACCATCTTATTCCATGGTTTCCACTGAAGGAGTTTTGCTTTGTAATGGCTTGTGGTTCCACAGTGATTTGTAAATGAAAAAAACCTACTACGAATAACTCTACCGGAGTCACTAAATTACAGATACTGTCATGAGAAAGTCCAAAACTTACAGTGTTTTTTGTTTCTTTCTTTGTTTTAAATTTTCAGCAAGACACAAAATTCCAGTCCAGTTAAAGAGTTTTCTTTGAATACCATTTTAAATGGCAATAAATGGCTGCTGTGCCTTCTGGCTGGAGAACTTAACGCGACGCCCGATGTGCTTCTTACGTGGTAGGCGGATATTGTTACTTCAGAGGTACCCAAAGAACGGTGTAGAAGGGCTCCCGCAGGGCACAGCCATTTGGATCAGCTACTCCTAGGGATATAGTGCAGTAGGTTTGGATCTGCGGAGAGAGAACCACAGCTGGGTGGCACGTAGCAAATGTTGGGGTTGTCTGTTCTCAGAAGGCATGACACAAAGCATCCCGGGGACAGCAAGAGACAGAAGCATCTGCGACGTTGTTCTGGTTCTGTCAAGTAGTCGGAGCTTCCATCGGGAGGCGGCGGTTATTGCTGAGACAGTAAAGCACTCCGGTTGGCTTTCATCTTCTCCAAGCGTTTCACTAGGTGACCGTTGCTGACTTCAAGCTCTTCTGTTTTATCCAACGCTGAACGCAACTGAAGGAAGGAAGCAGAAAAAACCCAACTACTACCACATGACACTCACGCTTTCCCAAAACCAAACTACTACCACATGACACTCACGCTTTCCCTTTCCAAAGATAAAGCAAGGTTTGTAGTTACCAACGCTAACGGGCCCATAGTGCTGGAATTTGCCTCTCTCCATCATTTATCAAAAATCCTGGTCAACAAGGGAGGTACCAAATCACAGAATCACAGAATCTTCTAGGTTAGAAGGGACCTTAAAGATCATCTTGTCCAACCATCAACCTAACTGACAAAAATAGACACCCACACAACAAACAAGGAGCATCATCACTAAACCAGACCTCCCAGCACTACATCAACCCGGCTTTTGAACCCCTCCAGGGATGGGGCCTCAACCACCTCCCTGGGCAGCCCATTCCAATGGCTGAGAACCCTTTCAGTGAAAAATTTTTTCCTAATATCCAGCCTGAGCCTCCCCTGGTGCAACTTGAGGCCATTTCCTCTTGTCCTGTCGCCTGTGACTTGGGAGAAGAGACCGACCCCCACCTCTCTACACCCTCCTTTCAGGGAGTTGTAGAGAGCAATAAGGTCTCCCCTCAGCCTCCTCTTCTCCAGTGGCTGGAGGGTGGCTAACGTGACAACTGTCTACAAGAAGGGCTGGAAGGAGGATCCGGGGAACTACAGGCCTGTCAGCCTGACCTCCATACCATGATCGTCATGGAGATGATCATCTTGAGGGAGCTCTCACAGCAAGTGCAGGGCAGCCAAGGGATCAGGGCCAGCCAGCACATCTTTTTCTCTTAGAAAAAGCAAAGAGCCACACTGGAAAAAAAACCAGCTCGGGAGGTAGGTGTGAAAGAAGCTGACAAACATATTGAAGCTGGTTGTAGCAGCTACTTGGAGAGAACATGAAGTTTGGTATGAGAAATGAGGTCAAAATTACAGTCAGCTTGAAGATGCAGTGTTTTAAGAGAGAGAAACATAAAGTCTGCAGCTGGCAGCATTACAGCAAACAGGCACCACTGGATTGACAGAGCAAGAGAAACAGACTCAATAACAACAATTTGCATCCATTTGGCACTCAAGATGAGACTCAGAAACTTAAAAGTTTAGACTGTCATTCCTGGTGAGGTACAGAGCTGTGCTTAAATAATGAAGTGCCCAAATTAACCTTACAGCAGGATTTCCATCTTTCTACTGCTATAATTTCCAAATTGCGTGTTCTAATGAGATGAGTGATTTGTATTTCCAAACCCAGAATTTGTAACACCTGAAGCAACGAGCCTTCAGGTACAACAAAGGACAAAGACAGCAAAGTAGAAATGGGAATTCTTCAGCTTGATGGATGTCAAACCAGACGAACATAGAATCATAGAATCATTCAGGTTGGCACGAACATAGAATCATAGAATCATCTAGGTTGGAAGAGACCCTTGGGATCATCGAGTCCAACCATCTACCCTACTCTACAAAGTCCTCCCCTACACCATGTCCCTCAGCACTGCATCTAAACGTCCCTTAAACACAGCCAGGGATGGTGACTCCACCCCCTCCCTGGGCAGCCTGTTCCAATGCCCGACCACTCTTTCTGTGAAAAATTCCTTCCTAATGTTCAGTCTAAACATATCCTTTTGGAGCTTGAAGCCGTTCCCTCTTGTTCTGTCACTAATTACCTGTGAGAAGAGACCAGCACCAACCTCTCTACAGTGTCCTTTCAAGTAGTTGTAGAGAGTGATGAGGTCTCCCCTCAGCCTCCTCTTCCTCAAACTAAACAGCCCCAGCTCCTTCAGCCGCTCTTCATATGATTTGTCTTCCAGACCCTTCACTAGTTTGGTTGCCCTCCTCTGCACTCGCAGCTGCAAAGTAGCTTGTGAACCTAAGCATTTGAAGGCTGGTTTTAGATTCAAGTTGTACAAGTAGAACTTGAGTTTGCTCCAGAGAACCAATTTTGGTACAAAGCGAGGCATCACAAGTCAGTTTAGGAAGGAAGAGCTGAAAAGGCAGTGGGAGTTGGCAGTTGTTAACTGTTACTCCACTTTGAGTGCTGGAAGTTTGGTTAGACATGTAGAATGAAGAACTAAAGCAATTTTTAAAAAGTAGATGTTTACTCTTTGCTCTGCCAAGGAGGGTAGTTCCTCCTCTAAAACACACCATGTCCCCCGCTGCGGTGCAGGCTGAGTGCTGGCCTATGACAGTTTGCTAAATTTAGAGTTACCTCTCTCTGTAGTTTGCGTTTCTCTGCTTTCAGTTCGTCTTCTACTCTCTCAGCATTTTCAGCAGCAGTTTTGTATCGGGCTACCTGACCTTCCAGTCGTATTACCTAAGGTGAAAGCAAATTGTTTGAATTAAAAGCTGTAACAAGAAGCTACTCTGAAGCTTTACTTTTCTGCTAGTAGTTAAGAAATAACCACAGAGATGCTCGCTTCTCTTTAATAAAGGCATATTTTGATGAGAAAAAAATAAATATATATACCAGGGAAGCCTAGCCATGGTAACTTACTCCTGACCTTTTATACATATCCATATTTAATATGCTTCCAGCAATCAAAAAAAATAAAAGCCCATTGACTAAATTTATCTTAGCCAGAGTATTGCTGACATACTGCGGACAAGAGCAAACAATCAAAACTGAAGACTCTTGTATAAAATACATAGACATCATTATATGCCAGGAGCCATTTAAAAATTGTATCCTGAATAGTTCAGTAATTGCCCTCCATATACATTTGCCTTTGAACGTTCTTCCTTCAGTAAAAATGAATAATGTATTCACTTTCCCCATACATAAATGAAAGCATTTTAGTCTTTATGACTTCAGTGCAGTAGCCCTGATGCTCGAACACTTCTGCTTCTTATTTTAAGGGAAAATCACAGTAATCATGATTTCATTTATCACCTGGCAAACTGCACTTTCTCTTTGCATTCTCACCACGTTTAAACAAACAGAACAAGCCAAAAAACTTACGTTCTGCTCCAGTGCTGTTATCTCTTGCTCAGACTTTGCTAGTTTAAATTTGAGATCACTGATCTGTCTGTTGGCATCTCCTAAAAGAATTGCAGATTTATCAGGGACGTCAGAACAAGCGTTAACAGTGTCTAACAAGTCCATCCTAAAATTTCCAGGCTACAGGAATCTACCTGGGGCAGAGGTAGAGTAGCAAGTGCTCTCTGTCAAAAAAAGCACTCAGCACAGATAGGTGCTATTCCCACTCTCACCCGATTCCCTTCTGACCACTCTGAAAGCAGAATTCATCAGGAACTCACCCCAGCTCTCCTGGGGAACGGAAGGGAGATTTCCAACTGCAATCTTGCTCAAAAAAAGGATAATCATTCCCTCACCTCTAGTAGAGGTGCACGGCTGGCTCCCAGTTTGAAGCTCCCTTAGAACCAAAGGCTCATTTGTATTTAGAGCCATGTGGGTTATTGTACAGATACATTTTCTTGTTCACATGCAGGACACAAAAGTTCTCTTAAAATCAAAATGTAGCTCACTTTGGAGGTCAATCATGTGCATATCTGTCCCGTTTTCTAGAACTTCATCTTCTGACTGTGCATTTTCCATCTTGCCATTCTTTTGCTTTTCTTCCAGTTGTCCCTTTAATTTTTTAACCTGAAGGACACAAAATAATCAGTTATTAAAACAAGGGAAAATTGTGGCTCAGTTCCCAAATTCACTCAAGTATTACAAAATTGAATATTATCTTTTTTAAACCTAAACTCCAAAAAAAATAATAATCTTTTGTTACAAAATAAATTCCAAGAAATTCTTTTGGCAAATGATTCATCAGTGCTTATGCACCAGTTCAGGACCAACCATACCAATTGGAAGAAGACTATTTCATTGGAAAAGCCATATATGTTCTGTAAGCATATTCAGGTAAAACATCCTTAAAACCAAAATCCCTGTGTGGTTGTGTATGAAGTCTCAAGGCGTGTCATTGGAAAAGCCATAAATGTTCTGTAAGCACATCCTTAAAACCAAAAACCCTGTGTGGTTGTGTATGAAGTCTCAAGGCGAAAGATATAACACATAAATGAAAGCATAGAGCATCCTGCACAGAAACAGAGCAGCTAAAATTTTTTTGAATAAGCTTTATATCTGCTATGGATACCAGCAATAATTACTTTAATTTCTCTTTACTCATCTACTGCAATCCCTCCAGCGTTTCTTTTCAAATGGCCCACTGCCCACAGACGTAGCGATCGGGAAGGCTTACTCCTGGAGATCAAATTTGCTTCTACAACTTCTGGACCGTATTTGCTTTTCCCTTGGGCTTGGCCAATCTGAAGTATTACTTCTCAGAAACCACCACGGAGTTTTTAGGTGACCTGAGGACAGCAACCTGCACTACTCTGAGCGCTGCGTGGGACTGGTTTTAGCAACGTGGAACAGGCCCACGGCGCCCCAGCTTTTCTTTTCTTCCCCTTCTGGGACTGGTTTTAGCAACGTGGAAGAGGCACACGGCGCCCCAGCTTTTCTTTTCTTCCCCTATATCCCGAGTTAACACGCAGGATAAATGTTTCAGAGGAAGAATAAAGTGGCAAGCGATGCTGTAACTCCTCAGCAAGAGCAACCCAGCACACATTCTGAAAGGCAACGGCACTGCTGTGCTATACCCTGCGTTAGGGCTACTTTTATTTATTTATTTTTTTTAAATCTCTACTATTCTTAACACAGATTTAGTAAACACACAGCATTCCAGTTTTCCTGGGATTACCTGGTCTAGTAAGGATTCTCGTTCATCAATGAGTTTTTTCAGCCTGTCTGAAAGAGAAAACTGAAAGTTCAGTGCCGGTTTGATTAAAGCCGCACATTTCAGAGTGCATCTGATAAAAGACCGAACCGTTAAGGTTAGTGGAACTAATGATGAAGGTAGTTATGCACGTACCACAGGGAATGAGGCCACAGACAGGACTGGGAAGGGGCTGCAGCCAGGGGAGGTTATGGCATTCTCACAGAACATGCTTGTCACGGCAGTAGCAGCACCCCAGCTGCATGCAAAGAGGCTAATCTTCTACCTTAGGTTAGCATGCAAGAACTCTAGGGTCAAACACAACTGCAACACAAAAATCTCACAAATCTTTACAGTTTTAACGTAAGGAAAAGACGATAAACACCTGTAATAATAATCATAGCTAAGCACATTCTCAACACTTTAAAATCTTCACTTCTTTTACTAAACAGCATGGCAATAACATTTTGTGTTATCTCCAGGATTATGACCAGAAAAAAAACCAACATTTGCCCATCAACTTATTTTTGTTTCAAACGCAGCAGTCTGGTAAAACACTCTTTTTCTCTTTAATCCTTCACAGTCAGTTCTCCTGGTCAAACATCAAGCAGATGATGGGCAACCTGGACCAAGTGTTGTGTCACGCTTGAACTCGGAAGGGCTACAGGTCAGCACATGGATATATGTGTGGCATTGACTAATAAAGTGCACGCTACAGAGTGAGACAACCACAAAAAAACAAAGAGAAATAGAAGTAAGTAAACAAACCACTGGGGTTTTTTTCTTCCCTATTAAGGGATGCAAAACGTGAAAGCATTTTAGCAGGTACTCAGAGATTTTTCTTATGGCTAAAATTACTTTACCTCATTCATTAACAACCTTAGTTTGTTCGGGTACACCTCAAGAGAAGTACACTGGAACACAGGATTCAAATATTCTTATTAGAAGAGGATATATTGACCTCAGACAGGCCTTACTCCACAAGTTTGACATGTATGCTTACTGCAGAGCTCAAGTCCACATTTAATGTCTTGCCTGTTAATTAAATAGTTAAAATCCAAATGTCACTCAAGAAAAAGGACTTGCTGGAAACCTAGGGAAAACAATTGACAAGTTGCAGCTAAATGGCTGGTGGGCTTTAACGGGGTAAATTCTGTCGATAGACTTAAGTATTTTTAAAAATCTTTCAAAATATCAACCCTGTAGTCCCCATTCATTGTGAAAACCTGAACAGGCCGAAGTCTTGTGGTTCACCATTTTTTCTTGTTGACACACAAAGTGAAGGGAATAAAGAGTCTATATTGAATCAAATCATGGGGAAAACTAAAGTTTTCAAATGAAAGTCTCTCTCTATGGCAAACGTGTACAGTCCATTAGCTAATAATAATGTGCTAAGTCATTCCCCTCCCGGGTATACAAGCTCCCATGTACCAGCAGTCATTCTAGAGCATGGAATAAAACCTTTACCTTGGCTTCTGATGCAACACCCAAAACCAGATCTTAAAGTGACATCCCCGTTCAGCAGTCTTATGCATTCATTTTGAACCTCTTCCAGTCCTATCCTTTTTATTTAGCCATTTGTAACACTCAACATTGTTATACCTGAGCACTGACGTGAAAAAACAAAATAAAACAAAAACAACAAACAAACCACATTTTTGTAAGCTACAAAAACTTACAGGTATAAACCCCTTCAAAATAATAAAACAATTTCACATATCTATATAGCCAGGAAAGGAAGCTTAAGACAGAAGTCCTGTAAAAGATGAAAGAAAGGGATGAAAAATAAAGGTGGATGAAGAAAGCAAGGATGGCAAACAATAAAAGAAAGGTCAGAGATATTCAGACCTAGAGACAACACTGGGAGTCACACGTCAGCAAAGATCAAGAAATGAAGTTACTAAGAACTGGAAAGAGAACAAGGACTGATGCAGAAGGAAACCTCTAGACCACTAGAAAATCAGCCGAAGCTTATTGACTCCAAATGGGCCAAATAATCCACCTTGACCCTGAAAATAACTGCACATATCTAGGTAACTTTCATTAGCACAACCACTGCTGAGGGGTGAAATATGCCTGCCTGAAGAAAAAGACACCTCCTTCAGTTTCTCTCTTCCCTCGTTACAGACATCTGTGCACCCCAGTGGGGCAGATGACATGCCAGCAGCAGGATTTACAAGAGCAGACACACACACAAAAAAATAAATTAGTTTGCTAAAATTGCCATGTATGTAGAAAGGTTTTCTCCATGTATAGATGAAGGTCTCTTAGGTTTCACTTATCTTAAAACCCCACACTAACACAGAAAACTTACTTTAGCTTTAACAGATGTCTTTGCAGGGCCACCTTGTTTTTGCATTTAGGAGAAACTTTTCCAACAAATCAAGGATCTGAGGACCTTGAGAAACAAGTGAGCAGAAAAGAGCCATCTACTGAATTAGGACATGAAGCAGCTAATTACAATTCTCATCTGTAACAGCCATTATTCTTATTTCAAATATGAAGATGCTACAACGAATAATAGGAGCGTAACATTCAACTCAAATGTAACTTGAGGAGCTTAAAGGAGAGCTGATGAGAGGAGCTGGGCCCCCTGGGAAGGCCTGGGAGAGAGGAGGATGAACTGGGGGTGGTCACCAGCATCTTCTGCTGTTGTGCAGGTCTATCTGGAAGTCAAATGACTACTCTCATTACCTTGGCAACCCAGTTGACTCAAGGTGCTGCCTCAGTGGCACAGTTGACTGATCATCTCCTAATGAGAGGAGGACTGTTATTTTCCGTAATAAAGGAAATACTGACCAAGGCCTTTCACTATTACTTGCTGAATAAGGAAAAAACAAAAGTTTCTTCAGCTACTTCTTCTGAAAAGCATTTCAGGCTAGCTCTGAATTTGCAGCAGTGGACAAACCTGGGCTACAGGCTACACGTGCCACTAGGGACTGAACAGAAAACCCAGTATTTGGGTTCACGGAGCGTTTGGATCCCTGAAGCTATTTTGAGAGTGGTGCTCACTGCACACACATCAGCAGGCTGTTCCTGCTCAAAACAAAAACAGGTAACATAATAGCACCAAATGCAAATCTTGATGTCAGTTCGTCTCACAGTTTCTTGGTTTCATGTTAAACTTCATGAAAAGAGCAATTTTGATATTTTGCTGTCTTTGAAAGTCAAAACCTACAAAAGGGACAAGCTAGATCCTTTCTTGTATGTGCTAGATATTGCAGGGAAAGTGCCAAAACCAGTTTGCAATTAGTTTGCAAACTGGTTCACTTCCTAGGGAATTCCTCCTGAGACACTGTCACTCTCCCTCTCTCGCAGGAGGACTGTTCTTTTCCATAATAAAAGAAATATTGACCAAGACCTTTTACTACTACTTGCTGAATAAGGAAAAAACAAAAGTTTCTTCAGCTACTGCTTCTGAAAAGCATTTCAGGCTAGCTCTGAATTTGCAGCAGTGGACAAACCTGGGCTACAGGCTACACGTGCCACTAGGGACTGAACAGAAAACCCAGTATTTGGGTTCACGGAGCGTTTGGATCCCTGAAGCTATTTTGAGAGTGGTGCTCACTGCACACACATCAGCAGGCTGTTCCTGCTCAGAACAAAACAGGTAACATAATAACACCAAATGCAAATCTTGATGTCAGTTCATCTCACAGTTTCTTGGTTTCACGTTAAACTTCATGAAAAGAGCAATTTTGATATTTTGCTGTCTTTGAAAGTCAAAACCTACAAAAGGGACAAGCTAGATCCTTTCTTGTATGTGTTAGATATTGCAGGGAAAGTGCCAAAACCAGTTTGCAATTCGTTTGCAAATTGGTTCCTTTCCTAGGGAATTCCTCCTGAGACACTGTCACTCTCAGAGGAGGACTGTTCTTTTCCGTAATAAAGGAAATACTGACCAAGGCCTTTCACTATTACTTGCTGAATAAGGAAAAAACAAAAGTTTCTTCAGCTACTTCTTCTGAAAAGCATTTCAGGCTAGCTCTGAATTTGCAGCAGTGGGCAAACCTGGGCTACAGGCTACATGTGCCACTAGGGACTGAACAGAAAACCCAGTATTTGGGTTCACGGAGCGTTTGGATCCCTGAAGCTATTTTGAGAGTGGTGCTCACTGCACACACATCAGCAGGCTGTTCCTGCTCAGAACAAAACAGGTAACATAATAACACCAAATGCAAATCTTGATGTCAGTTCATCTCACAGTTTCTTGGTTTCACGTTAAACTTCATGAAAAGAGCAATTTTGATATTTTGCTGTCTTTGAAAGTCAAAACCTACAAAAGGGACAAGCTAGATCCTTTCTTGTATGTGTTAGATATTGCAGGGAAAGTGCCAAAACCAGTTTGCAATTAGTTTGCAAACTGGTTCACTTCCTAGGGAATTCCTCCTGAGACACTGTCACTCTCCCTCTCTCTTATGGCACACATTTCACTCAAATGCTTAGTCGTCATAAAATACTTATTACATTTGGAATATAGATCTAGCAGTTCCCTGTACCTTCAAGATGATTCATCCCTCCGTATGCATATACTCAAGCAAAAACTGAAGAGGTAAAGAACACCATGACCTTCTCTTCCACGGTACTTGCCCAATTCCAGCAGCCAGGGACCAGCTGCCAACGGAGGTACCAAGCAGCTAATGTTCAAGAATGGATTTATAGCACATCAGTGATTTCTTCATTGCCTGATCGTGTTCCTGCTCCTACCCTAGTTTCACCGAGGGCTGGCTAGTTACTGCAGGATAAAAGCTGACATATAGACAGTTAGTTAAGACAAGAGTCATCATTATTTCTTCTCCTGTGACTTGGCTTTAAAAAAAGAAACCTGTCACGGATGCTTTGTTTTCGGAAGTGGAAAAGCTAAGTTAAACACAGCTCACTGTTAATTACCTCCATCATCCAGAAGGACTTCTATTAGAAACAAACTTGCACAAAAAATACAGGAAATGCTGGCATGTGCTCTAATTTAACTCAGAGTTGTTTACAGATCCATCCACAAGTAGAGGTGAAGCCCGGTAAGCACATTTAAATATATATTTAAGCATATTTAACATTTAAATATACATTTAAAATACCTCTCAAGATTAAATCATCCATTACTGTTGCTGGACAAATCTTTAAATAAACACTGCTACATAGTAAGAAGGATTACTTTAAGATCTGTGACTTTTTAGATTAGCATTTACTGTAAACCCTTAAGAAGAACAACTGCTGATACTTACAGAAACCATACTGGAACTGTTGTAAATTGGAGAGAAGCCACATGAAAAGAGTTAGAGGTTTACAGTCCTGTTGCAGGTTTAGAATTAAGGGTGCCATCATATATTAAAGGTCCTCAAACACCAAGGCTGCCCGTTCCTAGTATGTAGCCCAACGCAATAAATTTAACAAAGCTGCAGAAAAATGTTTTTTTGAAATGATATAGCTTGAAATAAATATTTATGCAGGTTTATAAACAGTGCTCTGGACAGGCAATTTCAAGGTATAAAATATGTTTATTTCAATTATATACAGCTCAGTACATTTTGATATACATCTTGAAGTTTTGCAGTCTGTTTGTACTCCATCAACTTTGTAACATCGACACAAACACAGCCTTCCACAGTGCCCCTAGCCCCCTCCCAGCTCCTCAACTTGCATTCCCCTTGGGATGTTCACTGCTTAAACCAACTTTAAATGAATTTTTAAGTATGCAAAAACATACTCTTCCTCCCAAGCACTAGCAAAGATGCAAGATGAATTATACTAACCAACGGAGAGTCTAATTTATGCCAGCAATTCAAAACAATCCAGCTTTTCAAAAAGGCATGGGGAATAGCACACAGAATAACAATTGTCTTTGGTCTGATATCCAAGAAGAATTAAGACATGCAAAGTCATCTTCTTTCCCAAAAGGAAGAGGTAAGATTTTTTTCAGAGATAAAAACATTCCTTCAGAATCATAGTTTGCAAAAAACAATGCAGTAAGGGAATGCAATTTTAAACAAAACAAAAAAAAACCTCTTGGAAAAATAGATCTTTTATATATTCATAGCTAGACAGTACTTCATAGCAAACCTAAGCACACATTACAGTGTGTATTGACACTTTCTTCAGAAAAAAAAATAAAACAACCCCATGTGAGACATGGTGTAAAAGGCCTGTTGTGGTGCCTAGATGAAGTAAACATGTATATATTTATTCCTTTATTCCAAATTAAGACCTGTATGTTGCACTTTCTTTAAACTGTATATTGTTCTTCCCAAGTGTTTAGACTAAGTACATTCACAGTGTTCTAACTATATTTTGGAATATGACCATATTAGAAATACACAGAAGGTGGAATGAAAATATCTTTTTTTTTTCCATAGAAAAAAAAAATAAAAATAATTGGTTCCTAAGCTTTAATGATTCAGAAAGAAGTTCCAAGATCAGATCAGTGTTGCTGATCTAGAGTTCCTTCATGAAGTGTTTATGTATTTACTGTACTTACTACACAAAGGTCCAATCCACATAAGTACATTCAAGATACCTATCATCTAGGCTAGAAAAAGAGAATTTCCTATAGAAATTCCTCAGTAGCAGTTACCCAAGCTAAAAGTACTTTAATTGCAAGATAAGTCTGAATAGTCAATTGGTGAAGCTTGCTCTTTTGGTGATAAACTTTAAACCTGAGACACAGCAAAACCCACGCATGATTTCTTGTGGCTAGGTACAGCAGTGAATAACTTAATACTTGCATCATTATCACTTACATAACGTTGTATTATGATGAGAGCTACCTAGAAAGAAAAAAAAAACTTTTAATAATAGTCTTAAGGTCTGATGTATTGTGCAAAGTGCATGTTTCCGTATCGGGACTGATCAAATGGCATATAACTCGTGGAGTCTTGAGATTTTGAACTTATGATATTGTACAGTCATCCCTGGATTTACCTTTACCCCTTCTACCCCCCTGCAAATCCTCCTTGCTTTCGTCCCGGTTATTGCCAGCACTTTCCAAATCCTGTTCTGAAACATCTTCATCCGGTATTTTTTCCACTTCATTAGAATCTGATACTTTGATTTCATCTTCCGTCGCGTCAGTCTTCTCATCTGTTTTCCATGAGGCTTCCCCTTGCAAGCTGCCAGGGTCTTCAGGTTTGTCTCCTTTTTTATGCTCCAAGCTGTCACCTTCAGTCAAGGCATCTTTGGTTTCTGTTTTGCCTGTTCTTTCTCCAGCTGTGTCTGTTGGGGCAGCCTTTCCAACAGCACCATTTGCTCCATCATCACCACCTTTCTCTGTATCAGCTTTGTCTCCATCACAGGTTTCATCAGTTTCTAGTATCTTTTTTGACTCTTCATCAAAATCAAATGCATCACCATCATCTTCCAGTCTTTCCTCTGCTGGGCCCTCCAATTTAACTTGTTCGCTAACGCTTTCATCCTGCTCATCTTTCTGTGCCAGGGAATTATTTGCAGCTTCCTCAGAAGCAAATCCACCACCATTGTGACCTGCAAGCTCTAACCCTTCCTCATTTTCTTCCAGTGCTTCTTTATCAACTTTGTTTTCAGCAGTTACACTAACATCTACAGTTGCCTCCTCTTTAGATTCACCTTCCTCTTGTTTAACTACATTCTGCGCTTCACCTTCTAAACTAATATTTTTTTCTCCTACTTTATCACTTGTTGTTTCCTCACTACACTGATCTGTTTTAGCTTCCACCTTTGCCTGTAAGTCTTCTCCCTGTTCTGTCCCGCTTTCCTTTCCTTTCCCGGCCTCATCCCCTGTTTCCAATTTGGACTCTTTAATTTTGTCATCTAAAACACTTGGGTCTGAACTGTTTTCCTGAGTCGTCACCTCTTTCCCAACATCTGTGTCTAGCTCTGCCTGCTGCAGCACACTTCCTTCTACCTCCATCATGCAGCCTACAGCCTCCACAGATGCCTTATCTTGCCCGCCTGCTCCTGCAGAATCTGAACACAACTCCAGCTCTTCTAATAATACTTCCTTCTGCCCGTCCTTCTCGGCCACAGCGTTTTCAAGTTCAGCTTTATCTTGCATATTTTGTTCCTCTGATGGTGCTGGAGCACTGTCCTCTGAAGGAACTGGTTGGATGTGTGCCTCATCGCCTCCACATTCCTTTTCACTTTTATCTGCTGGGACACCACTTTCACATGACTCTGTCCCCTCCAAACCCACAGACTCCGTTTCCCTCGTCTGACCCTCAACTGTGTCCCCAACCTCATTTTCTTCTTCAGCTCTATCACCTCCTGCTTTATCAATTCGGCCATCAGTGCAGTCTTTGCTTTCAACAAGCTTTTCCTCCAAGACATTTGTAACCTCCTTTTCAGCACCTTCTTCTGAGCGCTGGAGTTCCTCAACATGACTCTCCCCATTTATCTCTTCTCTAGGCAAACCTTCTACCGTAACCTCTGGTAGCTCTGCCTGGGTACAAACCAACTCACAGCTCTCACTTGCAATATCAGCTTCCTGATCTGTTTCATTACTACTTGGGCCATGGGAAGTTGTAAGATCCTCTCGTTCTTCCCCTTGGGGCGCAGCCTCTTCCAGTTCATGCTCTGTACCTAAGACACTAGGCAATTCCTGAGGAGTCTCAGAAGTTTGATGACCTTGCGGAGAGCCCACCTCTAAGTTCTGATTTGTCCTTGCATTTAAGTCGTGGTGTTCAGCCTCCGTACTAACGGGCTGGTGGACTGCTGGGCCTGTGGACTCTGTCTCCTTTCTCAAACCATCATTTGAAGCAGCGCTCCCCGATACGTGTTCGGTGAGGCTTTGAATTTGTTCTGTAAACCTACTACCTGGTACCATGGCTGTTGACTGGGCATCACGTTCTTCAACCATATGTTCTGCCTCTGCATTTTCATCAGCATGCAATGTCTGTACTTCCTGCTCCTCAGACTCCTCTTTGTGTTCCTCACGCTCAGTATTCTGCAAGATTTCTCTTTTCCCCACATCCTCCAAAATCTCATTTTTCATGTCCACTTCATTGGCTTTGCCTAAAAGACCATTGAGAAAGTTGAAGGGCCCGCACCACAGCACTTACCTCCCCACTTAAAAACCCGAAAGAGAATGAATCAAAGAATAGGTTAAGAAAAGATCAGCTTTTGCCAATGACGTGAGGCAAAGCAGCAATTGAATTAGTAAGGGTCCGGGGTTTTTGATCAGTGAAATTCACCACCACCCTTTCAAAGCAACAAGTCTCTGGTGCTGGCTTGTGTTTTGTAAAGTAAGAGATTTATGCTCTCGGCTGTGTGAATTACAGCTTTTGTAGATGAAACAACTTGTTTGAAGCAGTGCAATTTAACAGTAACACTTGCAGATGTAACACTAACAGTAAAGATTATTCTCTCGGCAATATTATCTCCAACTTTAACGCTGACACTACTCTATGCATGCAAAAGTGTGTCTGATGCCATTATAATGACGTGATCAAAGATCATTCTGTAATATTTGACTCCTAAGTATCATAAACAGGCATAATCAGTGTAGATGCCAAACACTGAATGTGAAATCTGTTTGGCAAGCAAGTGGTTCAGCTGTTTTAACATTACCAACACAGACCAAAGCTCAGGCACTCAGTGCCCCTGACAGCCACTTCATCCAGCCAAAGGGATGGGGACTTCTGTGGTTTTTGGGGTGTGTGTGTGTGTGTACGTGTCTCTAACAGTTTTTCTTCAATTTATATTTAGAAGCAACAGGTATTACAACAGCTGGGGTGTGTGTGTGTGTGTACGTGTCTCTAACAGTTTTTCTTCAAAGGGATGTGTGTTTGTGTACGTGTCTCTAACAGTTTTTCTTCAATTTATATTTAGAAGCAACAGGTATTACAACAGCGTTTGTGGTTTCAGCAGTTAGCTTTTGGGTCTATGTTGTACCTATTTCCAAATAAAAAAAAAACCAAAAACCAAAAAACCAAACAAAACAAAACCCAAAAACCAGAATAGGAAGAGACAGAAAACACGTTACATTTAAAAATACACCCTTACCTTGGTTTTGGTGTTCCATATTGTTTCCACACAAAAACTGAGTGAGGAAAAAGCAGCCAACAGCTAAAAGCAAAATCGCTTGCCATCGCAATAGTCGGCTGCCTGTTGCTATTTATTAGTATGTTCATTTAGAACAAAAACAACAGAAAAAAATCTATTATTTCCTTACTTTCCACTAGTGTAATAGTTTTCTGAGAGGCCATTCGTCACAACTGCGCAAGAGCAAAGTTTTTGCCATCCAGATTTCCCCTTCCTAATACTATCCACCTCAGAGTTATCTTCTTTGAATTTACCAATGGTAATCCTGTTACAGCAAGTAAAAAATGTGGAAGTGTTAATATGTAATGGTCAATAGATACCAAGAACAACAAATTCATCCATTTGTGTGGTTTAACAGTGCCCAGCACTGTTGTTCAGCAGATGTTGAAGTGTTAATATGTAAGGGTCAATAGATACCAAGAACAACGAATTCATCCATTTGTGTGTTTTAACAGTGCCCAGCACTGTTGTTCAGCAGACACTTAAGAGTTCTCAGGTATATAAATGAACCAACATATAAGTTCTTTATAGATTTTTGCTGATTCTTTAAGACGTGCTGAATAATATTCAACAACAGTAAGATTATTCTGGGACAATTTTCAAATTCAGGGTTTAAACAGTAATCTAAATGATTGCTACTTATCTGTAATGTCAGATTTTTATTCTTGTCCTTTGACTCCTTGAATGGGAGCTGAAGTCTGCCTTTGCAGGAAACTGCCCAACATACTTGAAGTAGTAATTAATATTAAGCAGAAAAATGCAATAGGAAGTGATTTGACAAGTAGCATGCTGCGTGATGTGTTAATTGTCCTACTAACAAACGCCCAAACTCCAAGCAGAGATGAAGGAATGGACAGACAGACAGACAGAGAGATGTGAAAGGCTATACAGCACTTACCTAGCATCGCCTCGCTTCCTGGCTTTAATGCCTGAGTTGTGCCTGCAACATTTTTAGAAGAATCCAAGTGGCCTTCATTATCAAGAATGTCTGATGTCTCCCCGTTGGTGGCTACGTCAGAGTCTGGGATTATTCCATGTTTCTGGGGAGAAGCAAAAGAAATGCTTTAGAGCCTGCTGCTCAGAAAGGGGAGGACAGTTCAGGCCTTCTTGTCCTTGACATTCCGAATAAACAATTGCTTCAATCCTTACATTAAAAATGGCTGGAAGTCAGAGAAGAGCACAGAATATTACAGTTTAGCCATTATGAGGGAAAGTATGTCATCCCAGCTTTTTATTTATTTATTTTTTAACAAAAAACCAAACCAACATAAATCTGCTGTGCAAAATGTTCCTCAGAGAAGTGTCTCCTACAAAAGCAACTGCTTAATCCTACAGGCTATACTAGGGGCTCACTGTGAATATTAGGGAGAAAGACTTTATATTGGCAACTTACAGGCAACATGAAAATAGAATTCATAGAATCATAGAATCATTGAGGTTGGAAGAGACCCTTGGGATCATCGAGTCCAACCATCTACCCTACTCTACAAAGTCCTCCAATTCTTGCTATTAAGCTAGATTCAAATTTCCTGCAAAAAAAGCACAGGAGGAAAGAGGCAGCAGTAGAATAGAAATGTCTTTTATTCCTCTTGCGTACCTTCAGTTGCTCCTTCAGCACAACCACTTCATCTCTAAGGTCATCCCGCTCACTCCTTATGGAATCAAAGAAATCTTTCTGCCTCTCTAATGCCTGAGTTCCCAACACAGACAGAGGGCGAGGAGATGTGAAGAGAGGAAGGGAGACAAGTAAAGAGCATGAAAAGCAAAGTGTAAAGAAAAGTGAGCCAATTTAAGATATTCAGAGATTCATGGAAGTGGCACGTATGAAAAAGGTAGAGTTTACAGATTAAAGGACCAGTTTACATACACACAGATAAAACTTCAAATCCAAGAAATGCACAGCTTATTCGATAACCAGGCATTCCTACTAAAGACATTCAGAGCCCAATCCTTCATTAGGGATCCTGTAAACAAGGATCCACTTTTTGTTGTTACCTGCTAGACAAGTTAATTGATATCCATATTACTTCAGGGTGCACGTTGAAGACATAATGCAATTCCCATGTGTTAATGGCACAAAAGCAGGCCCAGCAGATTTTACTAGTCTTTCTATTCCATGGGTTACCTTTATGGGTGCAGTACATATCAATTAATTTAAAAGCTGAAAAATAAGTCACCTTTAGACCGGGATGTACCACGTGCAAATGCCTATTTTGCTACTCAACCCCCTGAAGTATTTCTGTATAAATACTCAAATAGAACAGTAACAAAAAAAATGAGGAAATTTTGAGTTTCAAATTCCTACAAGTTATAGGACATTGCAACCATAGGCAAGTTGCTAGATTTCTTTCTCCATCTATATTCAGAAAGTCTTTCAGTGCTCATCATTAAAAAAGAAAGACATGCTTTTAAGTAAGAGCAGGTGCCCATTTGGCTTCGATAGAAGCTGGTGGGAAGGGATTAGAAGCAAAGGAGAGTTAGAGAATTTCATCCCAATAGCCCATAAATAGCTCTATTGCTTTTGTATCACACTCCAGTTTCTGCTCAGTCTGCAGATTAAATCTGAATCAGCGCAAATTCAGCGCTGATGGAATTGCATTATAAATAGCACTTCCTTTCTCAAGATGGCAAATAGAAATGGTGCACCACAGCAAATGAATTACCCAGCTGCTACATTTTTCTTGGATTTTATGCTACTGCTAATTCACTGGTAATACAGCAAGACAAGCCACACCAAGCAAAGTCACTAAGGAGGATTTTTATTCATGAGGTTTTGCAAAAAGCAAATTCAGCTGGACAATGAGGGTGCCACTCTGAACACATTTCAGGAGTCGACAAGTCCTACCCCTATTTTTTTGTCTTTCCATTCTATTGTCTCCTGAAGATCAGAAATTTCCCTGACATAGTTCTGCTGTTTCTTTTGCAGCTGTTGGATTTCCTGAGAGACGGGAGGAAAACAAGAAGACAGAAAGCAGGTAAGAGGTTAACAGAGAAGGTCAAGATTGCAGTGATGCCAAAGAATGAAAAAAGTCAGGTGCTAAAGAGTATCTGCAGGCAGTTTCTACCATCTCAACTAAACCTACACTCCTGGAGACAATCTTACTGTCCACAAGATGACTTGCAACAAAGTTAAGACACTTTCATCAGTTTTCCCCTTTTTCTCCACAAACAGCTGTATGAAACACAGCTTATTTCATATTACAGACAAGGCAGAAAAAAAAAAAAAAAGTCCAGTTTCAGATAATACCTACAAAAGTACTATTTCTATTAGCTCTGAACCTGTTTGGCCTGAAACACCAGTATTTCTTCAGGTGAGAAACTTGAGTAGGGAATAAAATTCTCCACGCCTCACCTTCTACACTCCTACTGCTAACTGGGAACACACCAGTCAAAGAAATAATTTTAAAAAAAATAATGTTACTTACTGCAAGCATTTCTTCTCTTTGCTTCAAAGCCTCTTTGATTTCCATGAACTGAAACTGCAATATGCTATGAGCATGCTTCTCCCTCTCAAATTCCTATGAATAATGAAATGACATATTTATCGGTCAAAAGTAGCATCCCATGAAAAAAAAAAAAAAAAGAGAAAATAAGCCTAAACACAAAGAAAATGCTTACTGCAGTGCAATGCCTGAATATTCCTCTAATCACATTTCCACAAGAAGACAATTTTTCCAAAACACTGTTATTCCATCCGATATAGAAGTGACAGGCATCATTTAGCCAGTGTTGCAAGCTGAGCAGCAGGCTGGCAGTGAATACCTCTTACCCTCAAATCTTGCAGACTTCACAGATGAATGGATGAGAATTTAACCTATTCTTTCCATGTAACTGTGTTACAATTTTTCCAAAACACTTCCTCTTACACTCAAATCCTGCAGACTTCACGGACAAATGGATGACAATTTAACCTATTCTTTCCATGTAACTGTGTACTAAAAGTTAGCTAGATGCTCTGTGCTTTAAAAAACCCCCCACACTGTATCTTCCAGGAGCTATATGTTTTGAAGTAACACTATAGTCAAATATCCAAGCTAAACAGCCAGTTCTGAAGAGCTAACACGAGCCACAGCTTTAGTATTTAACACCAGCTCACTAGCTGTCAGATGGTAAATTCATGTAAAACTTAATTCAACACTCAACCCTGTAGCTGCCTTAACTATATAAACTGCACAGCTCTGAACAAGCCCTCTGAAGTTACTTTAAAGAAGGAATATAAAAGGACGTGGGATAACATTAATATTGCCTTACCACACAAAATATTTCTTCACGTCTTCAGAAATTGCTTTTTAAGACAGAAACTTAGGGAAGATGCCCATTTGTATGATCACAACCACATAATATCCTGCTGTTCCACTTGCTTTAACAGTAACTGAAATGGTAACTTCTTTAAAATCTTGAATAGCAATTTGGTTGCCACCCCCAAAAAGGTCTCTGCGACATCCCCTCTCCCCCCTTTTCTTTCCCTGTTAAATAAGATGCCACAGCTTTATACATACTTTACTTTTTTCTTCATATTGCCGCCTGGATTCTGCCAGCTGTTCTTCTAACTCTAAGAGCGCATCCTTTAGGGTATCTACTTGGTACATGAAATTGGTTTTTTCATTGTCTAGTTGAGCATTGGACACCATAGCCTTTTTATATTTCTCTTCAACTTCGGCTAGAGAGTCCTGCAAAGAAGAAGCAACCACAGTCAGAGTCAGTTATAGAGGACACTTTGCCAAGCAAGACACCTTCAAGGAGAAAATGAAGCACTAACCACAAGCATGCTGAGTAGTCCTAGGGAAACCAGTGCTAACCATGTGCTAGAGAGGTTTACCAGCTGTCCCAAGGCGAGGATAACTTCCCCTGTGTCCCCACCAGACGGCTGTTTACAAGTAAGGAACCTTACCTCAGGAGAGATAAAACGTTCCCTGTTTGTTCTCTGCTGCTTCAGCTTCTGCTTTCTCAGAGTTTTCTCCCTCCTCCCCCCCTGCCTGCACGTTGGCAGCCCAAAGCAGCTGCTGAAGATGACAAGTTGGAATTTTTTTTAATTTTTTTTTTTTAAAGGTAAACTGGCCCTGATTTCACATCATTTTAGATGATCTCCAGCCCTAATTTAAAAGCAGTTTGACAGCCACTTCCCACAAGTTTCAGGGATCCTTGCAGTGTGAGAAGCACTAAATACACTGGCTCAGGAATTACCTTCAGAGATCCTTGCAGTGTGAGAAGCACTAAATACACTGGCTCAGGAATTACAATTTGCCATGAAAAAGCTGCAGCTCTTGCGATCTGATGCATCATTTTTCAGTAAGTTTCCTACATCGAATCCCTTCTTTACAAATTTACTCTACAAGAGGCAATTCCCAGGGGCTCAAAAACCTCTCCTGTCAGCTTGACCTGAATATAAAACACTGAGGTATTGATAGAAGCAGATGATGGCAAAATAAAGATCAGGATCCTTTTCCACATTGTGCAGTCAAACTTTGCAGTATTTACGACAGAAATAAAATTAGTTACTTGAACGAAACAGTGCAAATATGCAAACAAGGAGGACACTGGTGTCAACACTTTAATTTACAGATAAAGCACTTTCTCTCAGAACTTAGTCCTATTAATTGCAATCTAAAGCACAGGCAGGTTTCATATACTTCCCTTTTCATTCAGTCAATGGAACTCGGGGTGGTAATGGTGAGATAACGACAAAATTTAAGTTTGAATCAGCTTAGTTTACATTTCTGTTGACAAATGAGAGAATGTGCCTTTAAGGACACAAATCTGTACAGTTCCAAACACAAACTGTGTTTTGGTGCACTTTCCAGCCCAAGGATGAGAAATACCAAGCAAAGGAAAGCGGCCAGGGTTTGGGAAGAGTGGTAGAATTAAACTTCAGAAATGAGCTGGAAAGGAAGTATAAGGAAGTGAGAAGCTGAGGTATCTGCTGCACCATTCCTTCCGCATGCAATGGTGGGCTTTCTTAGCGTCAACCAGTGCGGCTCAGGTACAAATCACCACAAAAGGCAGTCTGAGGGGACACAAATTGAAGAACAACCTACATTTTTTATGCAGCGTGATTATTTTGCTACACCTGCTGCACAGTGATCAGGGGAAAAAACAAAAAAACAGTTAGGTTTGCAAGAAAAAGGGCCAAACTACTCTTTTTTTCCATTGAGAACTCACAGAATCACATGGGGTGGGAAGGAACCTCTGGAGATCATCAAGTCCAACCCCCTGCCAAAGCAGGGCCACCCAGAGCAGGTTGCACATGGACTTGTCCAGGTGGGTTTGGAATGTCTCCAGAGAAGGAGACTCCACCACCTCCCTGGGCAGCCTCTGCCAGGGCTCTGCCACCTTCAAAGTAAGGAAATCCCTCCTCATGTTGAGGTGGAACTTCTTCTATTCAAGTTTGTGCCCATTTCCTCTTGTCCTGTCCCTCAAAGACCCAAGGTTCTCATCCTCTCCTCATAAGGGAGATGCTCCAGGCCCCTCATCATCTTTGTAGCCCTCTGCTGGACCCTCTCCAGCAGTTCCCTGTCCTTGAATTGGGGAGCCCAGAACTGGACCCAATGCTCCAGATGGGGCCTCCCCAGGGCAGAGCAGAGGGGCAGGATGACCTCCCTCAACACACTTCCTGATGCCCCCCAAGATGCCATTGGCCTCCTCCTTCGACACTCTTCTTGATGCACCCCAGGATGCCATTGGCCTTCTTGGCCAAATCACGTAAGATGGCAGCATCTTCACCTGTCACAGCATTGAGCCGATGACACAGTCAGCAATTTATGCCGATAAACGTTGCGTTCTATGCCTGGATGTCTATATATATATATATTTGGAAGACTGCCTTTTCCAAAAAAATGCAGCTCATGTTGCTGCTTCCTTATGAGGTGGTGGTACGCAGATGCACAAGTGAGTTGCTGCACCAAGATTCGTTTATGGCTTCATGAAGGTGGTAAGGACCTCCTTTGTCCCAACTGAACTGGTGGGAGCGTTCATTCTTCACGTAACGAGCTTTGTTACATGAAGGTTCATTACAAGAATTGTTTAAGGGTGTCTTCTACGATCTAAATGTGCAACCAAAATGATAGTCACCACCTCTTCTCCACAACCTGCCAGAGGTATGGCTGGATCTTACCGAAATAAAAATATACAAATTTCTAAATTCTGATTTTTCATAGCACTGTAGGTCATGAGTTTTAGTTCATTTTCCAATATGGTTAGGTTTCCTAGATTAGGAAACTATTTAAAAAAAAACCAACAACCCTAATTATTTATTTTAATTTGCTAGCAAAGTGATTGATTACCTTCTCAAAACAGCAAAGCCAACATGCAATAGCAATCAGCAGCCTTTCAGTTAACAGTGGGAAGCATTTCTCACCACAATCCTTCCAATATGGCTAAGCTTCCTAGATTAGGAAACTATTTAAAAAAAAACCAACAACCCTAATTATTTATTTTAATTTGCTAGCAAAGTGATTGATTACCTTCTCAAAACAGCAAAGCCAACATGCAATAGCAATCAGCAGCCTTTCAGTTAACAGTGGGAAGCATTTCTCACCACAATCAAGGGAGATCAGAAGAGACTTCTCCAGTTAATGAAACGCTTTTCACACCCAGAAGGAAGCATGCAAGGTCAGTTCTAGGGCTCACACCCCCACTCTCTGAACGGTGAGTTAATGAGCTGGTGTTAATGATCACACTCCCCCAGTCTGCAGCAAACCGGTACCTTCATTTCTTTCAGTCCCTGCATGTATTTGCCTTCTACATCCTGAATCTGGTCCTTTAACTCATAGATATCCTGAGGGAAAGGGTGAGAAAGGTGAAGGATGCCACTGAAACTAACGGGCAGAAGAGCAGCTGAGAGGGACAAGCAGGTACCCAAAATTCTCATTTAAATATTTCTACCACACGGGTTGAACGGTCTGGTCCTAACCTGAAGCCTTGCCAGATAATGACATTTCTTCTTTAGAAGTTTATGCTAATTGTGTTGCTCTTGAATGGAAAAAATTAAAGTCTTCAACGTTAAGGAGAAGATGGAGACCCAGCTCCAAAGCCTCCAACATTTTAAGATAGTCTTTAGATTGGAACATTAAAAAAAAAAAACCTAAAACAGATTACAAAACCCAGTTTAGCTACAGACTAGCACTCAATGAGATTGCAGAGCTATTTGCTATTCAAAGGTGTCTGACTTCACAAAATCACAAATTAGATGACAAAATACAGCCCTCTCCCCAAATCAGCATCCAGTAAGTGCAGTGCTTCTTATTTCAGTCCTCCTAACAGAGCGCTATATTGGGTCCATTTCCTATTTTTTTAGGTTGGGATGAGATGTGTCTGTTATGACCAGTCTGATTCGACACCATACGCCACAGGACTTCACCCAAATATTCCTGCAATACACACCAGCTTCCCAGCAGCATCTCTCTAATAAAACTATTTATTTTTCATTTACACCCAATTTGTTTTGTCAGAACTGCCAAAAAGGGGGTGACGAGACAGTTTCTTTTTTGGAAAGAAGTCTAAATCATATTTAAGAATATCCTTTAGATAATATTAATCTATTTAATAATAACACAGGGTACAGTCCTAATTAGTATTAGCCTGTCAGTCCCAATTCTTACTGATAATTTCTATCACCACTAATGGGAACACCAGCACTACTTTCAAGTAATCTTACTTGAAATTTATTAATTTGTCAAGTGCAAGGCATAATAAAAAAATCTGATCAAAAGAGCCACAGCTAAGAGACAGAGTCCTAACATTTTATGCTGGTTTTAAGTATTTCTTACCTTAATTTCTCTAATAGATGCCTCTGTATCAGCTGAGATAGATGTATCTCCACTGCCTCTTCGGGAAGAAGTCCCACCCAGAGAAGCTAAAGTGGCTGCTGATAAACTTGAAACAGTACGTGCTCCCTACAATAACACACAGTTAAAAATGGTTATAATTTTCTTTTCTAGATACACTGTGGGTTTGTAGTTTGGTTTCTTGGGGTTGGTTTTTTTTGGTTTTGATATTTCTAGTTTTAGGGTTGTTTTTCTTTTTTTAAATACACACATTGCGCCAACCCTTGCATTTCTAAATTAATCAAATTAAATTAAAATGTAATTTTCTAGGAAGAAAAAAAATCAAACCACAAGATGAAAAACTAACAAGAAAAGGCCAATCAGATGTATTTAAGGGCAATTGAAACAGGAGTTTGCATGCCTTAGCTTCTAACTATTAATTCTAAATTAGACAAAGTCTTTAGGGGCTAGTATCATCTTGCCAGATATTTTTTCAAAACTTGTAATAATTCATTTTGTGGATGCTTTTGACTATCCCTCAAGCTCCTCCCTTTCATGGTTATTTATCAATTCTGCAGCAGTGGCCACATTAACTGTTTAGTGTAGTGACAGTTCTGCATTAAGCCAAGTTCTGCATTCTCCCTACTGCAGCATCCATCTCTTTTTTATTATTATTTATTTGTATGTAATACCATCATTAAAATCATTAAAATCTAATAAACAAAAACAGTGTTTAGGCTTAGCCTAAAGCAATTTCAGTGAACTGTTACTGAGGGCCAACTACTTAAACTCTGAATAAGCACAGAGGTTTAAAAGTTAAAAAGTAGTAGTAGAAAGCTCCATTAATTCAAAGTTTTACCCCACAGTGAATTTTCTAGAAGACTTCTGGAGTGTGAGTTCTACCTACCAAAAAGACCATGAAAAAAGGGTGTTATTGGCAGAATAATTCAGAAGATCCTTCTTACCTTCTCGAAGTCTTTTTCTGGCCTTTCCTCAATCTGTAAAACAAAGATTTAGAAGGAAAAGTTATATAATAAAGGAGAAGCAAAGACAGTAAGATATCAGGAAGGGAATTCTTAAATCTGGAGAAGGCTTCATTAGTAACTTCTCTCAAAAAAGCAGCCAGCTCACTGGCATCTCAGAACACAAGGCTGAGAAATTCACCTCAAATTTCTAAGCAGTCTGTAATTGAGTGGAATATACTTATTAAAAAAACCCAGCCATTTAGTCTATTAAATAAGGCAGGGGAATGCTTTTTTTCTATATTCTACATCAAACATGAAGAGTTAACAAAGCAAGAATACAAAGACCTACATGGGCATGAACTTCAAGCCCCAGATGTTTTTCTCTGGACATAAAAACAGCTTTATGCAACAGCTGTGCTGACATATGCAGTTTACTCCTATTTACTTTAGAACTTCCTATATAGAATTCCCAAATAGAAATTCACTTAAGTAAGAGGTTAATTTTTTAAATCAAAAGATCGATAGATTTCCAGACCAAGATAGTTTCTTGATGTTATTTTTTTTATAGACCCTATCAAAAAAAAAAGGCTACCTCTGTAGCCTGCCAGCACATCCTCCCCCATTCCAAAAAACAAGGGTCCAAGTCAGACTTGAAGGACTGTACTGTATCTGCACTGTTCCCAAAAGAATGGGGGGAAAAAAAGAAAAAGAAAAAAAGAAACTCCCAAAAGAACGGGGGAAAAAAAAGAAAAAGAAAAAAAGAAATCTAAAGCTTAAATACTTAAAGCTTAAATACTTAAAAAAGTATACTCCATTCAAGACAAAAGGCGACTGTGACTTCCAAGATTCAAGTAAAGCTGAGACTACAAAAACCTGACATAAGTCAAATATCAGGGACCAGTTCAAAGTCCAAATAAACAGCTTCTTTTATGGTTTCAGTACTGCACTGGAATTTACTAATTCAGAAGAGAGATCCTGCACCAAAACTAGTCTAGAAGAAACAAAACAGAGCCAAAATCGACATTAGGAGTACAGAAAATTAGCAGGGATATAGACAGCTTAAATGCTTAAAACAAAGTTATAGACCAAAACCCAGATACAACCTGAGCAGAATTATTTTTTTTTTCCTTGATAGGAACCACCTTACCAACTTTTTCCTGCTCTGAAACCAAACAAAATATACACAGTCCCAAGAGCAGAAATTTAAAATCAAGTATTTCATCGTTATTCACGTTGCTACACGGGGAGAGGGGTGGAAACACACTTCACAACAGAATCTTTTTATAAGTACCTCCATCTAAAATGGAATTCAGTTTAAAAAGAAGAAAATGAAAGGAAAAGCTCAGCAGAACTCACGAAGTCCAGAAGATGTTAACTTCTGGGAACATGCACCACCACAGTCAAGATCATGTCCCAAAAGGCTTCTAGTATATTAATGGCTTCCCCAGATCAAGAGCCTAAGAGCCAAAGGGAATACTGGTTTTTTTTAATGGCTGGAAAAAAAAAATAAATCAGGGGAGATCCAATTCAGGGGAAGCTCAAGGATAGCTGAGGTTAACTTTATAAGTTTAATTGAAAACATGCTCAAAAACTACATCTCTCTCCAATCAGTTCACATTTGGCATTGGGTATTTTCCTTTGAATTACACACATCAATGTGTGGATGATGCCACTCGTTATTATTCATATTACCTACGGAATCCTAAGAAAAAAAAATATCCCAGAACAGAAAGGTACCTATTACAAAACAGCTTTTTTACACTGACAACACATACCACAAATTCCCTACGATTAGCACTAAGAAAATGTAAGACTTAGGCTTTTAGAGTAAAATAAGCCAAAACAAAGCACCAATGTCTTTGCAAAGACGTTGAATACACAAAGTACTTGGGGAGGAGGGGGAATTATCTCTGAATTTGGATGCAGTAAGAGAAGGTCACTAATGAAGGCAGACACTTCACTTCAGACCCAGTAAACAAGAAGGACTGACTTTTGCAAAGAGCCTATTATTATTATTATTATTATTATTATTTTTATTTTTATTTTTATTTTTATTTTCATGGCAGACAGTGCCAAGTGGTGTATTGGCAGCCTTCTAGCCCAACCAAACACTATGTTGTTGTTTTTCGAGACAGCTGTGACGGTGTAAATATTGGTGTGTTACCAAAAATTAGTAGATATACACACACACATCCCTCAATCCGTCTCCAGAAATGCACAGACAGCCTCTCTCAGTCCTCTATTTTTGGAAAACAACATGCAACCTCAGTTTTTAATAAGGTAAAAGAGGGAGCAAATCTTGATACCGTTTCAATGATGCATCACAACTCCAAGAAAAGCTCTTCCCTTTGCAAAGAGGGAAATGTTGAAGACAACGTGGTGAGAGGTGCACGTGGTGGACATTTCTCCCCAGCACACCCATAAAAAAACAAACAAAAAACCAGGCAATTTAATTTTTATCCCAGCGATGCCCTCATCCACGCATCCCTTTGGTGCCATGAATGGAATACTCCTCAAAACCAGTCAATTTTTAAAAAGGTTAGAAAAACCCAGTACATTTAAAAATATAATATGTTTTGAGAAAAGCCAGTTCTTCATTTTAACATAGTAGCCTTTCATTACAAAGATGCCTTCTGCTACACAACACTTTTCTAAGCAGAAAGTCAAGTTTGAAACGAGCAGCAATAAATTTTATGGTTACGTACCAAAAAGCTGTCTTGTAGAAAGACAGAAGTCTATTTTAGATGAATATTTATAGAGTTTTCATTCTGCTCATCTTCAGATTGAATATATTCAGTATCACTCCTTTAAAAAGATAGATCATGCTTTCCAGCAGCACTCAGCCACCAGAGGGAACTCCAGGTTCTCAGCTTCCACCCTGTTCCCAACAAAACCCTTTGGCATTTGATCCAGTAAGAAATCAAACAGAGAAAGTTCAGGAAAAAAAAATATGCTTATTTTTATTTGAAGTTGCGCAAAATTCTTGCCCCAAAATACCTGCCTTCCGTATTATCACTCGATAAAGAATACGGAAGTGATTAAACAGACTGAAAACAACCTCTCCTCCTTCACAGTGCTATACTCAAAATAGCCCTTCATGGAAATACACTGGCTTTGGGACTTTTCAACATGAAAATAAAAGGGACTAAGAGAATACTTGCTAGCAGAGGAGATCTAAAGATGAATTCACCTAATGATACTAGAACTATAATTTCTAGAGCATTATACCATTTTCACAAGGGTATGAGTCTACCTCCAATCACAGATGACCTTCCTATTCACCAACAATTTGAGCAATTTGGACTTGAGTGCGTAAAAAAAGAAAAGAAAAGAAAAGAAAAAAGCAGAGGTAGGAAGTAATTTTCCAAGGAAGTCCAGCACACACACCGTTGTTTTGGCAAGGGGAAGAGGTTGCTCTCTGCAAAATAAGTACAAGGGGATCAGAGTTCAGCCTCTTCTGACAGCAATTTCGGAATAAATCCAGAGCCATGTTACAAAAATGTCAGCAATATCAGAGGCTCACCGCAGCTGGAAACTAAACAAGAGCAAAACCATCCCAGAAGTCTATATATGGATATAGTGCTTTTTTTTTTTTCATAAGATAATAAAAACATTTTAGTATAAGGTTTGAAAAAGTATTTCTCAGTACTCCCCACTCAGCTAGCATGTTAACCCTTGAAGTTCTGCCACCAGTGAGCATCCAAGCCAAAATTGTAACCCCTCCCCAGCCCTATCACCTTCACCCAACAAGACGACTCTCAAAGACCTCCTGAAGAGACCAGGGGCCCTGGGACAGTTAAGGATTACACACCAGATGCAAGTAAAGAGAAAAAATTACTCAGGTCTTCAAATGGATGGAGGGGTCAGGGGCTAAAGCACAATTTCCAGCTTCCAACCTACTCAACAAGGGTGGAGAAGAAGGGAAATACAAAATGGTTGCAGTTGGGTAGCAACCGAGAACAACTTTGGTGTCCCTTTTTTTTTTTTTTTATAAGATAATAAAAACATTTTAGTATAAAGTTTGAAAAAGTATTTCTCAGTACTCCCCACTCAGCTAGCATGTTAACCCTTGAAGTTCTGCCACCAGTGAGCATCCAAGCCAAAATTGTAACCCCTCCCCAGCCCTATCACCTTCACCCAACAAGATGACTCTCAAAGACCTCCTGAAGAGACCAGGGGCCCTGGGACAGTTGAGGATTACACACCAGATGCAAGTAAAGAGAAAAAATTACTCAGGTCTTCAAATGGATGGAGGGGTCAGGGGCTAAAGCACAATTTCCAGCTTCCAACCTACTACTCAGCTAGCATGTTAACCCTTGAAGTTCTGCCACCAGTGAGCATCCAAGCCAAAATTGTAACCCCTCCCCAGCCCTATCACCTTCACCCAACAAGATGACTCTCAAAGACCTCCTGAAGAGACCAGGGGCCCTGGGACAGTTGAGGATTACACACCAGATGCAAGTAAAGAGAAAAAATTACTCAGGTCTTCAAATGGATGGAGGGGTCAGGGGCTAAAGCACAATTTCCAGCTTCCAACCTACTCAACAAGGGTGGAGAAGAAGGGAAATACAAAATGGTTGCAGTTGGGTAGCAACCGAGAACAACTTTGGTGTGTTCCGTACGTGGTTGTCAAGGCTCATCTCCATCGTGCACTTAGATCAACTTCCTCATGTGGTTTGTTTTTTTTCTACTTTGATTTAATTAAGGTGATTTCCTGCTCTTAAAGTGGTACAGAACAGTTTGAAATGGAAATATGGCCCACACCGGAAAAAAAAAAAAAAAAGAAATGTTGCATTAGGTAGTGCTAAAAACAGGAGGTATCTACAAAAACTGGAATTAAAACCCAGGAAGTCCTCAATCAGTATGACCCCCTCCTACAATCCTCATCTTGCCAGCCCATGGTAGCTGGGCTGCAGCAAGAAGGAGCACAGAGGGTTCCTGTGTGTTTTTCCAGTGAGGAAGCACCTTAACACTAGCAATTAGCAATAAGTCAACAAGGGAAAAATCACTGCTGAACTTTGTCAGGTCTAAAGAGGGTTTGTCAGAAGCATCTTTGCGCAGGAATGAGGGTTGTGCCAACCATCATTGCTTAAACAAACTTATCAGTCTCTGAAATGCAAGTTAGCACTGCAGCAAATCTTCATCCTGGAGACTATGGATGGGCTGAGGCCAACGGGATGAGGTTCAACAAGGCCAAGTGCCAGGTCCTGCCCTTGGGTCCCACCAACCCCCTGCAGCGCTCCAGGCTGGGGGCAGAGTGGCTGGAGCTGCCTGGCAGAAAAGGACCTGGGGGTGTTGGTGGACTGTGGGCTGAACAGGAGCCAGCAGTGTGCCCAGGTGGCCAAGAAGGCCACCAGCATCCTGGGCTGTATCAGGAACAGCGTGGGGAGGAGGACTTGGGAGGTGATCGTCCCCCTGTACTCGGCACTGGTGAGGCCCCACCTCAAGTGCTGGGTCAAGTTTTGGGCCCCTTCCCACAAAAAGGGTACCCTTGCCAGGAAGGGTAATGATAGGACAAGGGGAAGTGGTTTTAAATTGGAAGAAAAAAGATTCAGATTAGATCTCAGGAAGAAATTTTTTACTATGAGGGTGGTGAGACACTGGACCAGGTTGCCCAGAGAAGCTGTGGCTGCCCCATCCCTGGAGGGGTTCAAGGCCAGGCTGGATGGGGCTCGGAGCAACCTGGTCTGGTGGGAGGTGTCTCTGCCCAGGGCAGGGGGGTTGGAACTAGATGATCTTTGAGGTCCCTTCCAACCCAAACCATTCTATGATTCTGTGATTCTAAAAAAAGACCTTGAGGTGCTGGAGCAGGTCCAGAGAAGGGCAATGGAGCTGGTGAGGGGTCTGGAGCACAAGTCTTGTGAGGAGAGGCTGAGGGAACTGGGGGGGGTTCAGCCTGGAGAAGAGGAGGCTGAGGGGACACCTTCTTTCTCTCTACAACTCCCTGAAAGGAGGGGGTAGCCAGGGGGGGTTGGTCTCTTCTCCCAAGGAACAGGCGATGGGACAAGAGGAAATGGCCTCAAGTTGCACCAGGGGAGGTTCAGATTGGACATAAGGAAAAATTTTTTACACTGAAATGGTTATTAAGCCTTGGAATGGGCTGCCCAGGGCAGTGGTTGAGGCACCATCCCTGGAGGTATTTAAAAGATGGCTTGACATGGTGCTCAGTAACATGGTTTAGTGATGGGTTGTTGTTTGTTTTTTTTTTAATCAGAGTTAGCTTGATGGTAGGACTCAATGCTCTGAAAGGTCCCTTCCAACCTAGACGATTCTATGATTCCAAGAAGGGACAGAGTTAATATCAAAAATCATCTTCTCCGGGTAGCAAAACATGCCCTCTCCTCTCATTTTCCCTTCCTTTGCTCAGAAAGTCTTGAGATAAATACTGTTGCGTTCTGTTTCACGTGTGTAAATAACTGCTTGTCGCTAGTAATTTATTAATTTTTTAAAAAGGCAAAAAAAATCCAGCCATTCATATTAAAAAGCCCATCTCACACAAAACATGCCACTGGCTCAGGCACAAGATTTAACCATCTGTGCAGACGGGCCCGTCTTAAGACGTGTACTTTATATCAAGTGTAATTCCTTCCTCTTACACGACACATTTGCTTATCTGCAGTAAATTCAAGGAGAGCAAACAATAATTATTAGTGGGGATGAGGGGGAAAACGTTAAAGAAAAATAATCAAACAGCAAGCTTCTTGCAGATATATTGAATTTTTAAAAATGCATCCAAAGGAGAATATTCACCTGTTGTGGTTAAGTATCTCCCTGGCTTTTACTGCGTTACAAACAGGGTAACACAACTGAGAACAGCAGCAGGAGAACTACTGTCGCTTTTTACTCACTGTTTAATGAACAGTGAGAGAAAAAAATTTCTGAGAAAAGATTTAAGGGCTGCACTGACAAGATACTGTACGTTTTAATTTCGAGAGTTAAACAGAAGCATTCTCTGTTCCCACCATGTAATTTCTCATGACAGTTAGTCAGGCTTGGGAACAGTTCCATTTTGGTTTTCTGCCCAATAATGCCCATAACCATAAGAAAATCACATTTAACTTCAGTGTTAAGCACTCATGATTACAGCACATGGATTTTGTAAACTATCACACTCAAGTGACGTAAGCAGCTGGAAATTCAGTTTTTCAACCCAACACATGCTCCCCTTTCCTTCCTCCTCCACCAGCCATTTAAAAAGTCAACTTGGAATCAAATCTTTACGTGTGAAAATGCCAGAATAGATGATATATATAAAGCTGAATCAAGAAAGCATCTCTCTCGACACATTAAGGGATGGAACAACTCAGTTTTGAGGGTAGGTAACACTAAAGGGACATGGTGTAGGGGAGGACTTTGTAGAGTAGGGTAGATGGTTGGACTCGATGATCCCAAGGGTCTCTTCTAACCTGAATGATTCTATGATTCTATGATTCTAAAATAGTTTGGGCATAGACTATCGATATAACCAAAAACGACCACTTTTCTTCTTCTCCTAAGTTATCACCATCGTCCAAAGAGGTTTTTACTCTTCCTTGAGGAAGTCCAAGCAAGATGACGTTTGGGGAATGCACGAGTGGAAGTGATAGACCAGGCATTAACTCTCAGCTCTTCAAGGGCAGGGAAATAACAGCAGCTCTTCATACCCTGCAATAAACCACTCATCAAGAAAAAAAAAGAAAAAAAAGGAAAAAAAAAAAAAGTGCTTGTTGTCTCCTTGCAGAGCAGACAATTTAGTCTTGTATCTGCAAGTTTCAAGTTTTGTTCAAGTACATAATGGTGCAGTGGAATGCTTCCCAGCAGTCCCCCCATGCACACTCCTTAATAACAGAGAGATCATTTATTGGAGAGAATGAGCAGATTCTTGCATAAGCCTCTTTTGTATGAGAAGTTTCAAGGATATGAAAGCAGCAATTATCCTCACCTTGGCTAATACAATTAAGAAATTCTGAAGTACTGAGAAAACTCTGGAGCAATTAGACTTTGAAAATCACCTAACTATGAATTGTCATTTGCCAGTAAGCTATAGTTAGATCAGATTAAACTGGAGATGCGGGGAATGATCTGAAAGCAGTCAGAGGCAGTGGGGCAGGATTTCCACTGCAGTTTGTTATGGAGCTGGATCTGAGTCCGCTGTCAGCTACGACCATGAGTAATAGGCACTTGGGAGTTTTCAGGGGACTAATCAGACATTTTTTGCTAACTTAGGCAGAACCACTGAATTATTTTAGTGATAACTGTGGAACTAATTCTACTCCCAGTCCAAAGCAAAAATGTCTTAGGTAACAGGAAAAATGCTGCTTAGCTTAAATCTCTCATGCTGACTCCAGCTATTGTGAAGGAGGTAGTCTGGTCCTTACAACGGGATCAAAATCCAAACAATATGTCTTTGATATCAGGTAGAAAAAGCCCTTGCAGGATTACTATAATCAGTAGGAAACAAAGCAGTCCTTGGATAAGTGCTGCATTGGCTTTAAGGCAAAAATGTGAACTGCAGAAGAGCACAGGCAAGAGCAGACATCCAGAAAAGATGATCCAGGAGAGGAGGGTCTGAAGAAGTGATGATATAAAAATCCTTCCATGACTGCTAGTGACAGGAAGGAAATTATTTCATCAAGGTGCTCATGAATGGTTCAGATTTTAGAGGTTTAAGTTTACATTACAAAGGAGATTTCTGATATGAGAAGTGAGAAACACCGGGTGGCTGGGATGATGAGGAACTTTCGCCAGATCCATGTCTGGTAGATGTTTGATCTGACTGATTTTACCTTAGTAGAGAGAGAAAGTAGATGAGCCCTGAGAAGGCTGTGATTTCAGCATCCTATTCCTTGTGAGCATGACACTCTTGGAGGACATTTCAGCTGCAGATGAGGCTGTTATAGCAGCATTCATGTCACCAAAGGGGAGAAAGGTTAGTATCAGCAGCAAGCTCTAACTCTGACAAAGGTTTGGTTTAGCCTTATTTCTCTAAACTAGAATACAAGTCCTAACTTATTGCTTCTCCTTGATATTTAACCTTTTTGCTTCCAAAAACAAAAGGTAATGGAAATGCATAGGAAAACCAGCATCACATTTTGAACTGATGGTTTCACGAAACTGATGCTTTCTGATATATTAGTGTTTCTGAAAACAGGATTAAGCAATAGGTTCACCACTTGTTTGCCTGAACAGGCATGTTGACAATAGCTTTGTATATAACTTTTGAAGCTTCAGTATCATCTCTCAGAAGCAGGACATTCTGTTAAGACTGAAGACCACTCAGTGGGTTTAGACTCAGTTCCTAAACCTGACAGACAGTCCTTTTTGGCCCCTTGTCCCTTTTCCTCTCCCATGAAGTGGGGTAGTATTTTTATCTCCCCACCTTTGAAACGTTTGCATATTGACTGAGAAGATAACTTCTGCCTGGCCCAGTGCTTGGAGTGCAGAATGGCTTTGCTCAGCATGTGGGAAAGGCCAGGAGTCTGCTCTGGTTACACTATCCTAAGGCTAGGTGTCATATGCAGGGCAGCAGGATTCAGCAGGATGCATGATGGAGGTTCACACTGCTG
>NW_015090935.1:80290-88803 GCF_001431845.1 Calidris pugnax
GGGAGGTGTCTCTGCCCAGGGCAGGGGGGTTGGAACTAGATGATCTTTGAGGTCCCTTCCAACCCAAACCATTCTATGATTCTGTGATTCTAAAAAAAGACCTTGAGGTGCTGGAGCAGGTCCAGAGAAGGGCAATGGAGCTGGTGAGGGGTCTGGAGCACAAGTCTTGTGAGGAGAGGCTGAGGGAACTGGGGGGGGTTCAGCCTGGAGAAGAGGAGGCTGAGGAGAGACCTTATTGCTCTCTCCAACTCCCTGAAAGGAGGGTGTAGCCAGGGGGGGTTGGTCTCTTCTCCCAAGGAACAGGCGATGGGACAAGAGGAAATGGCCTCAAGTTGCACCAGGGGAGGTTCAGATTGGACAGAAGGAAAAATTTTTTACACTGAAATGGTTATTAAGCCTTGGGATGGGCTGCCCAGGGCAGTGGTTGAGGCACCATCCCTGGAGGTATTTAAAAGATGGCTTGACATGGTGCTCAGTAACATGGTTTAGTGATGGGTTGTTGTTTGTTTTTTTTTTAATCAGAGTTAGCTTGATGGTAGGACTCAATGCTCTGAAAGGTCCCTTCCAACCTAGACGATTCTATGATTCCAAGAAGGGACAGAGTTAATATCAAAAATCATCTTCTCCGGGTAGCAAAACATGCCCTCTCCTCTCATTTTCCCTTCCTTTGCTCAGAAAGTCTTGAGACAAATACTGTTGCGTTCTATTTCCCATGTGTAAATAACTGCTTGTCGCTAGTAATTTATTAATTTTTTAAAAAGGCAAAAAAAATCCAGCCATTCATATTAAAAAGCCCATCTCACACAAAACATGCCACTGGCTCAGGCACAAGATTTAACCATCTGTGCAGACGGGCCCGTCTTAAGACGTGTACTTTATATCAAGTGTAATTCCTTCCTCTTACACGACACATTTGCTTATCTGCAGTAAATTCAAGGAGAGCAAACAATAATTATTAGTGGGGATGAGGGGGAAAACGTTAAAGAAAAATAATCAAACAGCAAACTTCTTGCAGATATATTGAATTTTTAAAAACGCATCCAAAGGAGAATATTCACCTGTTGTGGTTAAGTATCTCCCTGGCTTTTACTGCGTTACAAACAGGGTAACACAACTGAGAACAGCAGCAGGAGAACTACTGTCGCTTTTTACTCACTGTTTAATGAACAGTGAGAGAAAAAAATTTCTGAGAAAAGATTTAAGGGCTGCACTGACAAGATACTGTACGTTTTAATTTCGAGAGTTAAACAGAAGCATTCTCTGTTCCCACCATGTAATTTCTCATGACAGTTAGTCAGGCTTGGGAACAGTTCCATTTTGGTTTTCTGCCCAATAATGCCCATAATCATAAGAAAATCACATTTAACTTCAGTGTTAAGCACTCATGATTACAGCACATGGATTTTGTAAACTATCACACTCAAGTGACGTAAGCAGCTGGAAATTCAGTTTTTCAACCCAACATACTCCCCTTTCCTTCCTTCTCCACCAGCCATTTAAAAAGTCAACTTGGACATGCTCCCCTTTCCTTCCTCCTCCACCAGCCATTTAAAAAGTCAACTTGGAATCAAATCTTTATGTGTGAAAATGCCAGAATAGATGATATATATAAAGCTGAATCAAGAAAGCATCTCTCGACACATTAAGGGATGGAACAACTCAGTTTTGAGGGTAGGTAACACTAAAGGGACATGGTGTAGGGGAGGACTTTGTAGAGTAGGGTAGATGGTTGGACTCGATGATCCCAAGGGTCTCTTCTAACCTGAATGATTCTATGATTCTATGATTCTAAAATAGTTTGGGCATAGACTATCGATATAACCAAAAACGACCACTTTTCTTCTTCTCCTAAGTTATCACCATCGTCCAAAGAGGTTTTTACTCTTCCTTGAGGAAGTCCAAGCAAGATGACGTTTGGGGAATGCACGAGTGGAAGTGATAGACCAGGCATTAACTCTCAGCTCTTCAAGGGCAGGGAAATAACAGCAGCTCTTCATACCCTGCAATAAACCACTCATCAAGAAAAAAAAAGAAAAAAAAGGAAAAAAAAAAAAAGTGCCTGTTGTCTCCTTGCAGAGCAGACCCAGCTTGGCACCTCTCCAGGGGCAGTGCTGACACAGCTAACCGTCTCCAGCCCCAAACAGTCCAAAGTGTAAGCAAAGAATTAAAAGACAAATAAAAATAAAATAAAAAAATAAAATCCCCTGTAGCTCCCAGGAGAAGTGCTTGTTGTCTCCTTGCAGAGCAGACTCAGCTTGGCACCTCTCCAGCAGCAG
Source organism: Calidris pugnax (assembly GCF_001431845.1). NCBI lineage: Eukaryota > Metazoa > Chordata > Aves > Charadriiformes > Scolopacidae > Calidris > Calidris pugnax. Next base: position 82,567 of record NW_015090935.1, read on the forward strand.
TGCTGACACAGCTAACAGTCTCCAGCCCCAAACAGTCCAAAGTGTAAGCAAAGAATTAAAAGACAGCCTGTTGTCTCCTTGCAGAGCAGACCCAGCTTGGCACCTCTCCAGGGGCAGTGCTGACACAGCTAACCGTCTCCAGCCCCAAACAGTCCAAAGTGTAAGCAAAGAATTAAAAGACAAATAAAAATAAAATAAAAAAATAAAATCCCCTGTAGCTCCCAGGAGGGGCAAGCTGCATTTTGTGATGACCTCAAGGGACTGGTGTGAATGATTCAGACTGCATACAGAAACCACAGAATGTAAACCAACATCAACGTATGGGAACACCTAAAGAACTTTAATGGAATCCCTGGTTATTGTGATTATTTTCTGCTTTGGGGATAATTGAAATTCAGTTTGCAAAGCCATTTAAGAAGTATTACTAATGTAAGATATACACTGCAAAAATGCATAGCTCAAGGACTCAGGCTCGGAGGCTGATTAAAATACTGATTTATTTATAGGTCACCAGCTGCCATACATTATCTGATGAAAATCCTTTCTTTTTCCTTAGTGAAAAAAATAAAATCATCATATTAAAAAGTAGATGTACCTTTGTCTTTCAGAAACACCATCACTACAGAGCACAGAGATCTATCACTTCCCTTGTCTTTCCTTCCAGCCAGTTTATTCAGCTCTTTCTCACTTAGGAGAGGGCTCACTCGACGATCAAAAGACTCACCTATTCCCTGCCTGATGACAAGAAGCAACTCTGCAGGGAGAGTTCAGGCACCTTTCACCACTGAGCTGCAGACCTACTGCACAGTCCCAGCTCCAGGAGAAAACCCCCAGAGCACCCGGGTTTTCAAATTACAGGCTGTGTTTGAAGGGGGAACCAGCATGATGGTGGACACCAGACACAAAGCAATTCCTCACTGCAGACTAGGTGTGTTTACTGAAGAGGAACCCTCCAGATGTTCATAGAGTCATGGAATCATTCAGGTTGGAAAAGACCCTTGGGATCATCAAGTCCAACATCAAGTCCAACCATCACCTTACGGCTTACTGTGTTACATGCCGTGGTAGCTTCTTCAACTATCCAGATACTCCTCACGGCTTACTGCGTTACACGCTGTGGTAGCTTCTTCAACTATCCAGATACTCCTTTTTAATTAGTCCTTAAGGCAGCATTTGCAGCAAAGATGTTGGACCTGTTGGAATGGGTCCAGAGGAGGGCTTACAGCAAAGATGTTGGACCTGTTGGAACGGGTCCAACAGAGGGCCCCCAAGATGCTCAGAGGGCTGGAGAACCTCTCCTATGAAGACAGGCTGAGAGAGCTGGGGTTGTTCAGCCTGGAGAAGAGAAGGCTCCGGGGAGACCTCAGAGCAGCCTTCCAATATCTGAAGGGAGCTCCAGGAGAGCTGGGGAGGGACTCTTTGTCAGGGAGTGCAGTGACAGGACAAGGGGGAACAGTCTTAAATTGGAAGAGGGGAGATTGAGATGAGATACCAGAAAGAAATTCTTTGCTGTGAGGGTGGTGAGACCCTGGAACAGGTTGCCCAGAGAAGCTGTGGCTGCCCCATCCCTGGAGGGGTTCAAGGCCAGGCTGGATGGGGCTTGGAGCAACCTGGTGTGGTGGGAGGTGTCCCTGCCCAGGGCAGGGGGGTTGGCACTGGATGATCTTTGAGGTCCCTTCCACCTCTAACCATTCTGTGATTCTATGTTCAGAGTTGGGAACACCTAGATGGAACAATCACAAAGAAAAAGCAGAAATATGCCATTGAAAAAAAAAAAAAAAGAAGACATTTACTTTTTATCTGTAAAAAGCAGGGGGAAAAGTCTGGTATTGGCAAAGCACCGCCAAAATACTGCTGAATGGAGAGATACTGAACTACCTGAATTTTAATAACCAAAGGAGATGCAGCACTAACATCAACTACCCAGTCTTTTTTCACTACACACTTGCCAATATGCTTTACACCCAACTTAAAAAACAAAAAACAGCGTTGTTACAAGAGTCCAAAGTCTACTTCTGTTGTAAAAACACGTGCATCTGCATATAAGTTACTTTGATTTTGTAATTTCTCATCTGATTCACTCCTTTGTCCCAAGCATTGCCCAGATGGTCCAATTAATACCATAAGAAACCGTCTCGCGAGGGACAGCGACCTCTTAGTACAAAAGAGACTTTGAAGAACAGAGGAATTAAACAGTTTAGGGATAAAGGAAAACAGAGGAGCTCACCACTGGACTGGCCCGAGCAGAGCTGGCTCTTGAAGATGCCCGAGATCCTGAACCAAGGTAGCAGCTGTATTCAGAAGGCTGCCGCAGGTAAACCAAGGACAGCAAGCAGAGAAAAGAGACAAGCATTAGAATTAGGCAGGGAAGCAAGGGAGGATTTTAGAGCAGTACATCTGCAGTCAGTTACAGAAACGGTTACATGCAGCTGGACAAAGGAATAGCAGTGAAAGTCAGAGAAAAGACACCTCAACTGTTCATTTAAAAATTAAGGCGAGCAGTAATTCCAGCTGAGGGACCAAGCAGAGCTTTGATTCAATTCAATATTGACGATTTATTTATATATATTGAGATACCATTCACAAATAAACAACTCTCAGTCTCCATACAACAGGCTCAATGCTATTAGTCCTGAAGAGCTCTGAGGTTCTCTGGTGAGCCTTCTTCCCATGTTTCCAACACTGTGCACCTATAAAATGAATCCATGCTCCACAGGCCAAAGAAAGAAACACCCATCTATGCTGTGACTGAAGTAAAAACCAAGACCATCTCAGAGACAGAGAACCTCTCTTGCCTCTTCCAGCACCTGCAGCCCTCATCTCCTGCCAAAGAAAGTATTTTGGTCTATTCTTAAAAGCAACCATCTAAGCAGTGATGCAGAACAGGCAGGGCTGACTTGCTGCTGACAAGGACAAAGAATGCGTCTACGCTGTTTTATTTCCAGAGGAATGGAAAGGAAAGTTTAGAGTGTCAGGGCAACAGAGTTAAAACTTTTTCTGGAAATGCATTTTAGAATTATTCCCTCTATTTTCATAGATTTCTGAGCAGCAGCTTCACACTCAATCTTGTATTTTGATGTGCTTTATAGAAAGACAGGTAAGAATATATAAAAAGGGAGGTTTCGATACATTCGTAACAGGGAGGAATGAAACTTGAGGTTTACCTGATGTTATTTTTCCTATTGCTACTACCTTCGAGGCCATTGAGGCCTTGCAGTCTGTCCAATATCTCATGCAGAAGCTTGTACCGACACAAGGGCAGGGGCAGTTCAGGGACAGGAACAAGCAGAAGGAACTGCTCTTCTCTAACGACCCTTACAAGTTTATTTTATAGGCCCTTAAGACTGTTTCTCAGATGTAAAAACACCAAAGTCTAAAGAATGACCCTAGTTTTGCATGTATTCTGTTTTGTTGGGTTTTGTTTTGGTTTTTAATTTTTTTTTGGAAGGTTTCTTTTATTAAGTTACCTGGATTCCTCAGTTACAGAGCAGCCAGGTCTTCACCAAGCTATTGTAGGACTGTTTCAGCATCATTAGTCACGCTAACAAACCGGCACAAGATGAAATGGAAATCAAGCTTATAGTAGTAATAAATGATAAGAGGGTAAGCTGGAAATAACCTCAGCTACAGTGCAACCATCAGCTGAGTTACTAACCACAAAGCATTACATTCCAAGGTGCACAGCCCTTAGGAAGCCCCTGGAGCAGGGGAGAAGGTGCCCAAGCTGTGTCCTCGGATGCCATACGTGAAACAACGCTGTCTTCATGCACCTGAACTACTGAGCTTCATTTTAGACAGGAGAATTACACAAAATTTAGAACTGCCTTGAAAATACTCGCAAACTGTGTGCCACCACAGCCACTTAAAGTTCTAAATGAAAAGCAAAAAGCACTCTAGTAATTATTTAGATTTTGTTTTCTCAAAGTAGCTCCAGCAGAGAAGCCTTGCACCATCACTGGTGTTCCATGTTTCACATAGGAAGGATGTAGAATAAACTTGAAATACATGTCGAGGAAGAAATATTAAGTACTGATGAATCTCATATTAATGTTTCACAGGACTTACTTATTCCATAGTTGTTCTCTCTGTATCGTAGGGCAGAACATGGAAGCAAGTGCCACTTGCTCAGTGGAACCAGTTTCAGCCTGACCCCATGCCATCTGATGACCCAAAAAACATTCTTTGGGGACAGCCACCCAAATGGCACACCCTCCACATGGTAAAAATGCTACGAGGCTCAGAGATGTCGAAATAACCACTGATAACTCAGCAAGTGTGACAAGGCCATTCCCTTTGAGGCAAAAAACCCTCACAATTCAACTCTCTCATTACTCCAGGCCACCGTGCAACAAAAATTGGGAAGGCTGGGCTACACGCAGGCTTCCAAATACCTGTGGCACAGGGTGGGATGGATGGAAGAAGGGGAAAGAGCATCAGCCTTTTATTCAGTGGCTGAAAAGTGTTTGGGCTTGGAGTCCACTGTAAATGTCTTCTCCCAAGAGAAGAAGAAGTGTCATCTTCTGGACCTCCAAGAGACTCATCTCCAACAAACGGAGACATCCCATACAAAGAAAAGGGCTACAACCAGCTCGGCACAGCCTGGTAAGCATCGATGAGTTTTTCAACTCATCAACAAAAACAAGGCACAAACATGAAACAAAAAAGTCATCTGAAACTCAACATTGGTAGCAGCAAGATGCACAGCCCAACTAGTGAATCAGCGTGCCTGCAAGAGGATGCATCGCCGTGCCCAAGCTGTGTCCTCGGATGCCTTACGTGAAGCAACACTGGCTTCATGCACCTGAACTACTGAGCTTCATTTTAGACAGGAGAATTACACAAAATTTAGAACTGCCTTGAAAATACTTGCAAACTGTGTGCCATCACAGCCACTTAAAGTTCTAAATGAAAAGCAAAAAGCAGTCTAGCAATTATTTAGATTTTGTTTTCTCATGAAGTAGCTTCAGCAGAGAAGCCTTGCACCATCACTGGTGTCTCTAGTAATTATTTAGATTTTGTTTTCTCAAAGTAGCTCCAGCAGAGAAGCCTTGCACCATCACTGGTGTTCCATGTTTCACATAGGAAGGATGTAGAATAAACTTGAAATACATGTCGAGGAAGAAATATTAAGTACTGATGAATCTCATATTAATGTTTCACAGGACTTACTTATTCCATAGTTGTTCTCTCTGTATCGTAGGGCAGAACATGGAAGCAAGTGCCACTTGTTCAGCAGAACCAGTTTCAGCCTGACCCCATGCCATCTGATGACCCAAAAAACATTCTTTGGGGACAGCCACCCAAATGGCACACCCTCTACATAGTAAAAATGCTACGAGGCTCAGAGATGTCAAAATAACCACTGATAACTCAGCAACTGTGACAAGGCCATTCCCTTTTGAGGCAAAAAACCCTCACAATTCAACTCTCTCATTACTCCAGGCCATCGTGCTCAACAGAAATTGGGAAGGCTGGGCTACACGCAGGCTTCCAAATACCTGTGGCACAGGGTGGGATGGATGGAAGAAGGGGAAAGAGCATCAGCCTTTTATTCAGTGGCTGAAAAGTGTTTGGGCTTGGAGTCCACTGTAAATGTCTTCTCCCAAGAGAAGAAGAAGTGTCATCTTCTGGACCTCCAAGAGACTCATCTCCAACAAACGGAGACATCCCATACAAAGAAAAGGGCTACAACCAGCTCGGCACAGCCTGGTAAGCATCGATGAGTTTTTCAACTCATCAACAAAAACAAGGCACAAACATGAAACAAAAAAGTCATCTGAAACTCAACATTGGTAGCAGCAAGATGCACAGCCCAACTAGTGAATCAGCGTGCCTGCAAGAGGATGCATCGCCCTTTAAAGGCCAACAAGCACTTAGGAAGCATCCCAAAAAGTTTTGTTTCCTTCTCCAAGCTAAACGGTAACTTTTAGCATTAAATTAACATCAATGTTTTGTCTCGAGGCTTTTTTTCTGTTCAGGTCTTGGGTGGTGGTTTTTATTTGTTGGGGTTAGCTTTTTTTTTTGTTGTTTGGGTTTTTTGTTGTTTTGTTTTTGGTTTTTTTTATAATCAGCAAAGGAGTTCAGAGGCAGAATAAGCACTGGATCCACAGAACACAATTTAAAAATAAAATAAAATAAAAAAGACTGTTTTTTTTTTTCCCCCCAGCAGTTACAACAGGAGAAGATGCATTGCCCGGCCCAGACACCACCATGGCCCAGAGACCCCATCTGAGAAGA
>NW_015090935.1:96529-116924 GCF_001431845.1 Calidris pugnax
CTCAGAGACAGAGAACCTCTCTTGCCTCTTCCAGCACCTGCAGCCCTCATCTCCTGCCAAAGAAAGTATTTTGGTCTATTCTTAAAAGCAACCATCTAAGCAGTGATGCAGAACAGGCAGGGCTGACTTGCTGCTGACAAGGACAAAGAACGCGTCTACGCTGGTTTATTTCCAGAGGAATGGAAAGGAAAGTTTAGAGTGTCAGGGCAACAGAGTTAAAACTTATTCTGGAAATGCCTTTTAGAATTATTCCCTCTATTTGCATAGATTTCTGAGCAGCAGCTTCAGACTCAATCTTGTATTTAGATGTACTTTATAGAAAGACAGGTAAGAATATATAAAAAGGGAGGTTTCGATACATTCGTAACAGGGAGGAATGAAACTTGAGGTTTACCTGATGTTATTTTTCCTATTGCTACTACCTTCGAGGCCATTGAGGCCTTGCAGTCTGTCCAATATCTCATGCAGAAGCTTGTACCGACACAAGGGCAGGGGCAGTTCAGGGACAGGAACAAGCAGAAGGAACTGCTCTTCTCTAACGACCCTTACAAGTTTATTTTATAGGCCCTTAAGACTGTTTCTCAGATGTAAAAACACCAAAGTCTAAAGAATGACCCTAGTTTTGCATGTATTCTGTTTTGTTGGGTTTTGTTTTGGTTTTTAATTTTTTTTTGGAAGGTTTCTTTTATTAAGTTACCTGGATTCCTCAGTTACAGAGCAGCCAGGTCTTCACCAAGCTATTGTAGGACTGTTTCAGCATCATTAGTCACGCTAACAAACCGGCACAAGATGAAATGGAAATCAAGCTTATAGTAGTAATAAATGATAAGAGGGTAAGCTGGAAATAACCTCAGCTACAGTGCAACCATCAGCTGAGTTACTAACCACAAAGCATTACATTCCAAGGTGCACAGCCCTTAGGAAGCCCCTGGAGCAGGGGAGAAGGTGCCCAAGCTGTGTCCTCGGATGCCATACGTGAAACAACGCTGTCTTCATGCACCTGAACTACTGAGCTTCATTTTAGACAGGAGAATTACACAAAATTTAGAACTGCCTTGAAAATACTCGCAAACTGTGTGCCACCACAGCCACTTAAAGTTCTAAATGAAAAGCAAAAAGCACTCTAGTAATTATTTAGATTTTGTTTTCTCAAAGTAGCTCCAGCAGAGAAGCCTTGCACCATCACTGGTGTTCCATGTTTCACATAGGAAGGATGTAGAATAAACTTGAAATACATGTCGAGGAAGAAATATTAAGTACTGATGAATCTCATATTAATGTTTCACAGGACTTACTTATTCCATAGTTGTTCTCTCTGTATCGTAGGGCAGAACATGGAAGCAAGTGCCACTTGTTCAGCAGAACCAGTTTCAGCCTGACCCCATGCCATCTGATGACCCAAAAAACATTCTTTGGGGACAGCCACCCAAATGGCACACCCTCTACATAGTAAAAATGCTACGAGGCTCAGAGATGTCAAAATAACCACTGATAACTCAGCAACTGTGACAAGGCCATTCCCTTTTGAGGCAAAAAACCCTCACAATTCAACTCTCTCATTACTCCAGGCCATCGTGCTCAACAGAAATTGGGAAGGCTGGGCTACACGCAGGCTTTACATAGTAAAAATGCTACGAGGCTCAGAGATGTCAAAATAACCACTGATAACTCAGCAACTGTGACAAGGCCATTCCCTTTTGAGGCAAAAAACCCTCACAATTCAACTCTCTCATTACTCCAGGCCATCGTGCTCAACAGAAATTGGGAAGGCTGGGCTACACGCAGGCTTCCAAATACCTGTGGCACAGGGTGGGATGGATGGAAGAAGGGGAAAGAGCATCAGCCTTTTATTCAGTGGCTGAAAAGTGTTTGGGCTTGGAGTCCACTGTAAATGTCTTCTCCCAAGAGAAGAAGAAGTGTCATCTTCTGGACCTCCAAGAGACTCATCTCCAACAAACGGAGACATCCCATACAAAGAAAAGGGCTACAACCAGCTCGGCACAGCCTGGTAAGCATCGATGAGTTTTTCAACTCATCAACAAAAACAAGGCACAAACATGAAACAAAAAAGTCATCTGAAACTCAACATTGGTAGCAGCAAGATGCACAGCCCAACTAGTGAATCAGCGTGCCTGCAAGAGGATGCATCGCCCTTTAAAGGCCAACAAGCACTTAGGAAGCATCCCAAAAAGTTTTGTTTCCTTCTCCAAGCTAAACGGTAACTTTTAGCATTAAATTAACATCAATGTTTTGTCTCGAGGCTTTTTTTCTGTTCAGGTCTTGGGTGGTGGTTTTTATTTGTTGGGGTTAGCTTTTTTTTTTGTTGTTTGGGTTTTTTGTTGTTTTGTTTTTGGTTTTTTTTAGTGAGTTTTCCAAGGCAGCCAAATGAAAACAAGGCACAAATGTGAAATAAAAAAGTCATCTGAAACTCAACATGGGTAGCAGCAAGATGCACAGCCCAACTAGTGAATCAGCGTGCCTGCAAGAGGATGCATCGCCCTTTAAAGGCCAACAAGCACTTAGGAAGCATCCCAAAAAGTTTTGTTTCCTTCTCCAAGCTAAACGGTAACTTTTAGCATTAAATTAACATCAATGTTTTGTCTCGAGGCTTTTTTTCTGTTCAGGTCTTGGGTGGTGGTTTTTATTTGTTGGGGTTAGCTTTTTTTTTTGTTGTTTGGGTTTTTTGTTGTTTTGTTTTTGGTTTTTTTTATAATCAGCAAAGGAGTTCGGAGGCAGAATAAGCACTGGATCCACGGAACACAATTTAAAAATAAAATAAAATAAAAAAGACTGTTTTTTTTTTTCCCCCCAGCAGTTACAACAGGAGAAGATGCATTGCCCGGCCCAGACACCACCATGGCACAGAGACCCCATCTGAGAAGAGGTGAAGGCACTTTCTGCCTTCTGATCTGTAAACCAAAATCCTGCAGCCTCTCTTTTTTGGAAAGGAAAGCATTTATATTATCATTCCTCATATTGTCTCCCCCACAAAAAGTGACAGAAGCCTCCACTCACAGGAGCGTGTGTTTTGAAGACGTTGTCACAAGCTGAGACACGGGGAATTGATTTTATTGATTTATTAGAAAGCCCTGGTTTACCCTCAGTTTTCAAAAGAAGAATGAAGTCTCAGTGAGGGAAGGAACTTTACGTATGGTCTTTCCAAGGTGTTTTATCTGCAAACCAAGTGCAAAGTAGGGCTGAATTCCCCTTGTTGTAGGGGAGGACTTTCTTGGTGGTGGCCAGAGCTGGTCTGCCTGAGGCCGGGCAGATAAATCACCACTTATTATTTCAGGGAAGCTCACGGAAACAGCACTTGTCCTTTTCCCTCCAACAGCAGGCTGTGAGCCTCACACAGCCCATCTTAAACCCTCCTCAGCCCCGAAAAGGCTGTGTTGTGGTGCACACAGGTTACTGGGGGACAGAGACAAGACAAGGAAACGCAGAAAAACGTCTTACAGCACGAGAACTAGAGGCACTATAGCGACGGCTCCCGCTGTAAACGCTCTCCTCATACACAGACGCCTACAATTAAAAGACAGAGTCAGAACAGGACCAGGCAGAGCTGGTTTCTCATTTCAGTTCTGGAGAAAAAGTCACAAGGTGCAAGGAGAAGGACATGGGGGAACGAGCAGGGACACCATCTCCCGTACACAACCTCAAGCAGCATGCAAAGGAGGATCTAACACAACCTGAAGTCAAGGGAGCTGGCAAACGTCATGGGGGGACGTGCAGAATCCAACATCCACCCCCACACACCCCCCTCTCCCAGGTCCATCACACGCTCCATGCACTTCTAACCCAATCCCCACTTCAACAGGTTATGCTGCCTTCCAACAACATGGCTACATCAATTCCAAAGTTGTTCAAGTCAGGTTTGTTTAGCTTTCATTTCCAGTGATGGCAAAATATTGGGGTAAAAAAGTGCCCACACTTAAGCCTGATGAGTTTCACTTACTGGCCAGTTTGCCAAATTAATAAAAAAGGAGCAAGATGCAGATTCTAAGACTCTGGCTCCACTTTAGCACATAAATGTCTGGCTCAGAAAACTACCTTTGAGAATAAAATTTGAGAAAAATTCATTTTAAAGAAGAAGAGTGGAAACTGGCTAAGAAAGTTTTTTAAACAGGGTTTTGTTAGCTGTTTCACAACCAGAAAGAATTGATGTTGCCTCTCTCTGGCCCGCTCCTGCAGGTTGTAGCTCATCCACCAAACCCAAGACAACCGCCTCCATCCAGAGAGAAACCCGTGGCAGCATCCCAACCCCACGAGCACATCTCCTGACAGGAATAAAAGGAAGGATCAAGGAATCCAGGTGTGTACAAACAGCATTGCACATGTGCATTCAGGTGAATCAGTGTGAAACAGATGGACCCAAGGGGAACTACAGAGGTTAAGAGACAACATGTGCATGGCTGAAGGTGAGTGGCTTCAGTATTTGTGGTTTAGAGCATTAGTACAACAAACCCTGTAACTTCTGGCTGGCAGGGCATCGCTGTACAGCAAGGAGGGCTGAGGAAGACAAGCACAAAACTTTTTTTTTTTTTTTTTTGGCATAGAAAATGAAACACAAAAAGAGGCGCCTACAGCAGAATTAACCGTCTCGATAAGAGATTAGGATCGTAAACGACAACGTCAAGGAAACCCAGTATAGAGAATATTAGTCATCCGCGCCGTAAAAGCATTAAATCTCAATTCCCAAAGACTAAGAATACAAAGCAGACACGTGCATTTCCTACAGGAAGGGAGGACACGACAGTATGCAAAAGCAAAACAGCATCATTTAATTTTAGGTTGTTAAGTTGTTATTGTCTTGCACACGCTTGTGTACAGCAGCCAGAAAGGGTGTTTCTCCTCACTTCAACCAAAGCCAGAAAAAGGGCTACACACAAAAACCAGAAGTGTTTTAAGATCTGCACTTTAAGCCTTCCACCCAGCAATATTATCATCTCTTTTGTGTTATTTCATTATTAAACAAAACTGCAGAAAACAGCATCATTTAATTTTAGGTTGTTAAGTTGTTATTGTCTTGCACACGCTTGTGTACAGCAGCCAGAAAGGGTGTTTCTCCTCACTTCAACCAAAGCCAGAAAAAGGGCTACACACAAAAACCAGAAGTGTTTTAAGATCTGCACTTTAAGCCTTCCACCCAGCAATATTATCATCTCTTTTGTGTTATTTCATTATTAAACAAAACTGCAGAGAAAACCCAACTAATTCAGGACAAAACGGTGAGTATTTGAAGTCGGAGCACCACAAACCAGATTATTTTGCTGTTAGTCCCCATCACTCACAAGATGCAGCGGTTAAGTTCAGAGAGCACACACTTTATCTCTCCAGCATCACCAGGTGGAGGAGATGCTCCAGCAGTGACCCCCCAGCTCACAAACTGGCAGACAACGTGCTGCTGCCAAGTCACCCCACTTGTCCCCATCACTGGGTGATGTCCTCCTGCTGAGGACCACTGCTCGAGCACTGCTTCACTAGCCCCTGGCCACACACAGAGGACAATCCAACCTCTTGGGTTATTTTGAAGCTTCAGCAATTATTTTCTTTCTTCTAGCAGTCTGCAAATTACTTGCTTGTAATTTCATTTTACACAGACTGGACTGTCTTAAGCTTGCTAGACCGACAGAGTCAGCAGAGAGTTGCCTCAAATAGAATAGAGAGCTTCATTTAATTAAGATTTCCCTTATTTTTCCAGACCAACTGAGGCCAAAAGCAAACAAAATAACTCTAGGAAAGGGAGGAGCAGCAAAGGGAAACTAATTGTGCTCATTTTAAAACAGCTTTCCATTACTCACTCCATTCTTTAAAGGTCTGGATTGCTTTTTTTTTTTTTTTTAAGTTTCACTAAAAATTGCTACAGAGGCTCTTGAGAATTGGGCCAAATTCATTCCTAAGTACAAGAGGTTGTATTATCCAAATGAAGTCAGAACAAGTCCAGGTCAGGTAAAGCCAGAGGGCAACAGACCCAGTTTCCATTTTGGGAAGAAGGTTGAGATGTGGAAGCATAGCCACTGTTGTGAAGACCCAGATCCGAGTAGTAGGAAGCCTGCATTAATAATAAACAAACAAAAAAAATAAACAAAAAGCCAACCCTTGGTAACTCAGCTTTGTAACACGAAGGACTTTCTAAATTCCTTTAAATGGGAGGCAAAAAGTAAATTAGGTGATTACAAACAGCAAGGAGTCAGAGTGGTCACAGACACAAAAAGAAGAGAGAGAACTGTATTAAGGAAACTGCATTAGACATGAGAATGTGTGAAAATTGTGTGCCTTTTCCATTTGTAAGGTAGAGATTTTTTAAATAAACAAAAGGCCTTTCCTCTCTCCCTACGGCATCTTGGGCACAAAACACCCGTTTGGTTAATTTTCTACCGAAAAGGCTCTAAACCCTGACATTGTCTCCTCCCTTCTCACTGCTGTGACCCAACATGACAGTACACTGCGAGGACGTGGTTTCTACAGGACTTGGGAGCTGGACCACATTTCCAAACACCTGCAAATCACAGGCCTGAAGCTTCATCCTAACCCTACTGAAATGAAGCTGTATTTATCAACACGCTTCCAACTCATCGAAAACAGAACAGACAACATCTGCTTTACCAGATGCTCAAACTCAGAAGAAATGGCTGCATCACAGCTTCATACCTAAAAAATCCAGACTCCTGCCTTAAAGGATTTATTACTTTGCACGTGCAGGCAACAGTGTGGATTGCCACTGCCCATCCAGGACTGGAAAAAATGTATTGGTCAGAGAGGTCACCATCTGTAGGAATTCTTGAGGAGTCTGTGCCCTGTAACCTAAACCAAACCCACGAGAGATGCAGGAGGAAGCATCAGGACAGCTCTGCTGGCAGCCAGAGCCAGAAAAAGCAAGCAGCCTACCGTCAGATATGGCAAGACTCAACGCAAAGAAGATTCTTCTAGAAGAAGTGAGACTGTCTAAACCAACCACCTTCTTTTCTACAGCTTCCTACCTCAAACCTAACGCCAACCTCATCCACCTATTCGAGTTTCCCCAACAACAGGGGGAAGATATTAATCCAACTCCAATTAATCTCGTGTGATATACACCACACCTCCGTTCATTCCCCTTGGAAGCTCTAGTGCAGTGGAGGTCACCGTTCGTAGGAATTCTTGAGGAGTCTGTGCCCTGTAACCTAAACCAAACCCACGAGAGATGCAGGAGGAAGCATCAGGACAGCTCTGCTGGCAGCCAGAGCCAGAAAAAGCAAGCAGCCTACCGTCAGATATGGCAAGACTCAACGCAAAGAAGATTCTTCTAGAAGAAGTGAGACTGTCTAAACCAACCACCTTCTTTTCTGCAGCTTCCTACCTCGAACCTAGTGCCAACCTCGTCCACCTATTTGAGTTTCCCCAACAACAGGGGGTAGATATTAATTAAACTCCAATTTATCTCATGTGATATACACCACACCTCCGTTCATTCCCCTTGGAAGCTCTAGTGCAGTGGAGGTCACCGTTCGTAGGAATTCTTGAGGAGTCTGTGCCCTGTAAGCTAAACCCACGAGAGATGCAGGAGGAGGCATCAGGACAGCTTTGCTGGCAGCCAGAAAGCCAGGAAAAGCGAGCAGCCCACCGTCAGATACGGCAAGACTCAACACAAAGAAGATTCTTCTAGAAGAAGTGAGACTGTCTAAACCAAACACCTTCTTTTCTGCAGCTTCCTACCTCAAACCTAGCGCCAACCTCGTCCACCTATTCGAGCTTCCCCAACAACGGGGGGGAGATCTTAATTAAACTCCAATTTATCTCGTGTGATATACACCACACCTCCGTTCATTCCCCCTGGCAGCTCTAGTGCAGTGGGGGATGCCAGCTCAGCTTTTTCTTCTGCTGTGCCATTATCTGTGACAATTTCTGTTGCACAAATGCTTTGACATAAAAGCTGGCACACGGGGCTCACCAGGGTAAGGGAAGGCTGACAGCAGTAGGATATTTATAACACTGAATATTTATAAAACTCAGCATTTCGGCTTCCCAAAATCTCTAGGAACAAGCAACGATATAGAACTTAAGTTGATATAAACAAGCTTTAATTTTTTTAACATGCAGGGATACTAAAATTTGCAAATCAAGGTCTGTTCTGAAGGCAGATTGGAAATCCGTCTATAAGACACGATGCATCTTACAGAGCCAAAGGAATCAAGAAAACACAGGCACACTAGGATAATTTTGTGTTTTCATTGTTTTCAGGAAAACATCAGCCTAAAATCACATCTGAAAAGTGATTAAATAGTCACTCTGCCAGGCCCGGGACAGATGCAGCCCTGAGAGGGAGCACCAAGCCACCCCGTGAAGGTGTGCTTGGGAGCGAGCGTGCGAGCCAGCGGGCAGGGGCAAGAGAGGAAACAACCCTGGTGAGATGACTCCTGAAACCAGCCCTGCAATAACACACACATTGCAAAGGTATTTTCAAAGCTGCCCAGGCACTGTTTTGTAAAATGGCCTGGGTTGGAAGGGACCTTTCAGATCATCGAGTCCAACCATCAACCCAACACTGACAAAAACCATCACTAACTAACCCACATCTCTAAGCACCACATCAACCCATCTTTTGAACACCTCCAGGGATGATGCCTCAACCACTTCCCTGGGCAGCCCATTCCAAGGCTTAATGATCCTTTCCGTGTAAAAATTGTTCCTCATCTCCAACCTGAACCTCCCCTGGTGCAACTTGAGGCCATTTCCTCTTGTCTCATCGCCAGAGACTTGGGAGAAGAGACCAATCCCCACCTCTCTACACCCTCCTTTCAGGGAGTTGTAAAGATTGAGAAGGTCTCCCCTCAGCCTCCTCTTCTCCAGGCTGAACACCCCCAGCTCCCTCAGCCTCTCCTCACAAGACTTGTGCTCCAGACCCCTCACCAGCTCCCTTGCCCTTCTCTGGACCGGCTCCAGCCCCTCAATGTCTTTTTTGTGGTGAGGGGCCCAAAACTGGACACAGCACTTGAGGTGGGGCCTCACCAGTGCCCAGTCCAGAGGGACGGTCACCTCCTGAGTCCTACTCGCCACACTGTTCCCGATACAGGCCAGGATGCTGTTGGCCTCCTTGGCCACCTGGGCACACTGCTGGCTCATGTTCAGCTGACAGGTGACCAACACCCCCAGGTCCTTTTCTGTCGGGCAGCTCCAGCCACTCTGCCCCAAGTTTGTAGCACTGCATGAGGTTGGTGTGACCCAAGTCTTGGCCTTGTTGAACCTCATCCCATTGGCCTCAGCCCATCCATCCAGCCTGTCCAGAATCCTCTGCAAAGCCTTTCTACCCTCAAGGAGGAATGGTTGTTCTGAAAGGCCTCCACACATCTCCCTTTTTTGCTATACTCCAGAGCTCTCCTTTTACAGTTGTCCTCCAGTCATTTCTTATGGTGGCCTAGACAACCGAGACACTCTGCTTTTAACAGTCAGCTAATAGTCCTAATTAACCCTTGCATCATCACTATAAATAAAGGAGGTGTTAGCTCCCTTTACAAACGAAGGAGCCACAGCAAATTAAACTTGTTTGTTCTTGGCACTGGACTTCTCTCACAGGGGGCAAACAGATCTCTGGAGAAGACAACCCCAGATATACACCGAGGGTAGATCCTTGTCCAGCCTCAAACATCTCAAAGCCTTTCTGCCTGGTTCTCCCTGAATGCCTGTAACGTAAGGCTTTAACTGAAAAGTGAACACACTGAATCAAGTTTAAAAAAATGACTTTAATTCCCACCTAGAGAGTTTGTAATCTGTGCTACACAGGCACGTGGCATTATTCATTTTTAAGGAACCTACAAGCAAAATTTGCCAAAGGCTGATCTCCATGTGGAGATTGCTCCATTTTGTGACTTAACACTGGACACCTACTGTGGGGGAAAAAACCCAATAAAATCTATTTTATCAGCAGTGTCATCACTTCCTTGCTGACCTGAAGAACTCTGCCTCTTCTGAGGTTTTCACTGTCACTTTCCCCATCTTTACGGTTAGGTTTGGGGTTTTTGAAGAGAGTATCCCCTAGAGGTGACTTCCAGCCAGGCCATCATCAACTGGCTTGGTGTTTCAGCTATTCTAAGTCACCCCCAAACTCTCACCCTCCTTCTAAATAATGAAGTATTTAAAAATTCAACTTTACTAAGTTGACTTAGTAAAGAAAACATCAAGGAGGTTGCTTGTTGCTGTAATTATGCTCTCCATGGACTACACTTCCATGCTACGAACCCCAATACCAAAATGATTTTAAATTATTTAAATGGGAGCCAACCAACTTCTTTTCCCTAGATGCCTTTCTTACAGATATTTTCCTCCTCCTGCATTACTTACAGCTCTGGAATATGTCACTAAGGAATAAGAACGTAATTTGTCAGAAGCACTACATAATAAAGTTCCTTGAACTTGTCCAACACTTCAGCAAGAGTGCCAGCAACAGGACATACTGTTTTCTTAACAGTTTAAGCAAGAGTAGTTCATTTTCTCTTATTCACATATACAAGCTAAATGCCTAAAACCATATGGAAGCAAAAAGTTAAAACGGACATAAAATATAAGGTCTCATTTCACTATTTAGACACGCACCTGCTTAAGTTCATGCTTAAAAACTCACTGATGTCTACCTGATGTTTAGCACGTCTTGCTCAAACACTTAGCTAAATGGACTCTTAAAAGTAGTTTATTTTTCCTCTAAACATAGAGCTTTAGTCTACATACCACTACATTTCTTTAGAAGTCTTGGTAGCATAAAGATCAACAGGCTCTGAGCTTTTGTCTGACTTAAAGACAAAGGCAAGGAAAAAAAAACCCCAAACAGTCCCTGTGTCTGCCTCCCAAAGAGGCTCTGCTTGAGACAATACCTTTAAATAATTAGCACAAACCCCAATATTTAACAAAGCGGGACAGTTAATTCCCATAATTGACACAGAACACTTGTGCTGGAACAGAAGGGAACATTGTGACCCACATACACACAATGGAGTTAATAATTAAGCTTTTTGTGACAAGAACTTTTCTAGAAATAAAAGTACATCAATGGTAAGTAGCTCAGTAGTAACCCTTGCGCTGGCTGTTCACCTCCAGAAATCCTAGGACACAGTTTATAACAGAAAAAGAAAAAAAATCCAACAAAAACAAACCAAAATTTAGTTAAGCAAACTTCAAATAAACGACATAAGTTTGGGGAAAATTCAAAATCCAAAGCCCACTTTACATATGCAAATCTCAAGCCCCAGGCTAAAATCTAGATGAAACTTGGGAGTTTCAGTGTTAGAGCACAAACTCAAACAGATTTACACAGGTTGGAAAACAATCATTCTGTTGTCCAGCACACAGAAATCCTCTGTGCCAGGTGACACCAAACTATTTCTTGTCACCATTTAACTTTCACCCAATTTTGTTGACACGTTAAGCAGCTCTGGCTGCCAAGTTCTGCTTGTAACAAACGCAGAGACTTCCCTTCCCACTCATGGCCTAATTTTTTTTATTTTTTTTTAATTTTTTTTAAGACAATTTATTGCTGCACCTCCGCGTCTGACAAACTGCAAAACCCACAACACGCAAGACAGGAAAAACCTGCTTTACCACAGGAAAAAAGAATTTGCTAATTAGCTTTAAGCCTATTAAGTAGAGCAATAGATTTTAGAGCAATATAAATCATCTACTAACCCTGCTAGATTTTCTACTCTGGGATGATCCATACACGTCTTCCTCGTAACCATTGGTCTGTTATAAGGTAGAGATTTTTTAAATAAACAAAAGGCCTTTCCTCTCTCCCTACGGCATCTTGGGCACAAAACACCCGTTTGGTTAATTTTCTACCGAAAAGGCTCTAAACCCTGACATTGTCTCCTCCCTTCTCACTGCTGTGACCCAACATGACAGTATACTGCGAGGACGTGGTTTCTACAGGACTTGGGAGCTGGACCACATTTCCAAACACCTGCAAATCACAGGCCTGAAGCTTCATCCTAACCCTACTGAAATGAAGCTGTATTTATCAACACGCTTCCAACTCATCGAAAACAGAACAGACAACATCTGCTTTACCAGATGCTCAAACTCAGAAGAAATGGCTGCATCACAGCTTCATACCTAAAAAATCCAGACTCCTGCCTTAAAGGATTTATTACTTTGCACGTGCAGGCAACAGTGTGGATTGCCACTGCCCATCCAGGACTGGAAAAAATGTATTGGTCAGAGAGGTCACCATCTGTAGGAATTCTTGAGGAGTCTGTGCCCTGGAAGCTAAACCAAACCCACGAGAGATGCAGGAGGAAGCATCAGGACAGCTCTGCTGGCAGCCAGAGCCAGAAAAAGCAAGCAGCCTACCGTCAGATATGGCAAGACTCAACGCAAAGAAGATTCTTCTAGAAGAAGTGAGACTGTCTAAACCAACCACCTTCTTTTCTACAGCTTCCTACCTCAAACCTAACGCCAACCTCATCCACCTATTCGAGTTTCCCCAACAACAGGGGGAAGATATTAATCCAACTCCAATTAATCTCGTGTGATATACACCACACCTCCGTTCATTCCCCTTGGAAGCTCTAGTGCAGTGGAGGTCACCGTTCGTAGGAATTCTTGAGGAGTCTGTGCCCTGTAAGCTAAACCCACGAGAGATGCAGGAGGAGGCATCAGGACAGCTTTGCTGGCAGCCAGAAAGCCAGGAAAAGCGAGCAGCCCACCGTCAGATACGGCAAGACTCAACACAAAGAAGATTCTTCTAGAAGAAGTGAGACTGTCTAAACCAAACACCTTCTTTTCTGCAGCTTCCTACCTCAAACCTAGCGCCAACCTCGTCCACCTATTCGAGCTTCCCCAACAACGGGGGGGAGATCTTAATTAAACTCCAATTTATCTCGTGTGATATACACCACACCTCCGTTCGTTCCCCCTGGAAGCTCTAGTGCAGTGGGGGATGCCAGCTCAGCTTTTTCTGCTGCTGTGCCATTATCTGTGACAATTTCTGCTGCACAAATGCTTTGACATAAAAGCTGGCACACGGGGCTCACCAGGGTAAGGGAAGGCTGACAGCAGTAGGATATTTATAACACTGAATATTTATAAAACTCAGCATTTCGGCTTCCCAAAATCTCTAGGAACAAGCAACGATATAGAACTTAAGTTGATATAAACAAGCTTTAATTTTTTTAACATGCAGGGATACTAAAATTTGCAAATCAAGGTCTGTTCTGAAGGCAGATTGGAAATCCGTCTATAAGACACGATGCATCTTACAGAGCCAAAGGAATCAAGAAAACACAGGCACACTAGGATAATTTTGTGTTTTCATTGTTTTCAGGAAAACATCAGCCTAAAATCACATCTGAAAAGTGATTAAATAGTCACTCTGCCAGGCCCGGGACAGATGCAGCCCTGAGAGGGAGCACCAAGCCACCCCGTGAAGGTGTGCTTGGGAGCGAGCGTGCGAGCCAGCGGGCAGGGGCAAGAGAGGAAACAACCCTGGTGAGATGACTCCTGAAACCAGCCCTGCAATAACACACACATTGCAAAGGTATTTTCAAAGCTGCCCAGGCACTGTTTTGTAAAATGGCCTGGGTTGGAAGGGACCTTTCAGATCATCGAGTCCAACCATCAACCCAACACTGACAAAAACCATCACTAACTAACCCACATCTCTAAGCACCACATCAACCCATCTTTTGAACACCTCCAGGGATGCCAGGCCTGGGACAGATGCAGCCCCGAGAGGGAGCACCAAGCCACCCCGTGAAGGCATGGTTGGGAGCGAGCGTGCGAGCCAGCGGGCAGGGGCAAGAGAGGAAACAACCCTGGTGAGATGACTCCTGAAACCAGCCCTGCAATAACACACACGTTGCAAAGGTATTTTCAAAGCTGCCCAGGCACTGTTTTGTAAAATGGCCTGGGTTGGAAGGGACCTTTCAGATCATCGAGTCCAACCATCAACCCAACACTGACAAAAACCATCACTAACTAACCCACATCTCTAAGCACCACATCAACCCATCTTTTGAACACCTCCAGGGATGATGCCTCAACCACTTCCCTGGGCAGCCCATTCCAAGGCTTAATGATCCTTTCCGTGTAAAAATTGTTCCTCATCTCCAACCTGAACCTCCCCTGGTGCAACTTGAGGCCATTTCCTCTTGTCTCATCGCCAGAGACTTGGGAGAAGAGACCAATCCCCACCTCTCTACAGCCTCCTTTCAGGGAGTTGTAAAGATTGAGAAGGTCTCCCCTCAGCCTCCTCTTCTCCAGGCTGAACACCCCCAGCTCCCTCAGCCTCTCCTCACAAGACTTGTGCTCCAGACCCCTCACCAGCTCCCTTGCCCTTCTCTGGACCGGCTCCAGCCCCTCAATGTCTTTTTTGTGGTGAGGGGCCCAAAACTGGACACAGCACTTGAGGTGGGGCCTCACCAGTGCCCAGTCCAGAGGGACGGTCACCTCCTGAGTCCTACTCGCCACACTGTTCCCGATACAGGCCAGGATGCTGTTGGCCTCCTTGGCCACCTGGGCACACTGCTGGCTCATGTTCAGCTGACAGGTGACCAACACCCCCAGGTCCTTTTCTGTCGGGCAGCTCCAGCCACTCTGCCCCAAGTTTGTAGCACTGCATGAGGTTGGTGTGACCCAAGTCTTGGCCTTGTTGAACCTCATCCCGTTGGCCTCAGCCCATCCATCCAGCCTGTCCAGAATCCTCTGCAAAGCCTTTCTACCCTCAAGGAGGAATGGTTGTTCTGAAAGGCCTCCACACATCTCCCTTTTTTGCTATACTCCAGAGCTCTCCTTTTACAGTTGTCCTCCAGTCATTTCTTATGGTGGCCTAGACAACCGAGACACTCTGCTTTTAACAGTCAGCTAATAGTCCTAATTAACCCTTGCATCATCACTATAAATAAAGGAGGTGTTAGCTCCCTTTACAAACGAAGGAGCCACAGCAAATTAAACTTGTTTGTTCTTGGCACTGGACTTCTCTCACTGGGGGCAAACAGATCTTTGGAGAAGACAACCCCAGATATACACTGAGGGTAGATCCTTGTCCAGCCTCAAAGATCTCAAAGCCTTTCTGCCTGGTTCTCCCTGAATGCCTGTAACGTAAGGCTTTAACTGAAAAGTGAACACACTGAATCAAGTTTAAAAAAATGACTTTAATTCCCACCTAGAGAGTTTGTAATCTGTGCTACACAGGCACGTGGCATTATTCATTTTTAAGGAACCTACAAGCAAAATGCACCAAAGGCTGATCTCCATGTGGAGATTGCTCCATTTTGTGACTTAACACTGGACAACACTGTGGGGGAAAAAAACCCAATAAAATCTATTTTATCAGCAGTGTCATCACTTCCTTGCTGACCTGAAGAACTCTGCCTCTTCTGAGGTTTTCACTGTCACTTTCCCCATCTTTACGGTTAGGTTTGGGGTTTTTGAAGAGAGTATCCCCTAGAGGTGACTTCCAGCCAGGCCATCATCAACTGGCTTGGTGTTTCAGCTATTCTAAGTCACCCCCAAACTCTCACCCTCCTTCTAAATAATGAAGTATTTAAAAATTCAACTTTACTAAGTTGACTTAGTAAAGAAAACATCAAGGAGGTTGCTTGTTGCTGTAATTATGCTCTCCATGGACTACACTTCCATGCTACGAACCCCAATACCAAAATGATTTTAAATTATTTAAATGGGAGCCAACCAACTTCTTTTCCCTAGATGCCTTTCTTACAGATATTTTCCTCCTCCTGCATTACTTACAGCTCTGGAATATGTCACTAAGGAATAAGAACGTAATTTGTCAGAAGCACTACATAATAAAGTTCCTTGAACTTGTCCAACACTTCAGCAAGAGTGCCAGCAACAGGACATACTGTTTTCTTAACAGTTTAAGCAAGAGTAGTTCATTTTCTCTTATTCACATATACAAGCTAAATGCCTAAAACCATATGGAAGCAAAAAGTTAAAACGGACATAAAATATAAGGTCTCATTTCACTATTTAGACACGCACCTGCTTAAGTTCATGCTTAAAAACTCACTGATGTCTACCTGATGTTTAGCACGTCTTGCTCAAACACTTAGCTAAATGGACTCTTAAAAGTAGTTTATTTTTCCTCTAAACATAGAGCTTTAGTCTACATACCACTACATTTCTTTAGAAGTCTTGGTAGCATAAAGATCAACAGGCTCTGAGCTTTTGTCTGACTTAAAGACAAAGGCAAGGAAAAAAAAACCCCAAACAGTCCCTGTGTCTGCCTCCCAAAGAGGCTCTGCTTGAGCGAGCTTTTGTCTGACTTTGTTAAGATAAAGGCAAGGAAAAAAAAAAACCCCAAACAGTCCCCGTGTCTGCCTCCCAAAGAGGCTCTGCTTGAGACAATACCTTTAAATAATTAGCACAAACCCCAATATTTAACAAAGCGGGACAGTTAATTCCCATAATTGACACAGAACACTTGTGCTGGAACAGAAGGGAACATTGTGACCCACATACACACAATGGAGTTAATAATTAAGCTTTTTGTGACAAGAACTTTTCTAGAAATAAAAGTACATCAATGGTAAGTAGCTCAGTAGTAACCCTTGCGCTGGCTGTTCACCTCCAGAAATCCTAGGACACAGTTTATAACAGAAAAAGAAAAAAAATCCAACAAAAACAAACCAAAATTTAGTTAAGCAAACTTCAAATAAACGACATAAGTTTGGGGAAAATTCAAAATCCAAAGCCCACTTTACATATGCAAATCTCAAGCCCCAGGCTAAAATCTAGATGAAACTTGGGAGTTTCAGTGTTAGAGCACAAACTCAAACAGATTTACACAGGTTGGAAAACAATCATTCTGTTGTCCAGCACACAGAAATCCTCTGTGCCAGGTGACACCAAACTATTTCTTGTCACCATTTAACTTTCACCCAATTTTGTTGACACGTTAAGCAGCTCTGGCTGCCAAGTTCTGCTTGTAACAAACGCAGAGACTTCCCTTCCCACTCATGGCCTAATTTTTTTTATTTTTTTTTAATTTTTTTTAAGACAATTTATTGCTGCACCTCCGCGTCTGACAAACTGCAAAACCCACAACACGCAAGACAGGAAAAACCTGCTTTACCACAGGAAAAAAGAATTTGCTAATTAGCTTTAAGCCTATTAAGTAGAGCAATAGATTTTAGAGCAATATAAATCATCTACTAACCCTGCTAGATTTTCTACTCTGGGATGATCCATACACGTCTTCCTCGTAACCATTGGTCTGTTATGGAAGGAAAGGAAAAAGAAAAAAGGGGAGAAAAAAAATTGACACAGACCCAAAAGGGCATTTTTAGCAAAAGTCATCACTTTGGAAAAGCAACGGCAGAGACAGAACTTTGCAAAGGAACAGGAGAAGTGCAGGATTAGGTCATGATTTCAAACACGAGGACATGAACATTTGTGTGTCTGTCAGTATCTGTATATCAGCCAAAAATGTCAAGGATACTCTTGTTTGCCTTTTCTGACCCCATTTTTTCTTTTTTTTTTAAGAAACACTTTTGCTTCCCCTATTATTACCGCACTACAGCACCTGTCTCTTCAAACGCTCTGTGAAGGGAACACAGGACAAAAAGGGGAAACTGGGGATGAGAGACCACAATAAAAGAAATTTATCACTGTAGTTATTTATACCTCTGGCAGGCAAGCAATTAAAAAGCAGCAAATTATAGAAAAAACCCTTAAGTTTATATTTGAGAAATTAAACAAGCAGCGCTGTATGAAATATCTTC
The DNA here is from genome assembly GCF_001431845.1 of Calidris pugnax. NCBI lineage: Eukaryota > Metazoa > Chordata > Aves > Charadriiformes > Scolopacidae > Calidris > Calidris pugnax. The sequence goes on from NW_015090935.1 coordinate 114,238, forward strand.
TTTTTTCCCCAATTACATCAAAATTAAACCCAGGCAGTGACCATCTGCCACATCCCACTATTTCAGCATACCCTGCCTTGTTGGTATGAAGATGTTTCCTCTCCGAGGATAAAACACAAACAGGCTCAGAACAAGCATTTCCCAAGGAGGGTGAGATGCTTCAAAGTCTCTACGGCAGCAGGGTCAGAAATAAAATAAAACCATCACCACAGTGTGGTTTTTAATCTGGAAACTCGATGTCAAAGAAAAGAGGATGGACCCAAAAGTGACCTCAATTGATACTATCAAAAAGTCAAATTTCTCAAGCAATTCTATATTCTGGCATCATTTCACAACGAGGCCTGAAATACTGGAAATGAGGAAGCACTCTGTGCATTTGAGGTGGGTTTTTTTTTAGGGGAAATTTAATTAGAATATCTATGCAAATTAAGTTTTTTAAAACCAAGCTTTAATGCACTCCAGAAATGAAAATCCACTAAACCCAATCCGAACCAATTCCCAAGCAATATATTTATCATATACTATACAGGCTTCCATGAAAAATTAAAACAAATTGACAGAAGCCAGTTTAGACCCAAGCTGGTAAAGCAGCTTCTGGGAAAAGCTTAAGATTCTCTACTGAAACGCGATATTTTCACCACAAAGGGAGGGCCAACATCCAGTTTCTTTTTTCAGGAAGAGCTGATTTTAAATGCTGCTACAGCCTTCTCACACAGCTTGGCTTCCTTCCAGTTTTAACTGGGTTTTTTTTTTCTTTTTTCCAGGCTCCTTGAATTTCTCTAACACTTTCCTGAAGAGCGGTTGAAACCAACCTTCAGCAACTGAAGCCATCGCTCCAGCTGCAGCCTCAACAGCCCTGTGCACACCAACTCCCTCCACTGCCCCTTTTATTACTACACTGAGGAATTAAATTTGCCTTTTTCCAGCAATCTAACACTGACTAAATGTACCCTCTGATCATTATCTGAACAGTTCCTAAGCAGAATCCTTTACTTTGTAATAGCATATTTCATTCCCCCAACCCAAAGCGTAGCATTCCTCATTTATTTTTACTTTTATTCAATTTTGACAAGTTGTCTCCCATTCATCATCAATATTTTTATTCTAACCTCGTGCAAAACAACCTTCACTGCCTTTACATAAGACACCTATGCAACACAGACCTCTGGAGAACTGTTTTCCCCTTTAGAAAAAGATGGTGCTGTCTGAGATGGGAATACCCCAGATGAGATCCCTTCCAGCTGCCTCATTCTCTAACAGTTATTTTTCAAATAACTGTGCATTTCTTCTAGAAGAACTAGACCCTGCTCAAGGTGTCACTTAATGTCACGTAGAGACACACCAAGAGCCTTACAGCCAAGTTATAGTCACGTCTAATGCTTTTCCTATATGCCCTCAAATAATTACTCTGCTTAGGGAAATCATGCTTAATTGAGATGATTAATTTTCCACACATCCAGGTTAACTGCTTATGGCTTTGTATTTCAGGCACCTTTAAGTGTATTTGTTTAATTTGCCCCGTATCTTTCAGAATTCCTACTGAAACCTCACAGCTCAGGTCATTTCCCTTGTCACGATGACCAATCCCGTCCAGAAACCTTTCCAACACCTTATTTTTGAAGGCAAATACTCCAGACAACTCTTGAAGGACACGATCAATTTTATGAGATCTCGTTGACCTTTGTTCCATGTCACATTACCATGCTAAGTAGCTGATCATAACCTTCAAAAAAACTAGAACAAATAAGATTGCACACCGGGGAGGCTAAAATATTCAGATTTTACTTGTTCTCCTTTCATGTGCGATTGACCCTATTCTTTTCTGTAGTTTCCTCTTGCTTTTAACGGATGCAGAAAACGTTCTCGTTGCCATTATGCCTGTTTATACTTGTAACATTTTTTTAACTTTACACTGTGGCTAACGCTACTCCTTCAGGCTTTTCTCAATCCCACATCCAACTTCCACTGCTCAGAAAATTCTCTGCTGATTTCCAGTGTGCTGAAGAAGCCAAAGCCAGTGGGGCAACCTCTTTTTGGCACCAGTAGCCTTCCCTCTGCAGCAGCAGCAGTAGCAGCACACCACTTTGCCCTCTCTTGTGTCATCTTTCCCCTCCCTGGAATTGCTCCCCATGAGATTCACTTAAAATCCTGGCTGTGTGAAAGCACATTATCCCTTTACCCATCCAGGTCTGGCTCTGTGGTGCTTTAAGTAGTGCCCTATTTTTCCAGGTGCCAGTAAGGCATGGATACTACACAGAAAAGTATGAAAGATGTAGCCTTTACTACATATATATATAGATATATTCTACCAGTGTTACCTGTTTCTGGGTAAAACCTGTTTCTGCACCTGGGCCGGAACAATCCTCGCCACCAATACAAACTGGGGGGTGAGGGATTGGAAAGCAGCCCTGAGGAAAGGGACTTGGGGGTGCTGGTGGAGAAGCTGGACATGAGCAGGCAGTGAGCACTTGCAGCCCAGAAGGCCAATCCCATCCTGGGCTGCATCAAAAGATGCGTTGCCAGCAGGTCCAGAGAGGGGATTCTGCCACTTTACTCTGCTCTGGTGAGACCTCACCTGGAGTATTGTGTGCAGGTCTGGAGCCCTCAATATAAGAAGGACATGGACCTGATGGAGAGGGTCCAGAGGAGGGCCACAAGGATGATCAGGGGGATGGAGCACCTCTGCT
>NW_015090935.1:122937-142894 GCF_001431845.1 Calidris pugnax
CCCCGTGTCTGCCTCCCAAAGAGGCTCTGCTTGAGACAATACCTTTAAATAATTAGCACAAACCCCAATATTTAACAAAGCGGGACAGTTAATTCCCATAATTGACACAGAACACTTGTGCTGGAACAGAAGGGAACATTGTGACCCACATACACACAATGGAGTTAATAATTAAGCTTTTTGTGACAAGAACTTTTCTAGAAATAAAAGTACATCAATGGTAAGTAGCTCAGTAGTAACCCTTGCGCTGGCTGTTCACCTCCAGAAATCCTAGGACACAGTTTATAACAGAAAAAGAAAAAAAATCCAACAAAAACAAACCAAAATTTAGTTAAGCAAACTTCAAATAAACGACATAAGTTTGGGGAAAATTCAAAATCCAAAGCCCACTTTACATATGCAAATCTCAAGCCCCAGGCTAAAATCTAGATGAAACTTGGGAGTTTCAGTGTTAGAGCACAAACTCAAACAGATTTACACAGGTTGGAAAACAATCATTCTGTTGTCCAGCACACAGAAATCCTCTGTGCCAGGTGACACCAAACTATTTCTTGTCACCATTTAACTTTCACCCAATTTTGTTGACACGTTAAGCAGCTCTGGCTGCCAAGTTCTGCTTGTAACAAACGCAGAGACTTCCCTTCCCACTCATGGCCTAATTTTTTTTATTTTTTTTTAATTTTTTTTAAGACAATTTATTGCTGCACCTCCGCGTCTGACAAACTGCAAAACCCACAACACGCAAGACAGGAAAAACCTGCTTTACCACAGGAAAAAAGAATTTGCTAATTAGCTTTAAGCCTATTAAGTAGAGCAATAGATTTTAGAGCAATATAAATCATCTACTAACCCTGCTAGATTTTCTACTCTGGGATGATCCATACACGTCTTCCTCGTAACCATTGGTCTGTTATGGAAGGAAAGGAAAAAGAAAAAAGGGGAGAAAAAAAATTGACACAGACCCAAAAGGGCATTTTTAGCAAAAGTCATCACTTTGGAAAAGCAACGGCAGAGACAGAACTTTGCAAAGGAACAGGAGAAGTGCAGGATTAGGTCATGATTTCAAACACGAGGACATGAACATTTGTGTGTCTGTCAGTATCTGTATATCAGCCAAAAATGTCAAGGATACTCTTGTTTGCCTTTTCTGACCCCATTTTATTTATTTTTTTTAAAGAAACACTTTTGCTTCCCCAATTATTACCACACTATAGCACCTGTCTCTTCAAACGCTCTGCGAAGGGAACACAGGACAAAAAGGGGAAACTGGGGATGAGAGACCACAATAAAAGAAATTTATCACTGTAGTTATTTATACCTCTGGCAGGCAAGCAATTAAAAAGCAGCAAATTATAGAAAAAACCCTTAAGTTTGTATTTGAGAAATTAAACAAGCAGCGCTGTATGAAATATCTTCTTTTTTCCCCAATTACATCAAAATTAAACCCAGGCAGTGACCATCTGCCACATCCCACTATTTCAGCATACCCTGCCTTGTTGGTATGAAGATGTTTCCTCTCCGAGGATAAAACACAAACAGGCTCAGAACAAGCATTTCCCAAGGAGGGTGAGATGCTTCAAAGTCTCTACGGCAGCAGGGTCAGAAATAAAATAAAACCATCACCACAGTGTGGTTTTTAATCTGGAAACTCGATGTCAAAGAAAAGAGGATGGACCCAAAAGTGACCTCAATTGATACTATCAAAAAGTCAAATTTCTCAAGCAATTCTATATTCTGGCATCATTTCACAACGAGGCCTGAAATACTGGAAATGAGGAAGCACTCTGTGCATTTGAGGTGGGTTTTTTTTTAGGGGAAATTTAATTAGAATATCTATGCAAATTAAGTTTTTTAAAACCAAGCTTTAATGCACTCCAGAAATGAAAATCCACTAAACCCAATCCGAACCAATTCCCAAGCAATATATTTATCATATACTATACAGGCTTCCATGAAAAATTAAAACAAATTGACAGAAGCCAGTTTAGACCCAAGCTGGTAAAGCAGCTTCTGGGAAAAGCTTAAGATTCTCTACTGAAACGCGATATTTTCACCACAAAGGGAGGGCCAACATCCAGTTTCTTTTTTCAGGAAGAGCTGATTTTAAATGCTGCTACAGCTTTCTCACACAGCTTGGCTTCCTTCCAGTTTTAACTGGGTTTTTTTTTTCTTTTTTCCAGGCTCCTTGAATTTCTCTAACACTTTCCTGAAGAGCGGTTGAAACCAACCTTCAGCAACTGAAGCCATCGCTCCAGCTGCAGCCTCAACAGCCCTGTGCAAACCAACTCCCTCCACTGCCCCTTTTATTACTACACTGAGGAATTAAATTTGCCTTTTTCCAGCAATCTAACACTGACTAAATGTACCCTCTGATCATTATCTGAACAGTTCCTAAGCAGAATCCTTTACTTTGTAATAGCATATTTCATTCCCCCAACCCAAAGCGTAGCATTCCTCATTTATTTTTACTTTTATTCAATTTTGACAAGTTGTCTCCCATTCATCATCAATATTTTTATTCTAACCTCGTGCAAAACAACCTTCACTGCCTTTACTTAAGAAGCTACGCAACACAGACCCCTGGAGAACTATTTTCCCCCTTTAGAAAAAGATGATGCTGTCTGAGATGGGAACAGACCAGATGAGATCCTTTCCAGCTGCCTCATTCTCTAACAGTTATTTTTCAAATAACTGTGCATTTCTTCTAGAAGAACTAGACCCTGCTCAAGGTGTCACTTAATGTCACGTAGAGACACACCAAGAGCCTTACAGCCAAGTTATAGTCACGTCTAATGCTTTTCCTATATGCCCTCAAATAATTACTCTGCTTAGGGAAATCATGCTTAATTGAGATGATTAATTTTCCACACATCCAGGTTAACTGCTTATGGCTTTGTATTTCAGGCACCTTTAAGTGTATTTGTTTAATTTGCCCCGTATCTTTCAGAATTCCTACTGAAACCTCACAGCTCAGGTCATTTCCCTTGTCACGATGACCAATCCCGTCCAGAAACCTTTCCAACACCTTATTTTTGAAGGCAAATACTCCAGACAACTCTTGAAGGACACGATCAATTTTATGAGATCTCGTTGACCTTTGTTCCATGTCACATTACCATGCTAAGTAGCTGATCATAACCTTCAAAAAAACTAGAACAAATAAGATTGCACACCGGGGAGGCTAAAATATTCAGATTTTACTTGTTCTCCTTTCATGTGCGATTGACCCTATTCTTTTCTGTAGTTTCCTCTTGCTTTTAACGGATGCAGAAAACGTTCTCGTTGCCATTATGCCTGTTTATACTTGTAACATTTTTTTAACTTTACACTGTGGCTAACGCTACTCCTTCAGGCTTTTCTCAATCCCACATCCAACTTCCACTGCTCAGAAAATTCTCTGCTGATTTCCAGTGTGCTGAAGAAGCCAAAGCCAGTGGGGCAACCTCTTTTTGGCACCAGTAGCCTTCCCTCTGCAGCAGCAGCAGTAGCAGCACACCACTTTGCCCTCTCTTGTGTCATCTTTCCCCTCCCTGGAATTGCTCCCCATGAGATTCACCTAAAATCCTGGCTGTGTGAAAGCACATTATCCCTTTACCCATCCAGGTCTGGCTCTGTGGTGCTTTAAGTAGTGCCCTATTTTTCCAGGTGCCAGTAAGGCATGGATACTACACAGAAAAGTATGAAAGATGCAGCTTTTACTACATATATATATAGATATATTCTACCAGTGTTACCTGTTTCTGGGTAAAACCTGTTTCTGCACCTGGGCCGGAACAATCCTCGCTAGCCTTTACTACATATATATATATATTCTACCAGCGTTACCTATTTCTGGGTAATATTAATCTGGGTAACGGTAAAGCTCAAGTTAAGTTCTGAGTTTTTTCCAAGATGCTCTTTATCTACAACACTAATGTAAGTGCTTTAGGGTTATGCCACGTTTTGCAGATGAAGTGATGCTCCATGTTCTCCCAAACCCACCAAATCCTGCTAATTATAACCCCGTATCCTTGACATCAGGCTGGTGAGCTCAACACGTTTGCACATCTTCTTCGTCCTATCGCAGTGGTTTTGCAGGCAAAAAAAAATAAAAAAAATAATATTGCTGCGAGATGGTCAAGATACATACTGCTTTGGAGTAGTTCTTCTTTTTGGTCCTCTCATTCTCTAATCCAGCCTGCAGTGAGATTAAGAACGCATGAGTGAGCCTGGAGAAGAGCTCTGGGGAGACCTAATAGCAGCCTTCCAGTACCTGAAGGGAGCCTACAGGAAGGCTGGGGAGAACCTGTTTAGAAAGGCCTGCAGTGACAGGACGAGGGGCAATGGCTTCAAGCTGGAGGGGAACAGATTTAAACTGGAGATGAGGAGAGGGTTCTTCACTGTGAGGGTGGTGGAGCACTGGAACAGGTTGCCCAGGGAGGTGGTTGAGGCCCCTTCCCTGGAGATATTCAAGGAGAGGCTCGACGAGGCCCTGGGCAACCTGGTCTAGTTGGGGGTGTCCCTGCTGACTGCGGGGAGGTCGGACTAGATGGCCTTTGGAGGACCCTTCTGGCCTGGGCAATTCTATGATTCTATGATAATATTAATCTGGGTAATGGTAAAGCTCAAGTTAAGTTTTGAGTTTTTTCCAAGATGCTCTTTATCTACAACACTAATGCAAGTGCTTTAGGGTTATGCCACGTTTTGCAGATGAAGTGATGCTCCATGTTCTCCCAAACCCACCAAATCCTGCTAATTATAACCCCGTATCCTTGACATCAGGCTGGTGAGCTCAACACGTTTGCACATCTTCTTCGTCCTATCGCAGTGGTTTTGCAGGCAAAAAAAAAATTAAAAAAATAAAAAAATTGCTGCGAGATGGTCAAGATACATACTGCTTTGGAGTAGTTCTTCTTTTTGGTCCTCTCATTCTCTAATCCAGCCTGCAGTGAGATTAAGAACGCAGGATGAAAAGATCAATAGTCAGGCCCACCCATCCGTAGCCAGGCATGCACATCAACATGCAAAAACATCAGTCTCTTCCCTCTAGCTCTGCACAGCACGCCTCAGTAAGCACACAGGGAAATAAATCAATCAATCAATCAATCAAATCTCAAAGTCAAATGATTAGTTATTAAAGAATATTGTTAGAAGTGATGATAGTGCTGTTAAATTTAGTAGCCGCAGTTCAAATCGTTCACGCTTGCTGGGTTGTCAATTAAAAGAGCCACCAGCTGTCTGTCCTCCCTACATCGATACATCCACGCAAAAAAAAAATCCAAATGTGTTTGAGCTATTTCTGTATATAGGTCACTCACAAATAGATATATTGCAGCCCTAATTTGAAACAGGGCAGGGAACACAGGAGAGTGAAAAAAAAAAAATCTGGAGTCCGTAAACCTGCTCTCCACAGTTTGCCTTCTGCAGAAAACACCTTTCTGAGACACCTCTATTTCAACACAGCTGAAAGAGTAACAGGATGAGGAAATTTTTTTTTAAACTGAGCTTGAAGTCCCAATCCTCATTCTTCCTTCCCTGTTTGGTTTGTCCAAGAATCAGCTTTATCTCAACGTGTTCAATGCAAATACTTGCTCTCATCCTATTATTACCCGTAGAGTTTGATTTTATCCTCCCAAAGCAAAGGTAGCAGCTCCATACTCAAGAGGCAGCGTATTTCTCCTCCAGTTTCCTTTGCTAGATCTACTCAGAGGGAGTTTGTGAGAGTTTTATTCCTTGCCAGATTTATGCTAAAACAAAACCAGACACGCAGTCTGTCCATGATTTGACCAGGTAACAGAGAAAGTCTGTTAGGGGAAGGAAAAGCTCTTCTGCTCTGTCCTGTGGTAACTACTGATCTAAACCTAACTTGGATCTCTCAAATCATTCAGCAGTTTTCATCTGAGCTGCAGGCAAGGGAAGCAGCATCTTTGCATCACAGACCACAGCCCCAGCATCACTTCAGATCACCCCTTATCTCAGATCAGCCATCACAACTGATGTTAGTCTCTTCTTGGTGATTAGTTTTTAAACACACACTGCAACTTTGCAGGCTATTTATTCTCACCCCTGCGCAGGAGCTGGCATATTCCAACTGAGACTGCAAAGGCAGGAGAGGAAAGAAAAATCAGAACGCAAAGGAAAACACCAAAGTCAGTTATGGCAATCCCCCCAAAACAAAAGAAAGCAACCAAACAACAACAACAAAAACAAATGCAACAGGCAGAGAGATGTAAATCCCAACTGAAGAATTTGACAATGCGGGACGTCTTGCACAAAGCCAGAAGTCAGGAGCTTTGGAGCAAACAAAACAAGGAAAATGCACAGATTCCACCACGAGCAATTAATAGCCCAGAAATATTTCGTGCTGGATGGTCTCGGACTTGAGTGAGCCAGCTGAGAAGTGAGAAAACGAGGACATCTGCAGTGGAAGAGAGATGGAAGAGATGCTCCAGCATCTCAAACACAGGATGAGCCACAGAAAAGCTATTAAAGATGCCCCTTCATCGCAGCTGGAGGGGCAGGAGGGTTGAGATATATTCAAGCTCGCCTTATATCAACACCATGGGCCACTGTTTACAGTATAGTCCCAGCTGTAGAACTTAAATCAATTTGCTACCCTGGTCTAATCAGCACCTCAGGTGGTTTTGCAATCCATATTGACAGTTGTTCTGCAAGAAGCATCCAAGCCACCTCCCCAAAAGCCACCTCAGCAGATCTCTGGTGCCTGCAGTTCAGATATCCGCTTAGAAAACATTCCAGGAGAAAATCCCAAAAACTCGCACAGATTAGGTGGGTGGTAAAGTTTTAGCATGAAGTATGTTTTTGTTATTGGCTCACTTCATTGAAAAAAAATCCCTGTACATAAAAGGAGCATAGCTTCAAAGAGCAAACCCTAAAGCCATCAACCCCTCACAGAGCCTGAGCGCCAAAGATGTGAGATTTCTTTTCAGACAATGAAGGTCTCACAGACCAATTACAACGGCATCCCACAACCATGGAAAAATATACAAAAATAAAGAAGGAGTATACAGAATTCTCTGACCTTAGAAAACATTCCGGGAGAAAATCCCAAAAAAACTCGCACAGATTAGGTGGGTGGTAAAGCTTAGAAAACATTCCAGGAGAAAATCCCAAAAACTCGCACAGATTAGGTGGGTGGTAAAGTTTTAGCATGAAGTATGTTTTTGTTATTGGCTCACTTCATTGAAAAAAAATCCCTGTACATAAAAGGAGCATAGCTTCAAAGAGCAAACCCTAAAGCCATCAACCCCTCACAGAGCCTGAGCGCCAAAGATGTGAGATTTCTTTTCAGACAATGAAGGTCTCACAGACCAATTACAACGGCATCCCACAACCATGGAAAAATATACAAAAATAAAGAAGGAGTATACAGAATTCTCTGACTAGTTTTATAACACAAAAATAAAGAAGTATACAGAATTCTCTGACTAGTTTTATAAACCCTTGGTGGACACAAGATAACGGGTTTTCGTGCTGTCTTCACCCTAAAATAGCTCAGAAACCAAACTGTGAATTCTAGTCCTCGGAGGTAATTTTTGTTTGGTGGTGGTTTGTGTTTTTGTTTTGTTTTGAACACGCAGCAACAGCTAAACCTTCACAAATAGTCAAAGACAGTGGTGAAACTACTAAAATAATCTACTGTAAACCCACACTAGGAAAATAATCGATGGTCAAATTCATTGCGAGTAAAACAACTAAAAGACACATGAGGGTAAAACGGTGAATTTGCAGGTTTACTTTCCTACTTTCTTCTACAATCCTGGTGACACTTGGATCAGGGAAGGAAGCTCTGTCAAAACTCTTTTTCCTGTGCCTGCTCGAGTCTCAGCTTGCACAAGAATAGATATTCACCCAGTGCTGCTTCACGAGGCCAGGAGGGAGCCTGTGCAACATCACTAGAAATACCAAGTTTCAACCGGATCCTCCTGTCAGAAAAGGACATTCTTTGCAGAAATAGGAGGTATTTATGGCTCATCCAGCTGGAGACCGTTTTTTCACCAGGCCAGCGGTGGTTATCGCAGCCTGAAGGCAGCTGGCAGCCCAGAAACTGGCTGTTTTGGGGTAAAAACCAAGTCAGAAAAGCTTCTTCTCAAGAAACGGTGGGGAAACAGAACGGAATGCTTCTGCTATTTAAATATATAACAATAAAACGCAAGGATCACATTACAAAACCACATCAAGAGGAGTCAGCAGTGGATTTCCATGAAAAAAGGGTATTTCAGATGAACAGGGCTCCTGCTATAAATAAGTGCCTCCTGCCCTATCAAGGGTCATGGAGTTATAGCCATGGTCAAACCACCTATTTGTATCATAATCACCTCCTAAATAGAAAGAATTGACATTTCAACTGACCTAGAGAATCTTTTTCCCCTCAAAAAAAACCCCACTTCCATAAACATGCCCAAGTTTAAGTAAAATAAACACTGGTTTTTGCCTTCAGCTGTGAAGATAAGCTTTTCTTCATTGGATCTTTGGAGCTTTAAGGCATCTTCCAGCTTGGGAAAGCAATTGAGTAAATTTGCAATCTTAAAGATTTTAACAGCATTTCATAAGCAGTAATAAGTATTCCACTAATAAAGGAACTAGGCAACAGTCAATTTTAACTACATCTTATGCTACCTTACAGTGAATTCTGTTAGGAATCATTGAGCACGACTCTGCAGCAGGATTTTTAAAAAAACTTTTTCTCCTTTATTTTCCAGAACTCTGCAGCAGGATTTCTAAAAAACTTTTTCTCCTTTATTTTCCAGAACTCTTCTAGAGGCATAAGAGGTGCTTGACTCAGTTCTGTTCTTTGGGGGATACTTGGTCAGGAAGAAAAAAAGTTAGCTTTAGCCTAGATAATTATTAGCAAGATTTTTAAGGAGGAAAAAAAATAAAATAAAATTATGATATGAAATCTCCAAAGAAGCCAGAAACCAAGGCGTTTTTTAAGGAGAAAAAAAATAAAATAAAATAATGACATGAAATCTCCAAAGAAGCCAGAAACCAAGGATTAGAAATTAAGATCTTGCTATGAATGATACAGGCTTTGTTTGTTCTATAAAAATAGAATTGATCATCCAGCTTAGCCACGTAACTACCATCACTGCTAAGTTAGGAACAAAATCAGTAGAAGAACAAACAAACTGATTTTTTTTCCTCAAACACAACTGGTTTAGGCACAAATGACTCCATGCCATAAACCAGGTTGCAGCTGATTCAAGCTGAGGGCTGCAGAGAGCTTCCTCCACAGTGCTGCTGGAGATGGTTTCAGTTTTGTGGTTGCCTGAAAGCTTCTAGGTCTCGGAAGCGGAGCGCTCTGCTCATCTTCTGAAGACTTACCAACACGCATCACTGCTAAGTTAGGAACAACATCAGTAGAACAAACAAACTGATTTTTTTTTCCTCAAACACAACTGGTTTAGGCACAAATGACTCCATGCCATAAACCAGGTTGCAGCTGATTCAAGCTGAGGGCTGCAGAGAGCTTCCTCCACAGTGCTGCTGGAGATGGTTTCAGTTTTGTGGTTGCCTGAAAGCTTCTAGGTCTCGGAAGCGGAGCGCTCTGCTCATCTTCTGAAGACTTACCAACACGCTGAGACAGCAGCGTTCCCTCTTCACAACCCAACTGCTCAAACTACCTTCACCATTACAAGAGCTGGTCATGTCCATGCTAGAAAGGAGTTAAGATTTGTCCATGTGTGGATTATGTGAACAAACACCCTACGGATATTTTGAGAGAAAGCTTTTTGAACTTTTCCCTGCAGGTTAGTACTGCCGCGTTGGACCACTCAGGTCTGCAGACCAATTTCAAATCTCTCTAAAGCAGTTTTGAGGAGAGCATCCACCTGCAATTCTAAAACACTAAAGATTTATTTCTACTCATCATTTGCTTTTGGCTTCCTGAGCTCATGAAACATTGATCATGGAGTAAGACAACGCTTCCTCTTCCCAAATTCTCGGTATGGGCGATGAAGCAGGGGAGCTTACAGGGTGCATATAAGAAATAGCTGCACACACCACTGTCTTGGCTGAGTACTTCCTGCAAAAGCAACGGTGAACAGCATTTACCAGAAAGGATTCTACAGAGTCACACACTCTGCTTGTGCTCCTACATAGTGCACACAGATCTAACAATTCCCCTGGCTGAAAGAATTCAGGCCTGTAACCAGTGGTGTCCCCCGGGGGTCAACGCCTGCTCCAGTTTTGTTCAACATACTCATCAATGACCTGGAGGAGGGGACAGAGTGTATCCTCAGCAAGTTTGCTGATGATACCAAACTGGGAGGGCTGGCTGATGCTCCAGAGGGCTGTGCCACCATCCTGCTCTGCTTGTGCTCCTACATATTGCATTCAAAAAAAAACTAACAATTCCCCTGGTTGAAAGAATTCAGGCCTGTAACCAGTGGTGTCCCCCGGGGGTCAACACTTGGTCCAGTTTTGTTCAACATACTCATCAATGACCTGGAGGAGGGGACAGAGTGTATCCTCAGCAAGTTTGCTGATGATACCAAACTGGGAGGGCTGGCTGATGCTCCAGAGGGCTGTGCCACCATCCAGCGTGACCTGGACAGGCTGGAGAGCTGGGCAGAGAAGAACATCATGGACTTGATGATCTCGGAGGTCCCTTCCAACCACTAAGATTCTGTGATTCTGAGATCATGAGGTTCAACAAGGGGAAGTGTAGGGTCCTGCACCTGGGGAGGAAGAACCCCAGGCACCAATAGAGGTTAGGGGTGGACCTGCTGGAAAGCACTTCTGAGGAGAAGGATCTGGGGGTCCTGGTAGATAGTAAACTCTCCATGAGCCAGCAATGGGCCCTTGTGGCCAAGGGAGCCAATGGGATCCTGGGCTGTGTAGGGAAGAGTGGGGCCAGGAGGTGGAGGGAGGTCATTCTCCCCCTCTCCTCCCCACTGGTGAGGAAGCTAAACCCCATTTGCATTGAACATGGAAGATGGTAAGACCTTGGAAGGATGACGTTCCCAGAGTACTGTAAGCAGTCTGGGGTTAGAGGGGACAGCAACATCAGTACACACACACATGCACACTTAAGTTGTACAATTTACCAACCCTCAGGCTTCCACGGCTACCCACTGACATGTGCTCATCTTCATCCGAAGCCTAATGAAAGAAAGTATAAAGACAAGAAAACAATGAAAAGAACACAAGTAACACAGGCAGCGAGGTAAATGCAGATGGCTCTGATGGGACAGAAGGAAAGGAAAGACTTACAAAATAAATGTCTTTTAAAAAGAACTGCATTAGAACTATAAGCAGAAAGTAAATCCTGCCCAAGAAACACTGTTGAGTATTTTACTACAAGGTGAACAACAAGCTTACTTGGGCGTTTCCTGCTCTGTGCTCTCGGCCCATAGTCTGAATAAATGAACATTAAACGCCCCAAGGAGGTTATTTCCCCACCTTCCACCCCCTGCCCCCCTTTATTCTTAGCACATTTGCAAAACTCCCCGGAGTGACTGGGGAGAGGGTAGAAAATTCAGGAAGTGGCTTTGGGGTTTTCACTCAGCTGAGGCAGGGAGGGGTGGGGGGGGGAAAAGCTTGTTTTGTTTCTTTCCTTCTAAAAAGGAACTGCCTTATGTATGGCTGTTTTCTTAATTTGAAATGTCTAGCTATAAATAAAAAAGCAAAAAGCAGATACCAACCGAGGCATTTCTTCGGGCTCTACGGGAGTAACGCTCACTGTCTTCCTACCAAGGCAGCAGAGAAAAACAAAGAGCGAAGTGTTGGAAGGACAGATACACCAGAGTGCTTTCAGAAAGACACAGTGACACTTCAGCAATGCTTAGGAGTCAGTTAAGGTTAAACCAAATAACGGAAGGTGACACCCTGTCAAGTCAGAAAACCCCCTTTTTTTTCTCCCCCCCACTCGCGACCCCAACTTTCTTCCCCTGTTTCATTCTGCTACGTGTGTCCATTATTTTTTACAGAAAAATGTGCCCAGTGATGACTTTATCTCAAAAAAAGTGTTTCAAGTGCATCTCTCAGTACACACACACATGCACACTTAAGTTGTACAATTTACCAACCCTCAGGCTTCCACGGCTACCCACTGACATGTGCTCATCTTCATCCGAAGCCTAATGAAAGAAAGTATAAAGACAAGAAAACAATGAAAAGAACACAAGTAACACAGGCAGCGAGGTAAATGCAGATGGCTCTGATGGGACAGAAGGAAAGGAAAGACTTACAAAATAAATGTCTTTTAAAAAGAACTGCATTAGAACTATAAGCAGAAAGTAAATCCTGCCCAAGAAACACTGTTGAGTATTTTACTACAAGGTGAACAACAAGCTTACTTGGGCGTTTCCTGCTCTGTGCTCTCGGCCCATAGTCTGAATAAATGAACATTAAACGCCCCAAGGAGGTTATTTCCCCACCTTCCACCCCCTGCCCCCCTTTATTCTTAGCACATTTGCAAAACTCCCCGGAGTGACTGGGGAGAGGGTAGAAAATTCAGGAAGTGGCTTTGGGGTTTTCACTCAGCTGAGGCAGGGAGGGGTGGGGGGGGGAAAAGCTTGTTTTGTTTCTTTCCTTCTAAAAAGGAACTGCCTTATGTATGGCTGTTTTCTTAATTTGAAATGTCTAGCTATAAATAAAAAAGCAAAAAGCAGATACCAACCGAGGCATTTCTTCGGGCTCTACGGGAGTAACGCTCACTGTCTTCCTACCAAGGCAGCAGAGAAAAACAAAGAGCGAAGTGTTGGAAGGACAGATAACACCAGAGTGCTTTCAGAAAGACACAGTGACACTTCAGCAATGCCTAGGAGTCAGTTAAAGTTAAACCAAATAACGGAAGGTGACACCCTGTCAAGTCAGAAAACCCCCTTTTTTTTCTCCCCCCCACTCGCGACCCCAACTTTCTTCCCCTGTTTCATTCTGCTACGTGTGTCCATTATTTTTACAGAAAAATGTACACAGTGACGACTATCTCAAAAAAAGTGTTTCAAGTGCATCTCTCTGCATCTGGTAATCACCATACTTACAGTCCTTTCGGCATTAAGCTTTCCAGTTTGCAGTCCTTCAAAATAAACCTCAAAAATCTTCTGTCTGAAATGATGTGGAAGGGCAACGGTCTCTCTCTAGTGAGTATTTTAGAGCCTGGCCCTTTCTTCCAGATGAAAAGCAGCTGTGCTTTGCTTACAGCCCCTGTGACACACAGCACTGCTGCCTTTCGCAGACCAAAAGCTGTTTTAATGCTGGAAATGCTGTAGGATCTATTAGGTTTCGACAAACTGAATTTTACATCGAATTTAGAAACAGCGATAGGAAATTTTCAACGTTGTAGTTGATGCTTCTCACAGGTGAGCTGATTTCTAAGCAAGGGAATTGCTAATAAGGTGGAGCTAAGCTCACCAAGCCAGGATTTGAAGAGACTTAGCAACTTATCCATGAGATTGGAGCGTCTTGGGTGGACGGTTGGTCCATATGGCTTTCAAGAAGGCACAGAGCAAACCAGCATTTATACTGATTAATTATCAAGGGCTGAGGAAGTTGGGGAGTTTGACTTCCACACTGGAATTCAGCTGTTTAAGTTTGCCTTTTTCAGTGTGAGCTACTCAGCTTGTAGGGCAAGGCCATGAACAACTGTTTTCATCTGGTACGTTTACAAAATCAGTTATGTTTGAAGGACATTTGGATTTGAAGCCAATGTCTTCCAACCCCTTCCAGCCAGTGTCTTCCAGTCCTTTAGCAACTTCTTCATCTTACACTGTGGGTGTTAAGACACTCACAAGTTGCTAATGGCCAAGTCCATATCTGGTATCACCTTCATCAGCTGAGCAAACAGTAAAATCCAGGAGGTTGCGGAATTCAGCTGTTTAAGTTTGCCTTTTTCAGTGTGAGCTACTCAGCTTGTAGGGCAAGGCCATGAACAACTGTTTTCATCTGGTACGTTTACAAAATCAGTTATGTTTGAAGGACATTTGGATTTGAAGCCAATGTCTTCCAACCCCTTCCAGCCAGTGTCTTCCAGTCCTTTAGCAACTTCTTCATCTTACACTGTGGGTGTTAAAACAGTCATAAGTTGCTAATGGCCAAGTCCATCTCTGGTATCATCTTCATCGGCTGAGCAAACAGTAAAATCCAGGAGGTTGCATTATTGGGAAAAGCAAGCATTGCCATAGCAGCAGCAATAATGCATCTGAACAGAAGCACGGCTAAAACGTGCCCAAAATTTAACTGAAGACAGATTTGAGAAGACTCAAACTGTAACAAAAACCCACAAGAAGTGAAAACGAGTAAATATATTCCTCGTATCACAAGTGGATTTAACGTGCCTACGTGCTAAGCTAATCTTCCTCTATCCAAATCCTTGCCTGTTTTAAGCTGATGATAAGCCATGTTTCAGGTACTGATGTGGACTGCAATAATCCTGGAGATAAGTGGAATTCACTTTTCCAATACGTGAAAATACCTACTTGGAAGGATTTCAAACTCTACGAACTACACAAAACTTCAACAGGTAGCAGCTGTTTAGCTACGTTGATCAAGGCCTACCATCCATTGCTCGATGTCTCCCCATTTAGTATCCAGACCATAATATTTCTACAGACAGAAAAGGGGAAAAAAAAGCAGAATTTAGATGAGAAAGGCAAACAGGGAATGTTTAGAGGCATGCAGTGCCGGGTTTTGGCCGAGCCACACACTCCACACACAAACACACACAAACAAGTGAAGGAAAAGCTGTGCCAAGTGCCACCAGGAAAAGCTGCCAGTTAAGGGGAAAAGGGGTTTTTGGGGTACAGCTGGGGTATTCGACAGCATCTCCATTCTCAGCAGTGCAAAATAAAAAAACCAAAAACCCAGTGCTGTGGGGACAGGAGCAAGGAGCGTTAACGAGCCTTGAATTCCTGACCCATTTAAGTCAAGTCTCATTACAAGGGAGCCAAACGCGGAACACTTTCAGGATAAAAAAACCCAAAATGCCGTCAAATCACGTTGACCATATAGGTTTGTCAAAATGGGAAGACAAGTTGAATACAATATTTGAATACAATATTCTTATTTGTTGTATTTGGACCTCCCCAGAGCTCCTTTTCAGAGCACAACACTTGAACCATCCTGACCACGGTGGTATCACCGACACGGAGAGAAGAGCAGGCAAGACTGGAAAACTCTCTGCATTTCAGTCCCAAACACCATGGCTCTCCTTGGTACAACCATTTTGTGGCTCATCATTTCTTTGCAGGACATTGGGGAACTTCCCAATGAACTTGCATGTCCACCAGGCAGCAAGTTGTTCAAAGATCCCAACATCTTGTAGGGCTTTCCTTCCTCCCCAAACACGCGTGTCGCACCTGGGCTCGTTAAATTTGCCTTGACAAGGGGGACCGTATTGTTCCTGCGTAGAAGAAAAATCACCAGCCTAAAGCACAGGAATCAGCAAATGGAAATCCTGCTTCAAGAAGAATAATATGTGTTTTAGAAAAGAATTTAGATTATGTGCTTTGAGGTTCATGTATTTGTGGAAGAAACAAGCCTGCGCTTGCCAGCTTTCCTAGAGGCCTTGAGGAAGCAGGAATAGTCAAAACCTTAAATAATGATCAAAAAAACAATGAGAAACCTGTTCTGTATTATACTCTGCATTTAGCACTCACTCAATTAATATTAATATAATTTTACTTTCACCCTTAAAACCTCATTCAGTGTTAATAGACTTTGAACAAGCAGTTATACTCTGCATTTAGCACTCGCTCAATGGTATTAATGTAATTTTACTTTCACCCTTAAAACTTCATTCAGTGTTAATAGACTTTGAACAAGCAGCTGCACGCTCTTTGATACTGTATCAGTTTATTCCCACTTCAGAGTTCTTCCTCCTTAAACAACAAAGTTATTTTCATGTGAAGGTCATCTTCATTTTCATCTTAACAGCTCCGGAGAGAAGACTGTCACGCAGCAGGATAGGCAGCAGGGTGCTCAATTAGCCCAAACTGTACCAGGACCTTTAAATGCTGTCAGTTTTGGGGTCAAATGGGAAAAAGGAGGGGCTCGCAGCAATCCCGTTTATCGGGAAAAATATTAGAAAATAAGTTTGCAGGCTAGTAATTTGAAAACAGGAAATAAATTCACTGCATTGCAGATTTAAATAGTATGCAAACGCCTCTCTGGAACAAGGAAAAGAAACAACGGTTCAAGAAGTGCTTCAAGCACATCCCTATGAGATGCTTTCCCTGCAAATCATCTCAGTCTGTGCTCAAATACATCTAATACCCCTATATAACGCCTCGTCAAACTGCACACAAGCGAAATATTTCCCTTGAACTACATGAAATTAAGAGTGAGCGACACGAACCGTTGTTTCTTCGGGCATTACAGGCTCCCTCACAAGTGCTCAGGCTGATTCCTTCCAGGCAGAAGCGTAACGCGTACCACAGCCTGCTTTAAAATCAACTTTTAGGTACATCACCTCCTGAAGATGACCCCTGAAAACTGCATGAACTCCAGCTGGTCAGGATTGTGTACAAGATCAGAAGCTACAGATTATATCCTTTGTAGTAAATCAGGTCAGGTAAGGTCTCCTTAGGGGCTTTCTTTCCCCCCCAGAGATGCATTACAATTTCTAACACTGGAAACCAATTTAGAAAGAACACTACGAAAATGGAGAATCCTTTTCTCAAACATAAGAAGGATCCTTAAACATACTAATAATTTTTTTTAAGGTCTGCTGCTTCCTTTTCCTGCTCTCTGTTCTCCTTACTTTCTGACCTAAGCTTCTGAATTTGGTTTTGCAAAAGGGTGATCAGGAAATACCCCTTGCAGGACTTATTATGTCACGAGTTAAGTTCCACTTACCGTCTTCTCCTCCACCATTTAAAGTTACATAGCTTAATACCCCCAGAAGAAAAATGTTAATGAACACAATTGCCTTAAGACTATTTTTAATGTGCAATCTTTTAAACAGCATGTCTCACACTGGACTGAACGGGCAGCATTTGAAACCTCAGGTGTGTTTGTCCCCTCAGTCTCTTCCCATTTCTTTCTCTACGGTGACTCTTCTCTTCTGGACTGAATGGCCGAGGGGGTTAAAGGAAGAAATGGTGCTTATCCATTCATTTGTTTTTTAGTTAAGAGGCTTTCGCCAGACTCAAGTTCCCTTCTACCCTGCAAAGTGATATTACAATTTAAATAATTAACGATGTTAATACCATTGAGAGAGAATTCCAGATCAGATTTGCTCACTAAGTGTCAGTGAAACTGCTAGACTTGCAAAGTGGCCAGGGGATGTTTGCGAGGCTAACCCACTTATCTTCTCATCCATGGCAGGACGCCGCCAGTAAACAACCTCCTCGTCTCCCAACGGGGCTGCGTTTGTACCAGAAGATTAAATTAGCTCTTATAAAGGAGATTGATAACGAGCCTGTTGATCCACGGGCAGACAGTGAAACTTTGAGTCACCCGGTCCGCAGTCAGCTCCCCAAATAAACCACGGGGAAGATGTATTTGTTGGCAGATTTGATGGGGTTGGGATTAAAAACCAGCACACGTGATTCGAGTGGCTGTCTTCATAGACAGATGCACTTATGGAGAAGAAGAGCATTTCCAAGAAGCACATGCACTTGTAGGTCAAGCGAGTGAAACATGCAGTTCAGGCTGCTGGGGTGCCAGAAGCAAAACCAAACAGGCTGTGGCTTTAGGAAACGTTTATCATCTCAGCAAGCAATGAGGAAAAAAGGAAATGTTCAATAAGGTAGATAACGGAAGGCTCGAAGACAGCTTTTCTCCCTCCCTGCAAAATCTCTTTGGAGCTATTCCTCTTTCTGGGTGCCACACATGCTGGAAGTACAGAGTGACCAAATATTGTAACGCAGAACCCAAAACTCTGTTGTTATGCAGTGAGTGACCTCAATTAGAGCTATTATCATCATCATCATCGCCATCATTTGAAACTATGAAAAGGAAACTGACCTTAAAATGAGGTGAGAGAGGATTAAACAACATAAAAGCATTTATAATGCTTAGGTCACATTGGAAGAAAGGCCACACAGTTTATTTCCCCAAAGATTTTAGATTCAAACTCAGCATCCTCGATTCACTTCAGTGACCTTCTGCTACCAAAGTCACCTGAAAGCCATTCTTCCTGTTGTCACCTCTGAAGCCCTTGCCCAGCCTGAAATATTTGCCCCCTTGGCCTTCAACACGTCTGTCTGTCTGGATCTTGGTGACACAGGGAGCAACCACACTTCTCCTGCAACGGCTGCTTTGCCAATTTACTCTTCCACCCATTGCTTATTCTTTGCCAAACAGTCTGGAGGAAAAATTATATTCAGTGCCTGACCAGACACATTTAACACGGGTTGTCTTCCCCCACTCCCCTTTATTATCCACCCCACAACACTGGGGGAGGGAATGGCACAGAAATACAAAGCCTGCGGTGGGTCTTCTGTTCCTAAAGCAGTTTTTTTTTCCCCAAAAATGTTAGCAAGGCTCACAAAGTGGGAACACACGCATGCAAACAAGAATGAAAGAGCGCAAGCCCTACCTTCTGAACTTGATAGATCTAGGGGAAAAGGGAAAGGAAAGAAACAAGGAAAGAAAAGCTAGCATGAGTGAATGAATAAATAGCAACGCAACGTTCCGGAGCTTATTCTAAAAGGAAAAAAAAAATTAAATCATTTATACACAATATACAGCAAAACACACATAGGAAGAAGTGCACATTGAAGTCCTGTTGAGGTAGGTAGGATGAAAGAAGTGTTTACATTCCAGGCCTCCTCTGAGTGCCCAGCTAAAATACAGCATTGCCCATTTTCATACCCCTTCGGCTCTCGGAGGCACACACAACGTTTGCTCCCAAGTCTTTGCCCCAGGCCAGAGCCAGGACCTCTTGGTTTTTTTTAATCCCCATCCTTCAAACTAATAGTACCCAAATATTCAGCCAGGATGACAGTTGTGCATCTACCATCACAACAAAAGAGAGGTTGGTAGCTGGTCTCTCCTCACAGGTGATAGAATGAGAGGGAGTGGCTTCAAGCTGCAACAGGGTAGGTTTAGACTGGACATTAGGAAAAAAATTCTTCACAGAAAGAGTGGTCAGACACTGGAATAGGCTGCCCAGGGAGGTGGTGGAGTCCCCATCCCTGAATGTGTTTAAGAGTCCTTTAGATGTGGTGTTGGGGGATATGGTGTAGGGGAGAACTTTGTAGAGTGGGGTTGATGGTTGGACTCGATGATCCCAACCTGATCCAACCTGAATAATACTATGAAAAGCAACAGGCAATAACTACAGAAAATCTATTCTTCTTTTAAAGACAACTTTTGTCCTTAGCTGACAAAGCACAGCTACAAAAGCATCAATGCTATACAGCTTTTACCCATGTAGAGCTTGTTAAAAGTCTCTGAAAATTTCTCCCGCATATATTGCCAGCATTGGAGAATCTCTGGAGGTTGCTTTTTCAATTTTTAATGTTTCCATGGAGTCTCACAGCATTTGCAGGCCCTAATAAATGCACTGCTGAGTCTACAAAGTTGTTCCACAGCCTTGAACCATTTTAATAACACACAAAAGCATTACAGCCACTGTAATACATCTGAATTTTGCTTAAGTGGAGAACAACCCTTGACTGATCGGCTTTGTAAATCCACGTGGTAACAGAAAACACGGGTTGTTTTTTCCTCTTGCATCTCTCCTAGGGTTTCTAAACTAAGAAATGCTTCTTGTTCAAAAACATGTAACCAGCTACACAAATCCAGAAGGAAATTGTAGCTTCATTCTCAGCACGTCTGCTGAACACCCAGCTTTGTATCTGTAGGAAACATATCACAGCTCTGGTCTGACAGCCCACAGCTGCCTTACTGCTTATCTTCCTAGGTGAGTACTGATGCTGAATAAACACCACCCCCAGCAGCCCTCTGCTCTGCCAGTCCAGCCCAGGGGGAATGGTACACTGCTCCAACTCCAAGGTTCAGCTGGTCAGCTGGCAGCAGGGTAGTCACTCTCCCATGTTTTGGGATA
>NW_015090935.1:148214-169734 GCF_001431845.1 Calidris pugnax
GGTATCATGGAGAGAAGAGCAGGCAAGACTGAGAAGCTCTCTGTGTTTCCATCCCAAACCCCACGGCTCTCCTTGGTACAACCATTTTGTGGCTCATCATTTCTTTGCAGGACATTGGGGAACTTCCCAATGAACTTGCATGTCCACCAGGCAGCAAGTTGTTCAAAGATCCCAACATCTTGTAGGGCTTTCCTTCCTCCCCAAACACGCGTGTCGCACCTGGGCTCGTTAAATTTGCCTTGACAAGGGGGACCGTATTGTTCCTGCGTAGAAGAAAAATCACCAGCCTAAAGCACAGGAATCAGCAAATGGAAATCCTGCTTCAAGAAGAATAATATGTGTTTTAGAAAAGAATTTAGATTATGTGCTTTGAGGTTCACGTATCTGTGGAAGAAACAAGCCTGCGCTTGCCAGCTTTCCTAGAGGCCTTGAGGAGGCAGGAATAGTCAAAACCTTAAGTAACGATCAAAAAAACAATGAGAAACCTGTTCTGTGTTATACTCTGCATTTAGCACTCGCTCAATGGTATTAATGTAATTTTACTTTCACCCTTAAAACTTCATTCAGTGTTAATAGACTTTGAACAAGCAGCTGCACGCTCTTTGATACTGTATCAGTTTATTCCCACTTCAGAGTTCTTCCTCCTTAAACAACAAAGTTATTTTCATGTGAAGGTCATCTTCATTTTCATCTTAACAGCTCCGGAGAGAAGACTGTCACGCAGCAGGATAGGCAGCAGGGTGCTCAATTAGCCCAAACTGTACCAGGACCTTTAAATGCTGTCAGTTTTGGGGTCAAATGGGAAAAAGGAGGGGCTCGCAGCAATCCCGTTTATCGGGAAAAATATTAGAAAATAAGTTTGCAGGCTAGTAATTTGAAAACAGGAAATAAATTCACTGCATTGCAGATTTAAATAGTATGCAAACGCCTCTCTGGAACAAGGAAAAGAAACAACGGTTCAAGAAGTGCTTCAAGCACATCCCTATGAGATGCTTTCCCTGCAAATCATCTCAGTCTGTGCTCAAATACATCTAATACCCCTATATAACGCCTCGTCAAACTGCACACAAGCGAAATATTTCCCTTGAACTACATGAAATTAAGAGTGAGCGACACGAACCGTTGTTTCTTCGGGCGTTACAGGCTCCCTCACAAGTGCTCAGGCTGATTCCTTCCAGGCAGAAGCGTAACGCGTACCACAGCCTGCTTTAAAATCAACTTTTAGGTACATCACCTCCTGAAGATGACCCCTGAAAACTGCATGAACTCCAGCTGGTCAGGATTGTGTACAAGATCAGAAGCTACAGATTATATCCTTTGTAGTAAATCAGGTCAGGTAAGGTCTCCTTAGGGGCTTTCTTTCCCCCCCAGAGATGCATTACAATTTCTAACACTGGAAACCAATTTAGAAAGAACACTACGAAAATGGAGAATCCTTTTCTCAAACATAAGAAGGATCCTTAAACATACTAATAATTTTTTTTAAGGTCTGCTGCTTCCTTTTCCTGCTCTCTGTTCTCCTTACTTTCTGACCTAAGCTTCTGAATTTGGTTTTGCAAAAGGGTGATCAGGAAATACCCCTTGCAGGACTTATTATGTCACGAGTTAAGTTCCACTTACCGTCTTCTCCTCCACCATTTAAAGTTACATAGCTTAATACCCCCAGAAGAAAAATGTTAATGAACACAATTGCCTTAAGACTATTTTTAATGTGCAATCTTTTAAACAGCATGTCTCACACTGGACTGAACGGGCAGCATTTGAAACCTCAGGTGTGTTTGTCCCCTCAGTCTCTTCCCATTTCTTTCTCTACGGTGACTCTTCTCTTCTGGACTGAATGGCTGAATGGGTTAAAGGAAGAAATGGTGCTTATCCATTCATTTGTTTTTTAGTTAAGAGGCTTTCGCCAGACTCAAGTTCCCTTCTACCCTGCAAAGTGATATTACAATTTAAATAATTAACGATGTTAATACCATTGAGAGAGAATTCCAGATCAGATTTGCTCACTAAGTGTCAGTGAAACTGCTAGACTTGCAAAGTGGCCAGGGGATGTTTGCGAGGCTAACCCACTTATCTTCTCATCCATGGCAGGACGCCGCCAGTAAACAACCTCCTCGTCTCCCAATGGGGCTACGTTTGTACCAGAAGATTAAATTAGCTCTTATAAAGGAGATTGATAACGAGCCTGTTGATCCACGGGCAGACAGTGAAACTTTGAGTCACCCGGTCCGCAGTCAGCTCCCCAAATAAACCACGGGGAAGATGTATTTGTTGGCAGATTTGATGGGGTTGGGATTAAAAACCAGCACACGTGATTCGAGTGGCTGTCTTCATAGACAGATGCACTTATGGAGAAGAAGAGCATTTCCAAGAAGCACATGCACTTGTAGGTCAAGCGAGTGAAACATGCAGTTCAGGCTGCTGGGGTGCCAGAAGCAAAACCAAACAGGCTGTGGCTTTAGGAAATGTTTATCAGTTCAGCAAGCAATGAGAATATTTCGAGAAAAAAGGAAATGTTCAATAAGGTAGATAACGGAAGGCTCGAAGACAGCTTTTCTCCCTCCCTGCAAAATCTCTTTGGAGCTATTTCTCTTTCTGGGTGCCACACATGCTGGAAGTACAGAGTGACCAAATATTGTAACGCAGAACCCAAAACTCTGTTGTTATGCAGTGAGTGACCTCAATTAGAGCTATTATCATCATCATCATCATCGCCATCATTTGAAACTATGAAAAGGAAACTGACCATAAAATGAGGTGAGAGAGGATTAAACAACATAAAAGCATTTATAATGCTTAGGTCACATTGGAAGAAAGGCCACACAGTTTATTTCCCCAAAGATTTTAGATTCAAACTCAGCATCCTCGATTCACTTCAGTGACCTTCTGCTACCAAAGTCACCTGAAAGCCATTCTTCCTGCTGGCACCTGTGAAGCCCTTGCCCAGCCTGAAATATTTGCAGCGATACCCTTGGCCTTCAACTCCTCTGTCTGTCTGGATCTTGGTGACACAGGGAGCAACCACGCTTCTCCTGCGACAGTTGCTTTGCCAATTTACTCTTCCACCCATTGCTTATTCTTTGCCAAACAGTCTGGAGGAAAAATTATATTCAGTGCCTGACCAGACACATTTTAACATGGGTCATCTTCTCCCACTCCCCTTTATTATCCACCCCACAAGACTGGGGGAGGGAATGGCATGGAAATATAAAGCCTGCGGTGGTTCTTCCGTTCCTAAAGCAGTTTTTTTTTCCCCCAAAATGTTAGCAAGGCTCACAAAGTGGGAACACACGCATGCAAACAAGAATGAAAGAGAGCAAGCCCTACCTTCTGAACTTGATAGATCTAGGGGAAAAGGGAAAGGAAAGAAACAAGGAAAGAAAAGCTAGCATGAGTGAATGAATAAATAGCAACGCAACGTTCCGGAGCTTATTCTAAAGGGAAAAAAAAAATTAAATCATTTATACACAATATACAGCAAAACACACATAGGAAGAAGTGCACATTGAAGTCCTGTTGAGGTAGGTAGGATGAAAGAAGTGTTTACATTCCAGGCCTCCTCTGAGTGCCCAGCTAAAATACAGCATTGCCCATTTTCATACCCCTTCGGCTCTCGGAGGCACACACAACGTTTGCTCCCAAGTCTTTGCCCCAGGCCAGAGCCAGGACCTCTTGGTTTTTTTTAATCCCCATCCTTCAAACTAATAGTACCCAAATATTCAGCCAGGATGACAGTTGTGCATCTACCATCACAACAAAAGAGAGGTTGGTAGCTGGTCTCTCCTCACAGGTGATAGAATGAGAGGGAGTGGCTTCAAGCTGCAACAGGGTAGGTTTAGACTGGACATTAGGAAAAAAATTCTTCACAGAAAGAGTAGTCAGACACTGGAATGGGCTGCCCAGGGAGGTGGTGGAGTCCCCATCCCTGAATGTGTTGAAGAGTCCTTTAGATGTGGTGTTGGGGGATATGGTGTAGGGGAGAACTTTGTAGAGTGGGGTTGATGGTTGGACTCGATGATCCCAACCTGATCCAACCTGAATAATACTATGAAAAGCAACAGGCAATAACTACAGAAAATCTATTCTTCTTTTAAAGACAACTTTTGTCCTTAGCTGACAAAGCACAGCTACAAAAGCATCAATGCTATACAGCTTTTACCCATGTAGAGCTTGTTAAAAGTCTCTGAAAATTTCTCCCGCATATATTGCCAGCATTGGAGAATCTCTGGAGGTTGCTTTTTCAATTTTTAATGTTTCCATGGAGTCTCACAGCATTTGCAGGCCCTAATAAATGCACTGCTGAGTCTACAAAGTTGTTCCACAGCCTTGAACCATTTTAATAACACACAAAAGCATTACAGCCACTCTAATACATCTGAATTTTGCTTAAGTGGAGAACAACCCTTGACTGATCGGCTTTGTAAATCCACGTGGTAACAGAAAACACGGGTTGTTTTTTCCTCTTGCATCTCTCCTAGGGTTTCTAAACTAAGAAATGCTTCTTGTTCAAAAACATGTAACCAGCTACACAAATCCAGAAGGAAATTGTAGCTTCATTCTCAGCACGTCTGCTGAACACCCAGCTTTGTATCTGTAGGAAACATATCACAGCTCTGGTCTGACAGCCCACAGCTGCCTTACTGCTTATCTTCCTAGGTGAGTACTGATGCTGAATAAACACCACCCCCAGCAGCCCTCTGCTCTGCCAGTCCAGCCCAGGGGGAATGGTACACTGCTCCAACTCCAAGGTTCAGCTGGTCAGCTGGCAGCAGGGTAGTCACTCTCCCATGTTTTGGGATATATTCAGCGGGTTCTTACCATGTACTGCTCTTCTGGGCCACCCCAGGTGATCCCAATCACAGAATCTTCATGGTTGGAAGGGACCTTTGACATTGAGTCCAACCATATACACACACAAAAAACCAACAACCCAACCCAACAATCTTGGGCACTAGAGCATGCCCTGAAGTGCCACATCTACACACTTCTCGAATACCTCCAGGGATGGTGACTCCACCACCTCCCTGGACAGGCCCTTCCAGGGCCTGACCACCCTCTCAGGAAAGTCATTCTTCCCAATATCTCTTCTAAACCTCCCCTGCCCCAACTTCAGACCATTCCCTCTGCTCCTCTCATTATTCCCTTGGGAGAAGAGGCCAACCCCCACCTCTCTTCAACCTCCTTTCAGGGAGTTGGAGAGGGCAATGAGGTCTCCCCTCAGCCTCCTCTTCTCCAAACTAAACATGTCCAGTTCCCTCAGCCTCTCCTCGTAGGACTTGTTCTCCAGACCCCTCACCAGCTTGGTGGCTCTCCTCTGGACGCACTCCAGCAGCTCAATGTCCTTCTTGTAGTGAGGGGCCCAGAACTGAACCCAGCCCTCGAGGTGAGGCCTCACCAGTGCCCAGTCCAGAGGCACCATCACTGCCCTACTCCTGCTGGCCACGCTTTTCCTGACACAGGCCAGGATGCTGGTGGCCTTCTTGGCCACCTGGGCACACTGCTGGCTCACGTTCAGCCAGCTGTCCACCAACACCCCCAGGTCCTTTTCTGCTGGGCAGCTCCAGCCACTCTGCTCCAAGCCTGTAGCGTTGCCTGGGGAAATGCTGGGAAGCAGAGAATACTTCTTTCAGGCATTGCCTCCATGGCCTGGTCAAGTTCCCCTTCTTGGTCGTGAAGGACAACTGCAGAATCCAGCTTAACAACTCGGAAACACTTCAGAGTTCTTCCTCCTTAAACAACAAAGTTATTTTCATGTGAAGGTCATCTTCATTTTCATCTTAACAGCTCCGGAGAGAAGACTGTCACGCAGCAGGATAGGCAGCAGGGTGCTCAATTAGCCCAAACTGTACCAGGACCTTTAAATGCTGTCAGTTTTGGGGTCAAATGGGAAAAAGGAGGGGCTCGCAGCAATCCCGTTTATCGGGAAAAATATTAGAAAATAAGTTTGCAGGCTAGTAATTTGAAAACAGGAAATAAATTCACTGCATTGCAGATTTAAATAGTATGCAAACGCCTCTCTGGAACAAGGAAAAGAAACAACGGTTCAAGAAGTGCTTCAAGCACATCCCTATGAGATGCTTTCCCTGCAAATCATCTCAGTCTGTGCTCAAATACATCTAATACCCCTATATAACGCCTCGTCAAACTGCACACAAGCGAAATATTTCCCTTGAACTACATGAAATTAAGAGTGAGCGACACGAACCGTTGTTTCTTCGGGCGTTACAGGCTCCCTCACAAGTGCTCAGGCTGATTCCTTCCAGGCAGAAGCGTAACGCGTACCACAGCCTGCTTTAAAATCAACTTTTAGGTACATCACCTCCTGAAGATGACCCCTGAAAACTGCATGAACTCCAGCTGGTCAGGATTGTGTACAAGATCAGAAGCTACAGATTATATCCTTTGTAGTAAATCAGGTCAGGTAAGGTCTCCTTAGGGGCTTTCTTTCCCCCCCAGAGATGCATTACAATTTCTAACACTGGAAACCAATTTAGAAAGAACACTACGAAAATGGAGAATCCTTTTCTCAAACATAAGAAGGATCCTTAAACATACTAATAATTTTTTTTAAGGTCTGCTGCTTCCTTTTCCTGCTCTCTGTTCTCCTTACTTTCTGACCTAAGCTTCTGAATTTGGTTTTGCAAAAGGGTGATCAGGAAATACCCCTTGCAGGACTTATTATGTCACGAGTTAAGTTCCACTTACCGTCTTCTCCTCCACCATTTAAAGTTACATAGCTTAATACCCCCAGAAGAAAAATGTTAATGAACACAATTGCCTTAAGACTATTTTTAATGTGCAATCTTTTAAACAGCATGTCTCACACTGGACTGAACGGGCAGCATTTGAAACCTCAGGTGTGTTTGTCCCCTCAGTCTCTTCCCATTTCTTTCTCTACGGTGACTCTTCTCTTCTGGACTGAATGGCTGAATGGGTTAAAGGAAGAAATGGTGCTTATCCATTCATTTGTTTTTTAGTTAAGAGGCTTTCGCCAGACTCAAGTTCCCTTCTACCCTGCAAAGTGATATTACAATTTAAATAATTAACGATGTTAATACCATTGAGAGAGAATTCCAGATCAGATTTGCTCACTAAGTGTCAGTGAAACTGCTAGACTTGCAAAGTGGCCAGGGGATGTTTGCGAGGCTAACCCACTTATCTTCTCATCCATGGCAGGACGCCGCCAGTAAACAACCTCCTCGTCTCCCAATGGGGCTACGTTTGTACCAGAAGATTAAATTAGCTCCTATAAAGGAGATTGATAACGAGCCTGTTGATCCACGGGCAGACAGTGAAACTTTGAGTCACCCGGTCCGCAGTCAGCTCCCCAAATAAACCACGGGGAAGATGTATTTGTTGGCAGATTTGATGGGGTTGGGATTAAAAACCAGCACACGTGATTCGAGTGGCTGTCTTCATAGACAGATGCACTTGTGGAGAAGAAGAGCATTTCCAAGAAGCACATGCACTTGTAGGTCAAGCGAGTGAAACATGCAGTTCAGGCTGCTGGGGTGCCAGAAGCAAAACCAAACAGGCTGTGGCTTTAGGAAACGTTTATCATCTCAGCAAGCAATGAGGAAAAAAGGAAATGTTCAATAAGGTAGATAACGGAAGGCTCGAAGACAGCTTTTCTCCCTCCCTGCAAAATCTCTTTGGAGCTATTTCTCTTTCTGGGTGCCACACATGCTGGAAGTACAGAGTGACCAAATATTGTAACGCAGAACCCAAAACTCTGTTGTTATGCAGTGAGTGACCTCAATTAGAGCTATTATCATCATCATCATCATCGCCATCATTTGAAACTATGAAAAGGAAACTGACCATAAAATGAGGTGAGAGAGGATTAAACAACATAAAAGCATTTATAATGCTTAGGTCACATTGGAAGAAAGGCCACACAGTTTATTTCCCCAAAGATTTTAGATTCAAACTCAGCATCCTCGATTCACTTCAGTGACCTTCTGCTACCAAAGTCACCTGAAAGCCATTCTTCCTGCTGGCACCTGTGAAGCCCTTGCCCAGCCTGAAATATTTGCCCCCTTGGCCTTCAACACGTCTGTCTGTCTGGATCTTGGTGACACAGGGAGCAACCACGCTTCTCCTGCGACAGTTGCTTTGCCAATTTACTCTTCCACCCATTGCTTATTCTTTGCCAAACAGTCTGGAGGAAAAATTATATTCAGTGCCTGACCAGACACATTTTAACATGGGTCATCTTCTCCCACTCCCCTTTATTATCCACCCCACAAGACTGGGGGAGGGAATGGCATGGAAATATAAAGCCTGCGGTGGTTCTTCCGTTCCTAAAGCAGTTTTTTTTTCCCCCAAAATGTTAGCAAGGCTCACAAAGTGGGAACACACGCATGCAAACAAGAATGAAAGAGAGCAAGCCCTACCTTCTGAACTTGATAGATCTAGGGGAAAAGGGAAAGGAAAGAAACAAGGAAAGAAAAGCTAGCATGAGTGAATGAATAAATAGCAACGCAACGTTCCGGAGCTTATTCTAAAGGGAAAAAAAAAATTAAATCATTTATACACAATATACAGCAAAACACACATAGGAAGAAGTGCACATTGAAGTCCTGTTGAGGTAGGTAGGATGAAAGAAGTGTTTACATTCCAGGCCTCCTCTGAGTGCCCAGCTAAAATACAGCATTGCCCATTTTCATACCCCTTCGGCTCTCGGAGGCACACACAACGTTTGCTCCCAAGTCTTTGCCCCAGGCCAGAGCCAGGACCTCTTGGTTTTTTTTAATCCCCATCCTTCAAACTAATAGTACCCAAATATTCAGCCAGGATGACAGTTGTGCATCTACCATCACAACAAAAGAGAGGTTGGTAGCTGGTCTCTCCTCACAGGTGATAGAATGAGAGGGAGTGGCTTCAAGCTGCAACAGGGTAGGTTTAGACTGGACATTAGGAAAAAAATTCTTCACAGAAAGAGTAGTCAGACACTGGAATGGGCTGCCCAGGGAGGTGGTGGAGTCCCCATCCCTGAATGTGTTGAAGAGTCCTTTAGATGTGGTGTTGGGGGATATGGTGTAGGGGAGAACTTTGTAGAGTGGGGTTGATGGTTGGACTCGATGATCCCAACCTGATCCAACCTGAATAATACTATGAAAAGCAACAGGCAATAACTACAGAAAATCTATTCTTCTTTTAAAGACAACTTTTGTCCTTAGCTGACAAAGCACAGCTACAAAAGCATCAATGCTATACAGCTTTTACCCATGTAGAGCTTGTTAAAAGTCTCTGAAAATTTCTCCCGCATATATTGCCAGCATTGGAGAATCTCTGGAGGTTGCTTTTTCAATTTTTAATGTTTCCATGGAGTCTCACAGCATTTGCAGGCCCTAATAAATGCACTGCTGAGTCTACAAAGTTGTTCCACAGCCTTGAACCATTTTAATAACACACAAAAGCATTACAGCCACTCTAATACATCTGAATTTTGCTTAAGTGGAGAACAACCCTTGACTGATCGGCTTTGTAAATCCACGTGGTAACAGAAAACACGGGTTGTTTTTTCCTCTTGCATCTCTCCTAGGGTTTCTAAACTAAGAAATGCTTCTTGTTCAAAAACATGTAACCAGCTACACAAATCCAGAAGGAAATTGTAGCTTCATTCTCAGCACGTCTGCTGAACACCCAGCTTTGTATCTGTAGGAAACATATCACAGCTCTGGTCTGACAGCCCACAGCTGCCTTACTGCTTATCTTCCTAGGTGAGTACTGATGCTGAATAAACACCACCCCCAGCAGCCCTCTGCTCTGCCAGTCCAGCCCAGGGGGAATGGTACACTGCTCCAACTCCAAGGTTCAGCTGGTCAGCTGGCAGCAGGGTAGTCACTCTCCCATGTTTTGGGATATATTCAGCGGGTTCTTACCATGTACTGCTCTTCTGGGCCACCCCAGGTGAACCCAGATCCCAATCACAGAATCTTCATGGTTGGAAGGGGCCTTTGACATGGAGTCCAACCATACACACACACAAAAAACCAACAACCCAACCCAACAATCTTGGGCACTAGAGCATGCCCTGAAGTGCCACATCTACACACTTCTCGAATACCTCCAGGGATGGTGACTCCACCACCTCCCTGGACAGGCCCTTCCAGGGCCTGACCACCCTCTCAGGAAAGTCATTCTTCCCAATATCTCTTCTAAACCTCCCCTGCCCCAACTTCAGACCATTCCCTCTGCTCCTCTCATTATTCCCTTGGGAGAAGAGGAACCAGCTACACAAATCCAGAAGGAAATTGTAGCTTCATTCTCAGCACGTCTGCTGAACACCCAGCTTTGTATCTGTAGGAAACATATCACAGCTCTGGTCTGAAAGCCCACAGCTGCCTTATTGCTTATCTTCCTAGGTGATATAAATAATAAAGAATAAAGACCACCCCCAGCAGCCCTCTGCTCTAGGAGTCCAGCCCAGGGGGAATGGTACACCACTCCGACTCCAACCTTCAGCTGGTCAGCTGGCAGCAGGGTAGTCACTCTCCCATGTTTTGGGATACATTCAGCGGGATCTTGCCATGTACTGCTCTTCTGGGCCACCCCAGGTGAACCCAGATCCCAATCACAGAATCTTCATGGTTGGAAGGGGCCTTTGACATGGAGTCCAACCATACACACACACAAAAAACCAACAACCCAACCCAACAATCTTGGGCACTAGAGCATGCCCTGAAGTGCCACATCTACACACTTCTCGAATACCTCCAGGGATGGTGACTCCACCACCTCCCTGGACAGGCCCTTCCAGGGCCTGACCACCCTCTCAGGAAAGTCATTCTTCCCAATATCTCTTCTAAACCTCCCCTGCCCCAACTTCAGACCATTCCCTCTGCTCCTCTCATTATTCCCTTGGGAGAAGAGGCCAACCCCCACCTCTCTTCAACCTCCTTTCAGGGAGTTGGAGAGGGCAATGAGGTCTCCCCTCAGCCTCCTCTTCTCCAAACTAAACATGTCCAGTTCCCTCAGCCTCTCCTCGTAGGACTTGTTCTCCAGACCCCTCACCAGCTTGGTGGCTCTCCTCTGGACACACTCCAGCAGCTCAATGTCCTTCTTGTAGTGAGGGGCCCAGAACTGAACCCAGCCCTCGAGGTGAGGCCTCACCAGTGCCCAGTCCAGAGGCACCATCACTGCCCTACTCCTGCTGGCCACGCTTTTCCTGACACAGGCCAGGATGCTGGTGGCCTTCTTGGCCACCTGGGCACACTGCTGGCTCACGTTCAGCCAGCTGTCCACCAACACCCCCAGGTCCTTTTCTGCTGGGCAGCTCCAGCCACTCTGCTCCAAGCCTGTAGCGTTGCCTGGGGAAATGCTGGGAAGCAGAGAATACTTCTTTCAGGCATTGCCTCCATGGCCTGGTCAAGTTCCCCTTCTTGGTCGTGAAGGACAACTGCAGAATCCAGCTTAACAACTCGGAAACATTAATTCCTATTCCTACAACTGCCTGGGGGATAACTGAGACCCACATTTGAAGCCAGCATTCCCATACACTGATCACCTCACTTGCACACTGACTCTGACCTTTTCCTTCTCCGTTGCATACACAGAGCCCCTTTCATCCATACACAGAAGCCAACCACCACCAGTTCAGATGTGGCCATTACCATGTAGCTGTTTAAGCTTTATCTTTCCCCAATGCCATTGTTTCACCCAATGCTTTGAGGCAACACCATGGAAGTCTTCCTTTCCAAACCCCAACACTTCAGGCTCGGCACAGCAAGTGCTCCTGTTGAGCACAAAGCCAAGAATACACTGATCACCTCACTTGCACACTGACTCTGACCTTTTCCTTCTCCGTTGCATACACAGAGCCCCTTTCATCCATACACAGAAGCCAACCACCACCAGTTCAGATGTGGCCATTACCATGTAGCTGTTTAAGCTTTATCTTTCCCCAATGCCATTGTTTCACCCAATGCTTTGAGGCAACACCATGGAAGTCTTCCTTTCCAAACCCCAACGCTCCAGGCTCAGCACGGCAAGTGCTCCTGTTGAGCACAAAGCCAAGACACAGGAGAGGTCTTGTGTCCAGGACCCAGATTGCCAACGGGTAGGACAACAACAAGGCCCTTGTCCAGGGCCAGACACCGCAGAGGGTGGTGGAGGGGGGTATGGGGACAAAGCCAAGTGCGTCACCGTAGCCGTTCCAACTTTTCACAAAAAAACCTGGAATTTTTTTGGCCAATTGTCAGCTAAGTGGCACGACAACAGCTCTGCTCCAAAGTCACTTATCTCTCATCGGTGTCCTGCCCCGGCTTAGATATAGCATGTTACAGGAAAAAAAAAATCAAACACCTTTAAACAATAACCTCTATTCAGGAATGCCCCCCGCGAAGAGCTTAACACAGTCGACAGATATCTAAGCAATCAAATGCCTTAAATAGCACTTTCCTGTACTACAATATGACACCCAAAAAAACCAAAAAAAGCATTTTATCCACAGTATTAGCAGCGGACAGCTTTCCTGGTTTTCTCATCATATGAGGTTTCCCACAGAAGTAAAGTTTTTTCTTAGAAATAACTTCTGAACAGGACAGAACAAGGCAGTGAAGCACGGGGAGGTGGCAGCAGAAGGCAGAAATCCTACTAAAAACACCTTCAACATTGTCCCTCTTCAGATATTCCTGCAAATCTTCACACTGGTTGTGTAAGAAAGACACAGCTTAACCATCAGAACCCTCCTTAATTTCTTCCCTGCGTATGCTAACACCAAGTTCAATAGCCAGCCTCTCCCTTCCCATTCAAGCCATGAAAATTCTGCTTTTCTCTAGTTTTTTGTATGCTAACACCAAGTTCAATAGTCAGCCTCTCCCCTCCCATTCAAGCCAGGAGAATTCTGCTTTTCTCTAGTTTTTCCTGCTCTGCCTGGGATTTTAATCAGCTCCAAACAATCTCAAATGCCAGCTGTGCCACGGGACCCCCTTACAGACACCAAATCCTAGGAAAGGAAGAAGGGGCTTAAGTCACAGTCAAAAAGATGGGTGAGCACATCAAGA
Organism: Calidris pugnax; assembly: GCF_001431845.1. NCBI lineage: Eukaryota > Metazoa > Chordata > Aves > Charadriiformes > Scolopacidae > Calidris > Calidris pugnax. The sequence goes on from NW_015090935.1 coordinate 161,225, forward strand.
GCGTTTGCAAGTCATTAATTTGGCTTTAGTATATTTAGTAATTTTACTACGTGCTCAAGGAACTGACATAGAAAAAAAAAATAAAAGAAATTCACAGTAGAAAGTACTGGCAACGTACTTTATTCCCAAGAAATATGAATACAAAGGAGGAAAAGTGTGTGCAAATGAATGTGCTGGTACAGAACGAGTTTCCAAAACAGCAAAGCCAAGTTTTGTGCTGTATCCTTAAAGCTAGAGCTGAAAATGAAGTTAAGAGACAAGCACAACGCTCTCACATTGAGCTGAACACACAGGCTCACCTGCTGCATGAACTGGCAAGCAAGAATCTTGTCTTGCAGATTAAGGAGTGGGAGGAGATCATTCTCTTTTCACTCCAGGCACTAATATCAGCTTAAGTTGTGGTCTCCAAGTGTCAGTCCTCGAAAAGACATTTAAAGTCTTGCCAGCAGAACACACAGAAGGTTACTCCTACATAAAACGTTCTCTGCAATTAGCCCTAATGCTGCAGCTTTTATGTGTCTTGAAGCGTTGCTGTTAAATATTTCTTGGGGAAAAAAAGGCTTTAGGAAAAAAGAAAAAAAAAAAAAAAACCAGAAAAAAAATCCTTCTCTCCATTTTGCCTGGTAGCCCCACAAGAATTAACAATTTGTCACTCAGAAAAAAAACTGAGTCGACAACTCCTGACTTGCTCTTCTGCATGAATTAAAAATAAATATCTGAATGCACACAAGCATTTGTCAGGGCACCAAACACATGTCTACAGGCCGAGCCAAACGGACCAACTTTAGACCCTGCAACTGTAAAGCCAAATGTTTAAAGACCACGGCAGCACGATAGGGTAAAAAACACAGTGATGGGTCCATCACAGGACCCATCAGAGGATTCCCACCAGCCAGGTGGGTACCAGTGGTATGGAAACAGGCAAGGGAGCACTACCATCTATTATAATGATAATTCAGCTTACAACTGGGTGGGTACCAGTGGTATGGAAACAAGCAAGGGAGAGACTATCATCTATTATAATGATAATTCAGCTTACAACATGCACTAGCATTGCCATTGCCTCATGTAACAGCTCTCCTCTACTGACCTATGCATGGAAACATACCAGAAAAATCTACTGTGACCTCCAGATTAATTATTTACACCTTTGGTGGATAACAACAGCGGAGCAGCACAGAATAAGTCAGAAACATTCAAGCAGTTACTTTTTTTAGACCTGTGCCCTTCTTAGAGCCTCATGTCCAGGAACCCCTTTCTCTACTAAATCTATAAATATTTATAAATATACGCACCTGTATATGATTCAAAACTGACCATTACCCTCATCTTCATAAATCAGCATACATCAGATCACCATTCTTGTGCTGATTTTCTTTCTTCACCTTCAGAAAGCAATCTACCTGCACTACTTTCCTGTTAAACTTGTAGTCCTCACCTTCCTCTCCTTGAGAAAAAAAAACCAAACTAAAACAAACCCAAAACCCAGGACCACCCACAACGGCACACTTCTCCTTCTTTCTGCTGCCAGGTGATGAGATGATACCGCCTCTGGAACACCACCTGCAATCCTGCCCCACCACAGTGTGGGGAAGGAGCCTTCCCCAGCAACTTTCTCACGTCTCACACTGCAATTCTCACAATCACAGAACCATACGGGGTTGGAAGGAACCTCTGGAGATTGTCCAGTCCAATTCAGAGTGTCTTCTCCCAACGTGGGGCAGGAGCCTTCCCCAGCAACTTTCCCACGTCTCACACTGCAATTCTCACCATCACAGAACGATACGGGGTTGGAAGGGACCTCTGGAGATCACCTAGTCCAATTCAGAGTGTCTTCTCCCAAAAACCCATCTATTTCTGCCATATAGTTTCTCCAGCTATGGTTCTACTACAGCAGCGTGTTGCTTCACGTTAAAGCTTCCAGAAGAAGGCTTAAGGGTCACCTTATATTTCAAGCCACGTTTCCTAAAGCTGTCCCTCCCAGCACACAGCCACGAGATGAACAGTAGTGGCCACAGGCAAGAGGTACAACAGCCCGAGCAAGGGGGTGACCCCCCCCAACCCATGCAGCAAACACCTTCATCATCATCTAAAGCCAAGCTGTCCACCATGAGCTTCTTGTTGCATGCTCCTTTTGAAAGGATCTTAAGAGAGACAGGGAACTACTGGAGAGAGTGAAGGATCTTAAGAGAGACAGGGAACTGGTGGAGAGACGCCAGCGTAGGGCAACAAAGATGATGGAGGGATTGGAGCATCTCCCTGATGAGGAAAGCCTGAGAGAGCTGGGGCTCTTCAGCCTGGAGAAGAGAAGGCTGAGGGGAGACCTTCTCAATGCTGACAAGTGTCTAAAGGGTGGGCTGAGGGAGGATGGAGCTGGACTCTTTCCAGTGGTTCCCAGTGACAGGACGAGGGGCAACGGGCACAAGCTGGACCATGGGAAGTTCCACTGCAATGTGAGGAAGAACTTGTTTGGGGTGAGGGTGGCAGAGCCCTGGCAGAGGCTGCCCAGGGAGGGTGTGGAGTCCCCTTCTCTGGAGATCTTCAAGCCCCGCCTGGATGCTCCTGAGTGATGTGCTCTGGGCAGCCCTGCTTTGGCAGGGGAGTTGGACTGGATGATCTCTAGAAGGTTCCTTCCAACTCCAACAATCCCGTGATTCCATGATGAGAAATACAATTTTAAATTTCCAAAGGAATAAACTATGCAGCAATTTCTGCAGCCAATTACGTGTGCTACATGAAATAATTTCTGCCAGAAGAGCTCGGGATGATGCCGTGCAGCCCTCACCGTTTGCCGATGAGCTCTACCACACAATTGTGACTAATTAATCTTTGGTGTGCTCTTCACAAACAGCCAGCCTACAGAACCAGCACAGGGCATTTTAATAGCTTTCCAACGAAGAGGCAGCTCATTCTACCTACAGCAGCATTCATAAGATACAGAACAAACAAACAAAAAAATTTAAAAAAAAAAAATCTGACACCTGGTGCTTTTGCATTGACATTTCTTTTGCCATGACAAGCAGAACATTAGCTAAAACACGTATGTAGACTGATGATGCAAAAGTCAACTAACGTTTTAAAATGAGGAAAATGAAGCACGTTAAGAAATGACATTAATACTAGATGGTGGGCAGATGAAAAGCCAATTTCCAGCCCAAATCCATATCATTAAAAAACCCTACTTCACTGCTATCAAAAGCTATACTGTCACGCTTACAGCTTGTGATGGTAACATCTGGAAACTTTTAACCCAAACCAACAATATAAATATATTCTCAAGTAATCCATGCTCCACAAGAAGCCTGTAAGGGCATGTACACTGCTTTAAGCATGAACACGTACACACACATGCAATAAATTTATTTATTGCTTTAACTCCTGAAACAGGCTCTGAAAAGCCTTCTGAAGTAGTAAAGCAAGTGCTTTAAGTTCTGGTTATTCAACATGCCAAGAGCAGGAAGGTGCTATTTATTTCTCTGCAAAGTAAATGAAAAATGAAGCTAGCAGACAACCAGCTGTACAGACACCAGTATCACAGTACGTTCTCCTCCAAGGAAGGGGTAGGTGCCAAATCTCTCGTGTTGACCACTGCTTGGGATTTGCTATATTTATGTTTTCTTTTTTTATATCTACAAGGTACTTGAGGCAATGAAAAACTTCCCGCAGCCATCCTTACCAACTCTACCTTGCATCTGGGGGCTGAAATTAAGCTATATGAAAAAAAAAAAAATTACAGAATATCCAAGCTTGCAAAGTATTAAATAAACGTGTAGTCACATTCTGTAATTTACAACAATGAATTACAAAACAGATTGTAGTGATTATCTGGCTTCGTTTTCACTGAATTTAGTATTTCAGAGCAACATCACTATTTCTCTCTATACAAAGATGTTTTCACAGATTTTTCAGATCCCTAGCTCTTCAGTGACTAACTGCACAAGCACGCACACAACCTTTAGTTTTCATACCAAAAATTTCAGTTTACTAGGCCACCCTTTGCGGCATCAGCTTCTAATCTTCAAGGGGGTCATCAGATGCATCAAAGTTCTCTGCAAATTAGACGGTACCACCCCCGTCAGGTGCCCTGACACCCCTATTTACTTTGCTGCCCAAACAAAACACCCGGTGGTTGTTTACCATGGATCTCCCAAAGGCTGCTCGGCGAGTCCCATCAACTCAGGCTGTAGGCACAGCAGGAAGCTTGGCAGCACTGACACTTATCTGCACTCCAGACCTTCCAACTGCAGTCCCGTTTGCAAGAAGCATCCTTCAAAAAGCAGCAGCCACAGCAGTAAAATAAAAAGGTTCCTCTCTTCCACAAGCACTGTGCTGGCAGCAACGCTCCTCCGTGGCTCTTACTCCTGGGGTGTCTGGGGGTTCATCTAACCCGGCTGCAGCTACAGGGAGCTCAGGCACATCCAGACGTGCCGCAACTAGAGGAGCACAAAGCTGAGCCTGGGCAAAGTGCCCAAGTGCTTCTTCTGCAGGAGGGTTCTACTATCACATCCCAATTCGCTGTTTAAAAGCGAAACTGAATCTTTCTCTGCACCCTGAAGCGCCGATGTAGGTTTATTCTTAACTACGTGTTCCCATACCCGCCCCCAAAACTCCTTCTTTCTTCCCTTTCCTTCAAAATCTATTTGAAAAAAATTAAATTATGATTGCTCTTACACCTACCCTGCTGTCTTACTAAACGCACACCAACACATGCAAGTTTTAAGCCTTTCTGTTCTCATCACTGGTGCCACCCCATGCTTACAACCCCATTCCAATAGCACTGCTTTTAGCTTCCAGACCTTCAAAAACCAAACGCTGCTCTCCGTTTCTTGGAGCAGAGAGAACAACATCTACTTACAGCTCCTACTTACCACACACAACGGGAGCAGAACAAGCCTTTTTGGCCTTGACAGTCAGTCCTAGATGGGAAACCCACCATCTCCCACACACTGATGAGCAGAAGCACAGTAATTTGATGGTATGCAACAACTAGCTCTTCCAGACTTTGGAAAAGACCACACCAGGGGTGTGATTTGCCAAATTCAGTTTCTATCATTACTTCTGCCGACAGCAGACCATCATTTGTACAAACAGGGGCGACCACAACGCCAGCTTCACAGCAACAAAGCAAGACAACTTGCAAGGGAAGAGTCATACAAGGGCCAAGAGTCTTCCATATTCATCAGATTTCTAACGAAGCGATAAGAATCCATCCCCCCCAGTGCACACGGAAACAAACTGCACACTTCAAAGGGTACTATTAAACAACGATTACTAAGTCACCCCCAGTGTTTTCTGTGAATAATTACACTGACTTCACCAAGATAAAAATTGTTGCTCCAATCCCAATTTTTTTTGTTCCAGGCTACATCCCACACGGGCAACGAACTGAGTCGCATCAGCTCCACACAGACTATTAACATTTCAGACGAACACAGATTAACCCTTTGTTCCAGAACCTCAGATTACATACGTAAATATTCAGGAAAATGAGATTATGAAAACAACACCCCCCCAGAGCCTTGGACATACCTCTTTCTGCTGCCTCTCCAGCTCTTTCATGCGGATCTCCCGTGCCTCTGCCCGCGCCGCTCGCTTCGCCGCGAGTCTTGCTTCAGCCTGCAAAACAGCAACACAGCAATGAAATGAAAAGCTGGACAATTCTTCCCAAAACGCACCGGTTAAGCAGGGCAAAAAAGAAAAATAAGGAGGTGAGACTCGGCGAGACTGTAAACTCATCCGTAGGAGTTAATTCCCTACTACAAGTCCTGGCCCTGCCTTCCGTAACTTGTTGTGCTTCACGGGCGGGTAATACACCCTTGTGTAGGCAGTACCCTCAGTTAGCAGTTGTGTTTAATTACTATTTGTGTGGATAGAGAGGAAACAGCAAGATTTAGTGAAGAAAGGCAGGTTTTGCTCTCCCCCCACCCCCCTCGCGGCGCAGGTTGTTTTTCACCCATGAATTAATTTGACCAACAGTAAACACATTTTGTGCCCTTTTTTCCTAACCACTGATGCTGGGCTCAACATCCATGGGCACAACAGGCAGGTAAACACCCCTATTCAGCAGGACTATGCCCCATCAGGGCTGAAACCATGGAGAAAAATGCACAAACTCAAGAAAAAAAGGTCTCCAGACATCCATGATCAAGTCCAAACCTCTCCGGTGTGGCCGCTTGCCAAGAAGGGGCCTCTTGGGAGGGAGCTTCCTCTTTTCAGCCCAGGTGGAGATGCTATACAGTAATATTTTTAATATTCTGCTTTTAATTGTGGGCAAAACCAGTTAGTCGTATAGAGGAAAAAAAAAAAAAAAAAAAAATCGCGGCGCAGGTTGTTTTTCACCCATGAATTAATTTGACCAAGAGTAAACACATTTTGTGCCCTTTTTTCCTAACCACTGACGCTGCGCTCAACATCCATGGGCACAGCAGGCAGGTAAACACCCCTGTTCAGCAGGACTATGCCCCATCAGGGCTGAAACCATGGAATCACAGTAATACCAAATCACAGCATCTTCATGGTTGGAAAGGACCTCTGAGATCATCAAGTCCATCCATACACACACACACAAAGAAAAAAACCCAACAACCTCAGACACTAGAGCATGCCCTGAAGTGCCACCTCTACACGTTTCTTAAATACCTCCAGGGATGGTGACTCCACCACCTCCTTGGGTGCCTGACCACCCTCTCAGGAAAGTCATTCTTCCTGATATCTCATCTAAACCTCCCCTGCCCCAACTTCAGACCATTTCCTCTGCTCCTGCCATCATTCCCTTGGGAGAAGAGGCCAACCCCCACCTCTCTCCACCCTCCTTTCAGGGAGTTGGAGAGGGCAATGAGGTCTCCCCTCAGCCTCCTCTTCTCCAAACTAAACATGACACAATAATACCAAATGACCGAATCTTCATGGTTGGAAAGGACCTCTGAGATCATCAAGTCCATCCATACACACACAAAACCCACCCCCCAACAACCTTGGACACTAGAGCATCCCCTGAAGTGCCACATCTACATGTTTCTTAAATCCCTCCAGGGATGGTGACTCCACCACCTCCCTGGGCAGGCTGTTCCAGTGCCTGACCACCCTCTCAGCAAAGTCATTCCTCCCGATATCTCATCTAAACCTCCCCTGCCCCAACTTCAGACCATTCCCTCTGCTCCTGGCATTAGTCCCTTGGGAGAAGAGGCCAACCCCCACCTCTCTCCACCCTCCTCTCAGGGAGTTGTAGAGGGCAATGAGGTCTCCCCTCAGCCTCTCCTCATAGGACTTGTTCTCCAGACCCCTCACCAGCTTGGTGGCTCTCCTCTGGACACGCTCCAGCACCTCAATGTCCTTCCTGTAGCGAGGGGTTTACAGAAGCACACAGAAAATCAGAACACCAACGCTTTCACCAGCAGTTGTAAATAGAAGGAAAACCAGAAAAAAAAAAAGGGGTAATTTCTTTTCCCTTTTGTAAGTGTATTTGCTGCTCAAACTTGCGGAAAAGAGCCACAACCTTCAAAAGTACAAAACACGGGAAAAAAAAGCCAAAAAAAGAATAGAGTTAACAGAAAAGACTAAGGAAAACCAAGCACAAGCTGGTGTATGGGAGGACCAGGAGCACTGCAGCGCTCTAGATCTTAAGTCCTCACCAACAATAACAAAATCCAAAATACACAGGCACTAGGTTCATATTTGAGTTCGCATCATCCACCTTCTACAAAACCCCACCACAAACAGCCCCCAATCCCTGAATACTGCTGTCGTTCAGCCACCAACATCCTCCCCACTTTTACTGCTTTATCCCTCCATGTGAGTTGGTAGGCAGGCAGCACCCCGCTGTGCAAATATGGTCTCTTAACATGAGCCCAATTTTCAATTCTTGCAACACAGGCAACTTCAGCCTGAAAAAAATTACTTGTAACAACAGAAAAACCTTCTCAGAGGATAAAAATGCCCACGGCAGAAAGAGAAAAGAGTTGGTGTTGTACAGAGCACTGCTGTCTTCAGTGCGTTGCCTGAGTTTTGGGTCCAGCCCTCTTCAATATATTCATCAACGCCCTGGATGAAGGGATGGAGTGTGCCCTCAGTAAGTTTGCTGATGATACAAAACTGGGAGGGGTGGTTGACATCCCAGAAGGCTGTGCCACCATACGGTGAGACCTGGACAGGCTGGAGAGCTGGGCAGAGAGGAACCTCATGAACTTCAACAAAGGCAAGTGTAGGGTGCTGCACCTGGGGAGGAATAACCCCCTGCACCAGGACAGGTTGGGGCTGACCTGCTGGAGAGCAGCTCTGTGGAAAAAGACCTAGAGTCCTGGTGGACAATAGGATGACCATGAGCCAGCAATGGGCCCTTGTGGCCAAGAAGGCCAATGGCATCCTGGGGGGCATCAGGAAGAGTGTGACCAGCAGGTCAAGAGAGGTCATCCTGCCCCTCTGCCCTGGGGAGGCCCCATCTGGAGCAGTTGTGGGCTCCCCAGTTCCAGAAGGACAGGGAACTGCTGGAAAGAGGACAGCAGAGGGCTACA
>NW_015090935.1:173865-182263 GCF_001431845.1 Calidris pugnax
GCTTTTAATTGCGGGCAAAACCAGTTAGTCGTAAAAAGGAAAAAAAAAAAAAAAAAAAAAAGTAAAATTAGGTTGAGCCAGGTACAGCACGACTGTGAAGAGTTCACTTGCAGAATCCAGAATAGCTCAGCAGGGAGCAGAAGGCATTGCTCAGCCAGACAGCCCGGTGGTACACCCAGCTCCTCTGCTCCTGAAACCTTCTACTGGAAGTATAGCATGCAATTTAGCAGGAAAAAAAATCACAGTAATACCAAATCACAGCATCTTCATGGTTGGAAAGGACCTCTGAGATCATCAAGTCCATCCATACACACACAAAACCCACCCCCCAACAACCTTGGACACTAGAGCATCCCCTGAAGTGCCACATCTACATGTTTCTTAAATCCCTCCAGGGATGGTGACTCCACCACCTCCCTGGGCAGGCTGTTCCAGTGCCTGACCACCCTCTCAGCAAAGTCATTCCTCCCGATATCTCATCTAAACCTCCCCTGCCCCAACTTCAGACCATTCCCTCTGCTCCTGGCATTAGTCCCTTGGGAGAAGAGGCCAACCCCCACCTCTCTCCACCCTCCTCTCAGGGAGTTGTAGAGGGCAATGAGGTCTCCCCTCAGCCTCTCCTCATAGGACTTGTTCTCCAGACCCCTCACCAGCTTGGTGGCTCTCCTCTGGACACGCTCCAGCACCTCAATGTCCTTCCTGTAGCGAGGGGTTTACAGAAGCACACAGAAAATCAGAACACCAACGCTTTCACCAGCAGTTGTAAATAGAAGGAAAACCAGAAAAAAAAAAAGGTGTAATTTCTTTTCCCTTCTGTAAGTGTATTTGCCGCTCAAACTTGCGGAAAAGGGCCACAACCTTCAAAAGTACAAAACACGGGAAAAAAAAGCCAAAAAAAGAATAGAGTTAACAGAAAAGACTAAGGAAAACCAAGCACAAGCTGGTGTATGGGAGGACCAGGAGCACTGCAGCGCTCTAGATCTTAAGTCCTCACCAACAATAACAAAATCCAAAATACACAGGCACTAGGTTCATATTTGAGTTCGCATCATCCACCTTCTACAAAACCCCACCACAAACAGCCCCCAATCCCTGAATACTGCTGTCGTTCAGCCACCAACATCCTCCCCACTTTTACTGCTTTATCCCTCCATGTGAGTTGGTAGGCAGGCAGCACCCCGCTGTGCAAATATGGTCTCTTAACATGAGCCCAATTTTCAATTCTTGCAACACAGACAACTTCAGCCTGAAAAAAAATTACTTTTAACAACAGAAAAACCTTCTCAGAGGGTAAAAATGCCCATGGCAGAAAGAGAAAAGAGTTGGTGTTGTACAGCAACTTCAGCCTGAAAAAAATTACTTGTAACAACAGAAAAACCTTCTCAGAGGATAAAAATGCCCACGGCAGAAAGAGAAAAGAGTTGGTGTTGTACAGAGCACTGCTGTCTTCAGTGCGTTGCCTGAGTTTTGGGTCCAGCCCTCTTCAATATATTCATCAACGCCCTGGATGAAGGGATGGAGTGTGCCCTCAGTAAGTTTGCTGATGATACAAAACTGGGAGGGGTGGTTGACATCCCAGAAGGCTGTGCCACCATACGGTGAGACCTGGACAGGCTGGAGAGCTGGGCAGAGAGGAACCTCATGAACTTCAACAAAGGCAAGTGTAGGGTGCTGCACCTGGGGAGGAATAACCCCCTGCACCAGGACAGGTTGGGGCTGACCTGCTGGAGAGCAGCTCTGTGGAAAAAGACCTAGAGTCCTGGTGGACAATAGGATGACCATGAGCCAGCAATGGGCCCTTGTGGCCAAGAAGGCCAATGGCATCCTGGGGGGCATCAGGAAGAGTGTGACCAGCAGGTCAAGAGAGGTCATCCTGCCCCTCTGCCCTGGGGAGGCCCCATCTGGAGCAGTTGTGGGCTCCCCAGTTCCAGAAGGACAGGGAACTGCTGGAAAGAGGACAGCAGAGGGCTACAAAGATGATTAAGGGCCTGAAGCATCTCTCTCACTAGAAGAGGCTGAGGGACTTGAGTCTTTTCAGTCTGGAGAAGAGAAGGCTGAGGGGGGATCTGATCAATGCTCATAAATACTTCAAGGGAGGGTGTCAAGAGGATGGGGCCAGTCTTTTTTCAGTGGTGCCCAGGGACAGGACAAGAGGAAATGGGCACAAACTTGAATAGAAGAAGTTCCCCCTCAACATGAGGAGGAACTTCTTTCCTGTGAGGGTGGCCACCCATGGAGGTGGTGGAGTCTCCTTCTCTGGAAACATTCAAACCCCACCTGGACACGTTCCTGTGCAACCTGCTCTGGGTGGCCCTGCTTTGGCAGGGGGTTGGACTAGATGATCTCCAGAGGTCCCTTCCATCCTCATGTGATTCTGTAACTAGGTAACCGTGGAGAGAAACTGCAAAACGCACCCGCAGCCTCGTACCCGGAGCAGCCCCCCACGCTCACACCTGAAAAATCCTCTTCTCACCCAGGAAAAATCCTCACCCAGGGTGCCGTGATGGAGATAGCCAAGCCATGGCAGGCTGCGGGCACGTGCCACCACACCACAAGCGTTTTCGAGGGACTGTGGCCTCAACAGCACTGACCAACCTGAAGCAGCTTGTCCAAAAATAATTAAAAAACCAAAACAAACCAAATCCAAAGCCCACAGCCTTGCTGCTGGGCAAACACTAGGCAGAACCCCTGCCAGGCAGCGTTATGATTTCCCTGACACGCTTGAGATGTTTTACGACACCCACTATTTATACAGCGTGTATACACACTGTGAGATGTACGCTGAAGGTAAGAAATGACAGCACCAGGACAACTATAACACTGACTTGACATAATCCATTTCTGTTTGGCTGAAAAGGAGCGGCAGAACCTCAAAAGAAGCACTGCTGTCCCAAGGAGGGGGAATTTCACTCCAAGGACCCCAGCTCGTTAATGATTTTTTGGGAGGAGAGAGGGAACAGGAGACACAGCTTTAGACAACCCCTTTGACTCCCTCACCCTGCCATGCACGCTGTAAAGCAGTCTTAAGAAACAGCACAAAAATTCCAAGTAAACAAAAAGCTTAACTCTGTACATAACATTTAAAAACTGCACCTGACCTGGGTGAGGAACAGGAGCAGGGCAAACAATTAGCTGCATTTTTCTCCTACAAAAACCAAAGGACCCTAAATTCTCCCTAAGCGAAATAACACCAAACAGCAGAGAACTGTGTGTATTAACTCTTTGTCTGTCAGAAAAAAAAGACAGAAACACGATAAGAGGACCCTAAATTCTCCATAAGCAAAATAACACCAAACAGCTCAGAACTGTGTGTATTAACTCCTCGCCTGTCAGAAAAAAAAGACAGAAACACGATAATTATGAATATTATAAAATTATTGTAGATATCACCCTTATGAATGTCAATAACCAGCTGAGCTTTCACGCTAGAAAAACTGTGCCTGTATGTAAAATTCAGATATTTTTCTTAAGTAGCTCTCCTTCTGTTTTCCTTGTATGATATAGGGCCAAAGGATTTACATGCTTGCTAGCTATGCTGCAGAATTATATATCCTCCTGAAGTGCACACCAACACACAATGAAATGAAGCAACTTCAAAAATGGAATGGGGGCAGGAAGGAGAAGAAGAAAAAAATTAAAAATAATAATAAAAAAGACTTTAGTAAGTAATTCTAAAGCCTTCCCGAGAACAAGGCTTGCTGGTTCCCTAGATACCAACTGCAATAAGTTAAATTAATTTTCCTTTGTGCAACATCCTAGTAAATGACAGGTTACATGTACGATACGTTTCAGTTTTAAGTGTCAATCCAAGGGGTGTCTCTAAATTCATTCCATTTCAGCTTCGCAGTCCTCCACCTGCTCATGCAAAGCCAATTTGCAAGCATTTAAGACACACAAGAAAAAGAAAAACATGTTTTCCCTTAGTATCTTTGATTAACAATGGCTTACATCTTGCAACCAGCATATATTTTATTTATGGAATTTTTCTTTCCATGACCACATGGCTCTTCGGCATTAAGTAACTTTCAATACAAACAAGGGAAACAATATATTCTGGATTCTTTTAAACAGCTTTTTAACCTTTAAGTTAAAAATCTGCCATTAGCACATACTGTTCCCTTTGTAAGAAGTCAACAATTCCTTACTCCACCCAGAGTACTAGTGTTTTAAAGCAAGTAAGTCATTTTTATCACAACTGAACAATGAATGACAGAATTGTTCAGGCTGGAAGGGACCTCGGGGGAGGTCTCCAGTCCACCCACCTGCTCAAAGCAGGGACAGCATCACATTCAGACCACGTTGCTCAGGGCTTTTGTCCAGTTGGCTCTTGAAAACCTCCAAGGCTGGTGGCTCCACAGCCTTTCCAGGCTCCTGCTTTGATGCCTGATCATCTTCACCTCCTCACAGCGAGTTGTTTCCCCCATTCCTTCTTCTGTCCCCCCATCACATCAGAACCTTTTAAGCTCTTTTTTAAGTTAAAATGAGTTGTTTCCCCCATTCCTTCTGTTCCCCCATCATGTGAGAACCTTTTAAGCTCTTTTTTAAGTTAAAACCCACCTTCTCATCCTCCCTCCCTGCACCCCCAATAAAGAACCTGGCTCTTGGTTTCTCAGCCACCTTATCTCCTATGTGGGAAGGCTGCTGTTAATTCCTACCTTAAGGTCTGGTATTCTGCATGAAATACCTTGAGCAAACTGGCTGTTGCATTTCAAAACACAGTCACAACAGTGTCTGGGTGCTATCTGGGTGATTACACAACTATTTTCAGTGTGGTTCCCAACAAAAACCACCAGCTCCTTTGTGCTGGACAAAGGTGGTTTGTAAGACACAGGCCATCCCTCCCTAAAGGGTTTTCAAACCCACAGCAAAACGAGACTACGGGTGACATGAAATAGGCAAGGAAAACAAATTCTCAGCTCAATGACCTGATTAATAACAATAAGCAATGGTCTCTGATGCTATCAGTGATACAAAAAGCACTGAGAGAATGAGTAAGCACGACCCAAACACCTCCATGAAATAAAATTTCTTTAATATCCTCGCATAAGGTTGGTTAAGAAAGATTTAACCTGCTCCTACTCGTCATCTATCTCCCTTTGGCACTGCAACAAAACCAGGACCACTAGAGTTCATGGGAGGATAAATCAGAGCTCCTGACTACTCACAGGTCCCCAGGGAAGTCCCCACAGTGACAAAGAGCAAAAAAAGTCCCCCAGTTGCACAAGCCCAATATCCTGTCTCCGTGTTTCCAAACCCCGCTCACCCGAGGCTACGCACGAGCCTTTGGAGGGCGTTCTCCAACACAGCAGAAATGCATGACGCTATGATCAAGCTGGTCATTAAACAACCAACCTGTGCCCTTCGTAATCCCGTGTCTACCCTGCTTTAATTGACATAGTTACTCCACCTGAATGAAAGTTTTTGGTATTCTGTAGGTGGCACTGGTGACAAGCCAGGCCCTGCTCACGAGCTTAGAGGAAGAACGTCAAATCAGGGCAAGGATGAACCCACACCCAACCACACCTCATTGTGTACCATTTCAGAAGTCCAACTCAAAGTCTGGTAGCAACCCTAACTAAGGTCCAGCACATTCTGCAGCAAGTGTGGGAGACAAAGAGGAACCATTCCATACATATTTTCCCATGGAGAAGCATAACACCTACCGACAGGGGTGGATATCCCAACAGCAAGCCACAGGGCATGAATATTCATAGCACGACCTTCACTGTCATCTACAGACCTTTGGACCAACACGCGAGATCGTCACATTTATTATGGACCTCTCCCTCAAAAGCAGGAGCACAACTAACCTCGTATGAGTTTGTCAAGCCACGCTCTTGGAAAGTCTTGGACTCTGGTTTTGTACTAATTGTTCTTGATTTCTTGCACACCCTGCAAACAGCAAATTTAACTTCACATTTCTCTCTCTCTCTCTCTGCTGACTAAACCAAAACAGGCTCTGCCTGGTTGACTTCAAATCCCAGACCCAAGTCACTTCCAAGGGCAGCAGCAGAGACAGGCACTGGACCTTGCAAGGAACGCAGCTGAAGATCGTGAAATCACCAATAAATTCATACAGACTTCTGAAATTCAGACTAGAAAAGCTAAATTTAAAGCCTCGAGGTTGTCATTATAAATAACTACTCAACGGATTCAAGACGGAAAAAAAAAATAATAACTCACTAAGATTGAAGGAAGTAATCTTAAAATCATTTAAAATTCACTAGTGACTCAGTGAGCAACACACAGGCCTCAATCACAAGTGACAGATCACTGGCAAAAACAGCAGAATAAAAATACGAAGCCTAATAGCACTCATCACAAAGCTTTTGCAACTTCCCTTTTTTGAAGTATTGCTCATCTGACAAGGAGAACCGGCAGCTTCAGCTGTGCTCTGCATGTCACACCAAAAAAAAAACAACCAACCCCACCTCCTTAAGGGGCTTCTGTAAACCCCCGTTGGCAAAACCACGCTGCTGGGATGAAGGTGGAAATCCACACCGGCTGAAAACTAATCGCCTTAATTTATGTAACGTGCTCAAACGCTACAGATACACACACACACATACACATCCTGCATTTTTGTCATTTTATTGCAGTTGCCCCGAATGATTTACAGCCTCTAAGCCTCAAAACAAGTTTGCTGCCGCCCTCCAGAGCGCTCGGTTCGCTCGCTCAGCACTCAACACCCCTGCTTAAAGGTCATTAAAATAATAAAAATCCAGTCCTACGCAGCAGTAGATCTTTATCTTGCCTTAAGAGTTCAGTACGTTTAACACTGAAGAGGGGAAAAACTAAGGAGGTTGTACCCTGGTTCACTACTGAGGTACAACTGTATCTGAAAAAAAAAAATAAATAATTTATTGGTTTTTTTTAAATTTTGGCTTTTCTTAAAGCTGAAAGTGATTATTTGGTATCAGCTGGAGAGGGTGAGAAGCATCTCCTTCCCCTGCCCTGCAGCGTGAGGCGGCAGGGAGAAGTGGGTGTATGAGATCTGCAACTGCTGAGGAGTCACCCCCGCCTCGTTACGCCCTTTTTTAACCACCACTCGTCAAGAGGAGGATGAGGTCTGGTTGCACCCGTAACCCACGTCCCGCCTGTAACACGCAAGGGCTACGGAAGCCACGACTTCCTGGCCCCCGAGCACAGCGTCGGGGAAAGCTGCACGTTCGTGATCATTTCGATGAGAGAATGATTTAGGTGACTTCGTTAGGTAGAGGCTAATGACACACATCCTGGAGGTGTGCATCCTCGGAGCTTTTCCCCTTATGGAACGTCGCAAGAGCTCATTGTTCAACTGGAAACCCCAAGAAACGGCCAACAAAGGCAGGAAATTATGCTGCTTTTTTGAGCAGTGAAAAATGACTGTGTTGACTTGCCACATAGCTACATAGGTAAGAGTTTTCCTTCTTAGACAAAGCACCCTTTAATTCCAACGCAGTCAAAATGATCTGCTTCTAAGACTAGTAATCAAAGATAGCATCACGTTGGGGTTTGGGTTTTTTTTTTGTGGAGGACAGAAGAGTTAGTTTGCCAGCACCAAACCACGCTCTGATTCCCCTGGCAGAGAGACTTTAAAACACAAGCCTGCCCAGCTAAATTACACCTGCTGACTGTACGCAACCACAATTACGTACGTGGTCCCTTCCAACCCCATGAGAATCTGTGATTTCTGCAATGACTGCTCTCGGGCCCATTTAAACTTCTTGCCAATGTGCTTAAGATACACCCAGTATCCGAGGAAATCATAATTTTCCACGACTGACGCCGTCTCGTTCCAATATTCTGCACGTAAAGGTTTTTCCTCAAGTGTTATACAACCCTTCACTCTATTTACATAAGTCATATGCTTCACTAGGTGAGAGAAATCTGCTCGGCTTCGTTATACTTCCCAAGAATTTAAAGTCTGTTTGGACAAGCAGCACCTGACGAGGAATGCTCCTGCAACCCACCTGAGCAATATCGCTAATTGGGTGACACAACTGCTGACCCACAGCAATGCCCTTCCCCATCGCCACTTGAGGACCGAGTGACCTAAACCAGCAAGTTCCAGGAGCTCACCACGAGTTGTCACGCGCTCCTTAGCATGGAAACGAGAACACCTATTAATGACTTTGGTGGATGAGAAGCTCAATGTGAGTTGGCAGCGTGCGCTGGTAGCCCAGAAAGCCAACTGCATCCTGGGCTGCTTCAAAAGAAGCATGGCCAGCAGGTCAAGCGAGGTGATTCTGTCCCTCGACTCCACTCTCATGAGACCCCACTGGGAGTACTACATCCAGCTTTGGAGTCCCCAAGAAGGACATGGACCTTTTGGAACAGGTCCAGTGGAAGACCACGAAAATGATCAGAGGGCTGGAGCACCTCTCCTACAAAGACAGGCTGAGAGAGCTGGGATTGG